>NC_041393.1:746500056-746515638 GCF_002162155.2 Triticum dicoccoides | reverse complement strand
CTTCAATGTAAAAAAACAAGCATTTTCTACATGGACCCCTCTAATGTTTAGTGGTATGTACCCCCCTACTCGTTCCAGGGCAAGTGCCCGTCTAAGGCCCATCATAGTTTGCATTAAGAGGTCAAACATGATGACAGTCGCTCAACTATAAAAAAAAGGGATTCCGCCGGTGTAGTTTCCATCGAGAGAACCTCGTACCAGTCGTTGTACTGGCCCAAGAAGAGGGTCATGGTCAGGCGATGACCGGTTCTTTTTTAGAGTGCACCCATCCAGGGCCCGTCCTCCGCCCCACCAAGATTGAAACATTTCTGCGTATATCCTTCAAGCCTAAATGTTAAAACAACAAGAAGTGTCTTCTTGCCCCCCTCTAAACTATGGCGGTATGTATCCCTCCTACTCATTCCAGCCTACGTCCCTGGACAGAATGACATGCATTCTTTTTTGGTTGCATCCGACATTTGCCGGTTTTGCTTTGTTTTAATTACACTTTTTAAAATACATGAACAATTTTTAAATAGGTAAAACCTTTTTAAATATTACATGAACCTTTTACTAAAATGTGTGAACACCTTTTGAAGTTTCATGAATAATATACTTTTACAAATACACTTTTGAAAATTATAGGACCGTTTTCAATATACATGAGCACATCTTTTTATTAGATGGACATTTTTAAAATGCATCACACTCTTTTAAAATTGTAAGAATATTTAAAAAAAATATGAACACATTTTAATTACACAAACATTTTAAAAAGGACATTAATACTTTATTGAAACTATACAACATTTTCTTAATGTGTGAAGCTACTTTTGAAACGCTTGTCAATATTTGCAGGAGTAAATGATATTTTTTAATACGTGTGAATATCATTTATAAAACAAATATATTTTTCACTATTTTGGTTATTAATTTGATAATAATATATGTTTTTGACAAAAAATAATGAAAATGGAAAAAATGGAAGTTGTTTATATATATAATCATGTCCCCTTTTCGGTATAATATAATCGTTTGTCATTTAGGGTCCGTTTGGGTGACTCTCAAGCTTCCAATCAGAACGCACGCACGAAGGCATCTAGACCTTCATTTGTGTCAGCCTAGGAAGTGGTGTCGCAGTCACCTACATTCGCGTCTTATCTAAAAAAAACTATGTTTGCGTCGATCGGCTGCCTCCATTTGCCCGTACAATAGCTAGATTTTCATTTATATTTATATCTAGCTTTTTTGCTCCTAAAACATTTGTATAGATCGCTGGTTATTCTTTACCTTCTCATTGTTTCCTCTTGATTTACAAAATTTCTAGAAAAAATATGCACCAATTTAATTAAAATATTCAGTGTATGGGATGAAGCTTTTTGTGTGCGTACGTTCACACTATTTTTGTTTCCATTTCATTTTCTGAATGTTTTTTAGAATAAGTAATTGCTTAAAATAGAATAAAATATCATTTTAATATAAGAATACTTGAATGATGGGATGAACATTTTTGGCATTCGGCATGGACATTTTCTTTGTACTTGATGGATATCGTTGAATATGTGGTCACTATTTTTAAATATGCGACGAACATCTATAAAATACACTCTGGATATTTAATAAATAAGCAATGAAACTTTTTGCAATGTGCAGTGATTTTTTATTAAATATGCAATGACCATATTACTGATCATGCAGTAAACAATTTTAAATACACAAGATAAATTTTTCAAATATGTAATGAACATATTTTTCAAATATTAGACGAATAGGTTTTCAATGAAGGAGGAATATTTTTCAAATATAGGAAGATCATGTTTTGAGTATGTGGTCATATTTTTTAACTACACAATGTACATGTTTAAATACATGATAAACAAGTTTGAATAATGGAATAAACAATATCCAAATTTATAGGGAATATTTTTGAAATATGCGAGGCACATTTTTAAAATACACGGTGATAATTTTATTAATACGTGACAAACAATTTTAAGATATGTGAAGATTGTTTTTAGAATATGTCGATAAACATTTTTTGAATATGGGGTGAATGTTTTTGAATAGAAGATGTATATTTTCTGAAATACGGGATCAATACATTTTTTAAATATGCGATGAGTGAGTTTGTAATACACGATACAGCCTGGAATGGTTTGTCATTCTTTTATAGTTTTTAATTTTGAGTTAATGGAATATTAAACTAAAAATAATGTCCCAAAATTATTTGTAGAGCTAAAAGTTAAGGAAAAAATAAAAATAAAAATACAAAGTTACATCTTAAAAGTAACAAAAAAAAGATAATCGCTCATGAAAATAGTGTTTCTTTTTATTCTTCTATTTTTTTTAATTTTTCTTCCTTGAATTCATAGTATCTAAACAATTTTCAAATGTACATTAATTTTTCAAAATTTTAAGAATTGTTTCCTTTTCTCAAAAATGGTTTGAACTTCAAATTTTGTTCAACTTTTTAGAAAATGTTCAAAAATGTTATTTAAAAGTTACAGAAAATTTGTTCAAATTTCTTTTAAAAGTCATGACAAGGTTTTTAGAATCTCAATTTTTTGTCCACATTTTTTGATAAACGTTTGTGATTTCAATATTTGTTCATTTTCCCCCCAAAAAAATCAGTTTTCAAATGTTGTATGAATAATTTCAAAAAATTGTATAAAATTTAAAAAACTAAGTTTTTTTTTCGTTTTTTCATAAAAGTTTCTAATTTTTTCATTTTTTTTTGAAATTCCTAATTTTCTTTGGGCTTTACAAGAAGTGCTATTAAACTTTAAATTTTATTGTTATCTCTCGTTAAAATCAGTTTCTCAATAATCAGCCATCAATACTATTTGCTAGCAGCTTAGGTTCATGCCTGAAAGATTGCAAATGTCAATTCTGTGTTAACGTGTCTCTTTTCTTGACTTTTCTGCTGCTCCGCAACATGCACACTAGGTCAGTCCCAGATGCTGGCCTCGTGTGCATTTCCCTTAAGTTAGTGTCATATAGCGATACCCAGCAAATAGAAATGGTCGACCCTCCAACCAGGCCGGGTTTTCTCTACTGCAACATAAGTAAAACATTTTTTTCTACATAGACGGTGAACTTTTTTTACTTGTTCAACTTGTTTTAATACATGGGAACAATTTTGTTTGCATGAAAACTTATGATCTAATATACCATGAACAAATCATTAATTCACAATGAACATTTTTTAATTCACACTAAACAATTTAATATACATTGAAAAATTTAATATAAGATCAACCTTTTTATGATATATGTTGAAAGTTTTTGGAATAAACACTGATCATATTTTTTATATATGGTGAATTGTTTTTAATTATATGGTGAACATTTTTAGTATAAAATAACTGGTTTTAAAAGCAAACAAACCATTTTGTAAAAATATGAAATCTTTTTAACCTGTTTTAGATACTTTCAGAAGCTGTTAAAAATCCACAAAATGTTCAGATTTAAAAAAAATAGTGTTTTCGAAGAAGATTCTTATTTAAAAAATTGTTCGGAAAACTCAGTGAAAACCGGTGTGTTACAGCTCATCGAATGCTACAGTGTTTGCTAAATGGGACACTTAGTGGTTTCGCGCTGGTGCATGTGTGCAACTATTTTGACGCACATACAGGTCCTGCCCCTAGTATAGGCGGATGCCGAGTAATACTAGTTCTTTTTTTCGTTCTGTTTTTAGTTAGTTGGACAGAGAACCGACTACACCCCTTCTAACCTCAACTCCAGCAGATAGTAACTCAATTCCAGTTGACACATCACCGTATCCACCATAGAGCACCTAGACACATGCAGTTATTAAGGCAACTACAGTGCCCAAAGCATGATGACCACCACTCCAAACCCCAAATCGCTTAAAGCAGAAGAATTGTTCTGAAGCGAGGTTTCGTAGCTACAGTTCATACTCCATTGCTCTTGCATCACTGTATTTACTCATACCAACTAATTTCAAATTTGAAGGATGCAATTGAAACTCCAGTGACGCAACAAGTATGTTTAAACCTACTTCTTTAGCTGGTTTGCTGTTGTAACTTTCTCTATATTGATTTCAGTTTCAATTGTATAAACAGTTATGTTCTCATGTCATGCACATTACAAGTGTTGTTAGTGTTGTGTAGTTTCCCACACTTATATTCTGTCTATACTGCTTTGTCTTAAACATATATGATTTGAACTGCGTCTCTATCTTGTTTTGGTAACATAAACTAGAATGATATAGACCGTACAGTGACCATAGTACATAGATATATGTTTGGTTCATGTTGTTATCCTGTCCCCTTTACTACTGAACTGGTTTACAAAAATGAGTTTCATATACAACATGCTAAACCTGTGATGTGGCTGCTTGTTTATCTTTTAGAATGCCGACTTGGAGAAGAGTGCTCCGTTATGCAATGGTAAAGGAAGTAATGCAGATAAGGTTGAAGATAGTGAGCCATCCCTGTTGGACTCCAATTGGTATATTAGATAGCGAGACAACCCCAAAGTCTTGTCTTGATGTAGTGCTCGAGTTACTGGCCACTACTGCTGGCACAAACTCTTCGAACTTGCTGCCTGAAACAGTTTGACTTCTTCAGTCTCAACTACAAGTTGAAAGATATCGATCAGATGTGCTGTGACAAGAAGCCAAAGGACTGAGGAAGTTCCTTCAAAATTCAGATGCATACTTTCTGGTGCAGCAACAAGCGCGGGAGGATTTAAGCGCTAAACAAGAGAAAGCTAATAAGCTTGCTAAGCTTCTTGCCAGCATGGTGGGTACCCAGGATATTGTTCTTCAGCTCTTCTGAAGTGGCTTCAGTTCTGGACTTGTTTTGCTGCGCCTTTTATATGCACTGGTCGCCAACTTTCACAACTAGTATATGTAATATGCTGCATTGTTCCCTATATTTACACTGGTGGTGAACTTTGATGCCCAGTGGATGTAATCTGTGTAATCGTTGTAATATCCTAGTGTTAGTTGCTTGCTTATTTATTTCTTATAGTCTTCTTTATTTATTTTTTTGCTTTTAGTACTGCAATTCTTTTTCCTCGGTTTCCTAATGGCCGCAATAACAATGGTACACATACAGGCCGTTGTAATCATGGCCCTCCTACGGGCCATAGTATCCATGGTCCTCCAACGGGTCGTAGGATCCATGGGCCTTCTACGGTCCTTAGGATCCTTGGGCCTCCTACGGTCCTTAGGATCCATGTGCCTCTTATGGGCTGTAGGATCCATGGGCCTCTTACGGGCCGCCGAATCCATGGGCCATACTGATCGTGGACCACTGCCCGAACAGGAGTTGGGCCGTAAATGGGCCGGAATCGGAACCATCTGTTTGTGGGTTCATGCCATAATGGGACGTTAACAGGCCATAAGGCAGCACATGCTTAATTCTATCGACATGCATAATGGGTCGCTAATGGGTTATAATACATGACAGGACGAATAAGGCCCAAAGGTTTAATGGGCCATATACGAGCCAACTGTAACCATGTGCCGAATTTAGCGCATTTGCGGAACAGGCTAGGAACAGATCGTATGTAATCGAGGGCTAGAAATGAGCCCGAGAATATATGGGCCTTAGAAGGCCGAAAGATAACATGAGCTGGAAATGGCCCAACTGAATCATGGGTCGTTAATGGGTATAAAGCAATTTACTGTTTATTATGGACCAGAGTCACCATGGACGTTAAAAGGCCCAAAGAAGCAAAAGGCATCATATGGGCCGCAAGACGTCATTGGCCATACATGGGCCGAAAGTGACAATGGGCTCGAATTATATTGGGCTGCTCACATGACGCTAATGGGCCGAATTTGAAAAGGCCATAACGGGCCATGAGTTAACGGGTCGTAAATGGGCTGTACGCGCATAGGCTGTTGACATGCTTTCGATGGGCTGGCCTTTTTAACCTAAATGAGCCACTTTTGGGCCGTGCCATGTGTCGATGTATCATAGACGCCTCATGTCCAGTGGACGGTTGACATCTATCCCAATGCGAAGCTGACATATGGTTCCTTGGGCTAATGAGAATTTTACACATGGAAAATCGCCATTGGTCATGGTTGTTAACGGGTTATCGGATCCAAAACCGGGCCCGATAGCTTAACGACGATCCGTTACGGTGGATGTCACGTGTCGGTTACCCTTGACGAAAGAGATTCCATGACGCACCATATATGATCATGGAAGTGGGCACCTCCGTGATGATAATTTGAATTCTGTTATGGAACACTTCTACGAGAGCACAGGTATGACTATCTTGATTCTGTCATAAAATTGTCATGGATGTACATGCATGACAGAAAATGTGACATACTGTGGCAAACACGTATCATCACGGAAGTGTTTTTTTGTAGTGATAGTACCGAATAATATTTCCCTTGGTGAGAACCAAGGTTATTGAACCAACAGGCGAACCACGCAAACGCCTAGTCAATAGTACCTGTACACACAAGAGAAAATACTTGCACCCAACACTGGCAAGAGGATTGTCAATCCCCTTGAACTCATTACTTACAAGGATTAAATCTGATAATGATACATACGTAAATTGAAAAGTAAAATAAAAGGAGTAAAATTGCAGCAAGCTATTTTGGTTTTTATAGTATGATAAAAGTAGACCCGTGGGCCATAGTTTTCACTACAGGCTTTTCTCTCGAAACATAGCATACGGTGGGCACACAACTTACTAGAAATTGATAGAAATCGCATAGTTGTGACAATATTCAGGGCAATGATAATGTATACAGGCATCACGCCCGTGACAAGTAGTCCGACTCCTTCCTGCATCTATTACTATTACTCTTCCAATCGACCGACTCCTGCCTGCATCTATGGTATTAAGTTCATGACAAATAGAGTAATGGTTTAAGCAAGATGACATGATGAAGATACAATATAACCAAGCAATATGATTAAACCCCGTTGTTTTAACCTTAAATGCAATAATACAAATACGCGCCTCGCTACACCTGCTATCACTGGATGATGACACTTCAAGATTGAACCAACTACAAAGCAGCTCTCCCACTAAAGATAAAATCAATCTAGTTGGCCAAACCAAACGGATAGATCGGAGAGAAATACAAGGATATAACAATAATGCATAATAAAGTTCAGCAAAGATTTCATTACTTTCAATGACTATTCCAAATCATAAGCCCACAATTCATCAGATCCCAACAAACACACCGCAAAAACATTACATCGAATCGATCTCCAAAGCGAACATTGTATTGAAGATCAAAGAGAGAGAATAAGTAATCTAGCTACTAGCTATGGACCCGTAGGTCTGTGGTAGACTACTCACACATCATCAGAAGGGCAACAAGGTGGATGTAGAAGCCTCCATACCGAAAAATGCCTCCAGATGGGATCACGGAAGAACAGAAGCTCGCGGCAGCGAAAAATTGTTTCAGGTGGCTCTCTGTTGGTTTGGGGATATACGGGAATTTATAGCGATGGAATTACGTCAAACGGAGCTGCATGGGACCGACAAGCTCATGTGGCTCCCTCTCCTGGGGGTGCACCGTGTTAGCTCGTGAATCTCTTGTAGATCTTCTGGCCTCCTCACAGACGTTCTAGGGTCCCTTCCGGTCCAGAAAAAATTACTGTAATGTTTCATTGTGCTTGGAGTTCGTTTGGTACCGACTTTCTGAAAAGCAAAAAACAGAAAGTGGCACTGGGCACTGAGTTAATATGTTAGTTCCCAAAATGATATAAAATTGCATATAAAGTATCTAATATTGGTAATATTTAGCATGAAACAATAAAAATTATAGATACGTTGGAGACGTATCAACGACTCTCAGACCTTGATCTAGTCGCGAGAAACCCCGATCCACCAGCACCTTGTGCCTCCCCGTGTATGACGACGGTTATGGCACGAGCTCGACACAGGCACGCAGTGGCGGCGATCCCATATGATAGTGCGAAAAAAGGCGGCAACGACGACCTGGGCGTCTGTCTCAGTGGCCCATGCTCGTGGTTCTTCCCCGGGGGCAGCGACGCGAGGAAGAAAGGGGAGAGCATAGGCTGAGAAGGGGAGGAGGCGGCAGGGTCAGCACGAGGGAGAGAGAGAAGTGAGGGATGGTGAGAAAAACCCTGGTCGTCTCACCCGATTGGGGATGGGGCAACGAATCAAGACAAGACACTTGGCACAGGGTTAGGTGAAATGTCGAAAATGCCCTCGGCGGCCACCGAGAATTGCAGGCGGTGGCACGCCTCCTATGCACAACGACCTAACACCGGTCATGTCGGCCTCTACGGCCCATGACAGTCGGGGCCAACACCGTCGAGACCCCACCTTCCATAGACAGACAAGACGGTAGGACGGGGAGGGGAAAATGACACTATTCATTGGTAGTCACGTCATACTCAATCCAATGGTCGGGATCATCTAATCTCAAGTTCGGAGGCCTGGATTCGTTCGGAAGCCCAATCCGATGGCCCAGAGAGCACATGTCCTGAGAAGGCTCCATTTCTTCTCAAAATCTAACAATGGGGTTTATTTAATCATCGTCCCACTTGCCCCAAGAATTATCTCACACCCCTTGGTCTTCCTTGTAGTTTTCACCCCATTTACGACCACCCTCGTGTGTTTGGTTGCATTTTATTCCCAAAACCTATGCCGGATTCCTTGACAAACTATCTCCCCATTCCTCTCGTTGTATTTTTCTTGGGTACCCACTTGAACACAAGGGGTATCAGTGTCTTGATCTTCAAACTAAAAAAGTTTATTTACCTCCCATGTTAATTTTTATTAAGATTGTTTACCTTGTGTTTATATCACACACAACCTGCACACATGCTTCCTGTAGCGAATCCCGTGCTTCTTGAGCCCTTCCGCCTGATCTACTTCCAGCTCGGACCATGACCTACATCATACCCTTGTGCCGGAGACCCACAACACTTCGAAATCGCCTCCCACTATAACACACCCGCACCACTCCCCTCTGAACACGTTAGGTGGACCCAGCCCAACATCACCCGTTTCCCGCTCGACAACATCAGACTCGGCTGCCGCCCCACACCAGCTTGCTTTGGCTTTTGTGCCGTTGACCGCATCTTTTTGTTGATCTATCCACCCACTCTCTACGCACCACCTCAACCCTGTTTCCCGCTTAGTTCCATGCTAGTAGAGCCACCCGACAATGCACACGAGATGTACACACACGAGAAATATCCAGTTATTTCATGACTAAAAGGAAAATTTTATTGTGTATTTTCTCATACATTTCTCTATTACTTCTTCATATAAAATATCACTCCATGGTCTGAACTGGTGTCATGCAATATGTGATGTATTTAATGCTTTTTTTTGTAGAATGACACTTGGTCTTTGGTTCCTCGTCCAACATGTGTGAATGCCATCTTTGAGAAATGTATCTTTCGACCCAAATTCAACACCAATGGTACGTTGGCGAGGTGCAAGGTAAGGAGTGGCAGGGGGTTCGTGGCTTCAATAAATGTGAGGGCGTTGAGCATAGCGAGATATTAGTCCGATTGTCAAATCGGCTATTATTCATATGGTGCTCAGTCTCGCCACATTCTCCCCGTGGCAGTATCTTTTGAGTGAGATCACTGTGAAGAAACACATCTTAAGAAAGTAAAGTTATACTGTATCGACCCACATACTAATGTAGGGATCCTTTTCGGATTGAGGTGTCCGTTCTAGAAAGACTATTTTGGAAACATAAAAAATCATAACACTCCATGTCCAATACAAGCATTAAAATTTGAATCCTAATACATAAGCTGCCCCATTTGGTAAAATACGTTTTTCCTTTTTGAAAAGGCAGGCACACCCCTGGCTGCTGCATCAATTGATGCACACAACCTTTTTTGCGGAATTTTGTGTGCTTTATTTTAAAAAGGGAGAATGTATTCTCAACGAAGCTAGGAAGATTACACTGTGCACTTATAGGTTATTCAACTTGATCTTATATAATATTGGGAACCCGACCAACATGGGCATGTAAAATGTGGAATCTTGCATGAAGGTGACACTACAGTCTGGGTAACACTCCATGGGACATGTATGTGCATATGGTCAAGTACACAAGGATGTAATGTATATGTGTGTAAATTTCATGATGAAATACCTTGAATTGTGAGCTGCACAAAAATAAAACTCATGAGCTTTGGGGATGAACAGAACATGTGCTAAGCACAAATTTGTTCTTTGATTTATCCCTCATTAGAGTGTGTTTCATCATCAAAATTTGCACACACGTACACTATGTCTGTGCGTATATGTGTATTTTTTGAAACGTAAAAGTATGGTTTGAAAATTTCAAAATTAAGGCCTCCATTTCGCATTTTCTGCTCAAGCTAGCACTCTCTATTTGTCAATTGATCGACCTAATTACATATTCAAGAAGGCCTGTGACTTTGATCCCCTCATCATCATGGGCTGTGGTTTATATCTCTATATCCAAGCAAGGCAATGACGCCTGGCACACCTCGGTGGTACTAGGACTCTACAGATAGAGACGTGATGAG
The DNA here is from genome assembly GCF_002162155.2 of Triticum dicoccoides. Classification (NCBI taxonomy): domain Eukaryota; kingdom Viridiplantae; phylum Streptophyta; class Magnoliopsida; order Poales; family Poaceae; genus Triticum; species Triticum dicoccoides. Next base: position 746,505,157 of record NC_041393.1, on the reverse strand, counting down.
TGTGTGGAACTGGTAGGTGAAGGTTATGTGGATATTCTCTAATAGCGAGCAATTATTAATTTTGTGTATATTTTAAGTAGCAAGTATGACATAATTCTAAATTTTCTTGGGTATTTATTTCGCAATACCTATAAGGGGTAAATCTATATGTACCAATATATATTTTAATTGGTAGGTTCTTCCTTAAAAATAGCAAGTCCGATGATCAAATGAATATAAGCCCGATGTTTACACTTGAATCAATGTCCGACTGATAATTGTCATATTAACCTTTCAGTCTTACCAAATCCTGTAGGAGTGCCCTGGATTCAGCACACACATATGTGTCCAGTTGTTTTTCACTATGTGGGAATCTCCGATGGTTGAATTAGACATCCGAATCCGAGTCGGATTCAGAGAGTTGTGTTTGTGTCCTATGTTGTGCAGTGCGCTAGCATTATGAATGCATATCCATGCAGCTGAAATATTTTTTGCCCCCATTGTTCTTCTGATTTCCTATATTGAAACAATGAGCCTCCTATAACATATGTAGTGTTGAAATAGTGTGCTTAATTACTCCAATGATGCCAATATATCCCCAATATATACATTATGAAGCAATATCATAAACTTGGGAACTGGTATGTAAAGCATGAGGCACACTTCACGTTTCACTAGAAGACATAAATACTCAAACTATTTCTGTTCGTATTCGCAAAGCCACTTTTGGTTTATGCTAATGATGAAAAGATTTGGAAATCACAGTTCAATTAATGAGGGTATCATACTAGGAGTGGATCGACCCTTTTATCATCCATTAATCTCATGCATACACATTCTGACCTTTTCCTCCTTTTCCTATCTACTATATGAAATGGGCACAACACCTGGAGAAACAATCTCTAGTGATTCTCTTATTAACTGTTGAGAAATCAGATATATGCATACAATATTGAGCTAGCTATGTATGAATGCAACTCATTAAATAATTCTCAGTTACGATATAAAATTGCTGGAGCTGGACACATGATCGTTAACCGATAGACCTAATATTAGATCGGCTAATGTCAAATAAAACATGACCAAATCAGCTCAAGAAACAAAGTATCACATGAAATAACCTGAAGATTAAAGTATCAAACACGAACTGACACACATATATAGCAAACCAGCTTAATTGCAGATTGCAGTCCTCATTTATTTATCTATTGAGCGGGGATCGATCGATCGAGAGCTATTTGCACACCAAGTCTGGAAACACAAAGTCAAAGAGAAAGAAGGCAGAATAAAATATATAGAGAAGCTAAACACCAAATATAGCACACGCAAGCACAGCTTCAACAACTGTCAACTGAGAACAGTACCAGCAAGCTGCTCGATCGATCTGTTGATCTCTCCTACTACTCCTCATGTTCCTCTGCCTCTGGAGCCGGAAGGTTCAGATCAACGTCGAACACGACGGGCTTCCGAGCTTCTTCTTGGGCGGCGACCTCCTCCCTATCGAGCCAGGAGCAGCCTTTCTTACCATTGTGGCTGGCACGGTGGCCGCTGAGCGCCTGCCGCGTCTGGAATGGCATCTTGCAGCGGTCACACGCGTACGGGTAGCGCCGCCCGTCCGGCCCGAGCTCGCCGAGAGGTTCCGGCCGGGGCGGCTCCATGCCGCGCCAGCTGCGGTCCGTGTGGCTGCGCATGTGGCCATGGACGGCCTTGGCACTGGCGAATGTGCGGAAGCAGATGGGGCACCCGTAGGGCTCTACCGGTGCTCCACGGGCGATGGCAGGGACAACGGCGTCCGCCTCGTGCAGGGACTTGAAGGTCCAGGGGTACCTGGGGTCGTCGCCTCCTCCGGAGCCTCCCGCGACGAGGTAGTGGACATGGCCGGCGGCGGGCATGATGAACACATGGGAGCTCGATCCGGTCATCATGTTGTGGGTTCTGGGTTGTGGGTTGTGGCTGCCGTTTCTGTATTTGTGTATGTAGACGAAGACGACAACACACTCTAGCTGCATTTTGTATTTGTGTATATGTAGTGGCTTGGTACTGCCGCAGTAGGCGTGGAGAGTACTGTGAGTAGATGGGCGGTAGGCGTGGTGAGTACAGTATCTGTTTATTCTTTCATACTAGTGTCCCCGGTGGGGAGGCTGTAAGCTTTACTAAGAAACATTTGCGTTATTTCATATGGAGACAAAAAAATTTACAATTTCAGTTTCTGTTTGAGAAGAGAAGCCACCCCTGGTTTTTGCAAAAACTGTGGGCTGTTTATTAAAACTGGGCACTCTCCTAACCCTCTCACAACCAGCACGCTTTGGGCGGTCGGATTTTGTAATCTTGCCATCGTGAAGGGTTCTAATATGGGGTCCACTCTCGCACGAGCCATCCGGCCACCGTCTGCAGATTCGCAGGCCGAAAGTTCTGGACGGAAGCTTTTTGGAGGAAAAGAGTTTACCCCATAGGTTAAATGGACCTCCCTCTTCATCGCATGCAGCTCGTTTAGCTGAGGTTTAGAGGAAACAAAGCACCATCGGATCTCGATTTGCATTGAGAGGGCAACATGATGTCGCTTGCTCTGCTGTAAAGCAAACCAATTCCAGCGGTGTAGGTTTCCATCGTGAGAACCTAGTACCCGTCGTTGTGCTCTCCCAAGAAAAGAGTCGTGTTCAATCGACGACCGGTAATTTTTTAGAGGATGCCAATCCAATGCCCTAACAACTAATGAAGATAGGAAAAGGAACAAAAAAAAAGAATCAAGGAAGAAAAGGAGACAGCAAAATGGTTTTGTCAAATCTGACGTTGGTTATTCCAGGATCATCCAGTGTGCGCCTATGTAAGCATTGCAACCTAGTTTATATGGTTTGATCTCAACTAGGAAGCTTCCCATGACACATAGTGCAGCCTTATCTGACGTTGGTATATCCCTAACATCTTAAATGAAAGAAAATAAATTTGACTGGAAAATTAGCACAATACAATTCTTCGTAATTTCACGTGGAGCAAAATTCTATAATTTCAGTTTCTGATTGAGGACAGAAGCGACCCTTGGTTTTGCGCAAACCATGGGCTAGTTTGGCATTCTGCAAATATATTTTATTGATATACTGAGCACTCTCCAAACCCTCTCATGACATGTGTGCTTTCGGCTCTCAGATTTCGTGGTATTGATGTCCTGATGCATTCTAATGGCCGAGCCTTCAGCCGGGCCGCCCTTTTTCTTCTGTCTTTTTTCGGCTGTATTATTTTCTTTATTTCTATGTGTGGTTTTTTGTTTCAGTTTTCTTTTTATTTATATTTTTTTCTATTTTTCTTTTGAGATTTCGTTTTTCTTTTGGTTTTCGGTTTAAATTTGCACATTTAATATTTACAGTTTTTGCAACATATGTTAAACCATTTTTTTCAAAATAGAATAGTGAACATTTAATTTTTAAACCTTTTTAATACATGGGAACAATATATTTAATACAAGACAAACAAATCATTAATATATGACATACATTTTTTGAATACACACTTATCTTTTATGTAATATACATTGAACAATTTAATATCAGATCAACCTTTTTAAGATATACGATGAACAATTTTTAAAACAAACTGATCATTTTTTATATATATGGTGGATTTCTTTTCAATATATGGTGAACCTTTTAAATATACACTAATTTTTTTAGTCAGATAATATTTTTTTACAAAATTATAAAATATTTTCAAAAAGTTGTTCATACTTTTGGAAGTTGTTCAAAATTTCAAAAAATGTTTAAATTTTAGGGAAATTGTTTGTATTTTTGAAGAATATTTATATTTTAATAAATTATTTGGAAAACCGTTGTGTTAAAGTGTATCGAAAGCTACATTGTTGCTAAACGGACCGCCTAGACGTTTCGCACCAGGGCGAAGGTGCAGCTGTTTGATGCACGTGGTCGTCGTACGGGACCTCTCCTCTAGTATAGGCGGTGGCCTAGTAACACTAGTTCTTTTCTTCCGTTCCTTTTTTATTTGTTTCATTTTCAGTTTATATGATCCTCTTTTTTCTTTTCTTTTTTCCTTTAGTTTTTACGTTTTATGGTTCTATTATTCAATATTATTTAATTTTGTTCTCTCTTTATCAATGTATTAAAGTTTGGTTTTCTTTTTTCTTTCCTTTTTTGTTTATTTCTTTGTTTCCTTTTCATTTATTAGATACATGCACAAACTTTTTAAAATCGTGAAATATTCTCACACACAAGAACATGTGAAATATATATGTATATTCTTTTGACACACAATAACATGTAACTAAGAGAAGTTCTTTCGTAGGAAAATTTCCACGACTGCGACATGGAGGACTCCATGGCTGAGTTCTTTGCATTGTGTGCCCAACACCTCCCTTCAAAATGGCAAAGCCGGGAATCTCATTCGGTCCACAAGCGATATCATGCACAAGGGTATCGGTGTCTTTATCTTCAAACTCAAAAAGTAAGTGTCCTCCCATGTTAATTGTTTATTGACATTGTTTATATGTTTATACAACACAATAACCTACACACATGCCTCCCGCAGCGAATCTTGTGCCTCTTACGCCCTTTCTCCTGGTCTACTTCGAGCTCCGACCGTGATGTACCTCTTACCCTTGTGTATGACACCCACGTCCACTCCAGGATTGTCTCTAACTCTAACATGCATGCGTCACTCCCTTCCGGACACATCGGCTGGACTCAGCCGAACATCACCCATTTCCCGCTCGACAACATCACCCTCGGCTCCTGCACCACACCAGCTCGTTTTGTCTTTTGTGTCTTTGACCGTATCTTCCCCTCGGTCTATGCCAGCTTCTCCGTACGTGCACCTCAGCCCTGTTTTGCACTCAATTCCATCCTGGTAGATACACCACACAATGCACATGAGATGAATAGTACCTATGGGAAATATCGGGCTATTTTATGCCATAAAAGAAAATTTCAATGTATATTTTCTCGGCCATTTCATCTATTACTTCTTATAAAGTAGAACTCTAGGATCTGAAATGGTATCATGTGATGCTTGATGTATTTAATGCTTTGTTGCAAAACGACCTTGGTTCCTCGTCCAACATGTCTGGATGCCATCTTTGGGACATGGATCTTTCGACACATCTTCAACACCAATGGTA
>NC_041393.1:746497183-746499818 GCF_002162155.2 Triticum dicoccoides | reverse complement strand
GAGATATTAGTCCAATTGTCAAGACGGCTATTTTTCATACGGTGCCTAGTCTCACCACATCCCTCCCGTGGCACGTGTTAGTATCTTTTGTATGAGATCACTATGAAGAAAAATATCCTTAAAAAACATGAAGATTATATTGTATCGACACACATTCTTGTGTTTCAATTCCTTTAGGATTTAGGTGTCCATTCTAGAAAGAGGAAACATAAAAAATCGCAACACTCCGGGTACGGTACATGAATTCAAATTTGATTCCTAATATAGAATCTGCCCCCATTTGGTAGTTCCTTTGTGAAAAGGCAGGTACACCCTCAGCTACTGCATCAATTGATGCACACAACCTTTTTCATTGCAGATTTTTTGCATACTTAAAAAGGGAGAATGTATTCTCGAGAAAGCTAGGAAGATTACAACAACACACTTATAGGTTATTCAATATGATCTTATATAATATAGGGAACCTCATCAACATGGGCATGTAAAATGTGGAATCCTGCATGAACGTGACACTGTAGTCTGGGTAACATTGCATTGGACATGAATTTGCATATGGTCAGGGACACAAGGATTTAATGAATATGTGCGTAAAATTTTATGATGAGATATCCTGAATTGTGAGTTGCACAAAACAAATCATGGATTATGGGGACGAACAATACATGTGCTGAAAAGCCACCATTTTTTATTTAGCTCTCATTTTAACCTGCTTCATCATGAAAATTTTCACACATGTACACTTTTGGTATATGTCTATTTTTTCCAAATAGTTTTTGAAACAATAATGTATGGATTTGAATTTTGAAAATTAAAGCATCCATTTGGCGTTTTTGCTCAAACTTGCACTCTTTTATTTGGCAATTATCATGCTAATTACATTTCAATGTGACCTATGACGGCCTATATATGACGTTGACCTCCTTATCATCATGAGCTGTGGTTTATGTCTCTATATCCATGCAAGGCACCCGATGCTTGACACACCTCGGTGGTACTAGGACAATATAGCTATAGATGTGATTAGTGTGTAGGAAATGGTAGTTTACGGTTACATGGGTATTCTCTAACTAGCATTTGTGTAATAGTATTCTGTAATAGCGAGCAATTACTTATTCTGTGTTGTTTTAAGTTGCAAGTGTGACATAATTCTTAATTTTTCTTGGGTAATTATTACAAAAATATATATAAGGGATAAATTTATATATAACCAATATATGCTTTATAAGGTAGGTTCTTAAAAAAATATTAAGTCAGATGATGAAATAAATATAAGCCCGGTGGTTACACTCTTGTATCCATGTCATACTGATAATTGTCATGTCAACCTTTCAGTCATACCCAATCCTCTAGGATTGCCACAGATTCAACACACATATCCATGTCAGATTGTCTTCGGCTACACGGAGATTTCTGATGGTCGAATTAGACATCAGAATCCGGGTCTGATTAGGACAGTTGTGTTTGTGTATGATGTTCTGCAGTGCACTAGTATTATAAATGTATATCCATGCAGCTGAAAATGGAACACTGGTTTTGAGTAACATTTTATTCGGCATACATGGATTTTTTTCATGAATTTTTTTTTTGTTTCAAAAATATTTCTTGGCCCCTTTGTTCTTCTGATTTCCTATATAGAAACAACGGGACACCTATAACATATATAGAGTCGAAATAGAGTGCATTAATTACTCCGATGATGCCAATATATGCACCATATATACATTGTGAAGCAATATCATTAAGTCCAATGTTTACAGTTGTATCCATGTCCAACTTATAGTTATCTTGTCAAACTCAGTCATACCCAATACTCTCGGGCTGCAATGGATTCAACACACATATCCAGGTCCAATTGTCTTCTAGTATGCAAAATTCACTGATGGCCGAACTAGAGATCCGAATCTGACACAGATTCAAACAGTTGTGTTTGTGTGTGATGCTCTGTTGTGCTCTACATTATAAATGTATATCCATGCAGCTGAAAATGGAACATTGGTTTTGAGTAACATTGTATTCGGCATAAATGGTTTTGTTTCATGAAAATATGATTTTGCTTTTCAAAAATATTTCTTGGCCCCTTTGTTCTTCTGATTTCCTATATACAAACAATGAGACTCCTATAACATATATAGAGTTGAAATAGAGTGCATTAATTACTCCAATGATGCCAATATATCCCCCATATATACATTGTGAAGCAATATCATTAAGTCCAATGTTTACAGTTGTATCCATGTCCGACTTATAATTGTCTTGTCAAACTCAGTCATACCCAATCCTCTCAGATGGCAATGGATTCAACACACATATCAAGGTCCAATTGTCTTCTACTATGCAGAAATCGCTGATGGCCGAACTAGACATCCGAATCCGACTCAGATTCGGACAGTTGTGTTTGTGTCTGATGCTCTGGTGTGCTCTACATTATAAATGTATGTCCATGGAGGTGAAAATGAAACATTGGTTTTGAGTAACAATGTGTTTGACATACATGGTTTTGTTTCATGAAAATATGAATTTTTGTTTCAAAAATATTTTTTAGCCCCATTGTTCTTCTCATTTCCTATATAGGGACAAGGACACTCTTATAGCATATAGAGTAAAGATAGAATGCATTAATTACTCCAATGATGCC
>NC_041393.1:746489892-746497024 GCF_002162155.2 Triticum dicoccoides | reverse complement strand
ATATATACATTGTGAAGCAACATCATTAACTTGGGAAATGGTATGTAAAGCACACGACACATTTCATGTTTCACTAGAAGACATAAATACTCAAACTAATTTTGTTCTTTTTCGCAAAGCCGTTTTTTCTTTCTGCTAAGGAAGAAAATATTGGGAAATCACAGTGCAATTAATGATAGTATATCATACGAGGACTGGATCGACCCTTTTGTCATCCATTAATCTCATGCATATATATTGTGACCATTTTCCTCGTTTTCCTATCTATATGAAATAGGCACAACACCTGGGAAAAATACTCATCTGATAAATCAGCTCCAAATAAGATATATGCGTGCAAAACTGAGCTAGCTATGGATTAATGCAACTCATTAAATAATTTCATTCACCATACAAAATTGCTGGAGCTGGACACAAGGTCGTTAACCTATAGATCTAATTTAGATCGGCTAATTTCAAGTAAAACAGCACCAAATCAGCTCAAGAAACAAAGAATCACATGAAATAACCTGAAAGATTAGTTCTAGCTACATCAAAGTATCAAACACAATCTGACACACACACATATATATAGCAGCTCAATTGCAGTCTTCATTTATTTATCAATTAGAAGGGGATCGATCGATCCGGAGCTATTTGCAACCCAAGTCTCGAAACACAAAGTCAAAGAGAAGGAAGGCAGATATAATATCGGAGAAGCTAAACACCAAATATAGCACACGCAAGCACAGCTCCAACAACTGTCAACTGAGAACACTAGCAAGCTGCTCGATCGATCTGTTGATCACTCCTACTCCTCCTCCTCCTCCTGTTTCTGATCTGCCTCGGGAGCCGGAAGGTTCAGATCAACGTCGAACACGATGGGCTTCCGAGCTTCTTCGGCGACGGCGAGTTCCTCCCTTTCGAGCCAGGAGCAGCCTTTCTTACCATTGTGGCTAGCACGGTGGCCGCCGAGCGCCTGCCGCGTCTGGAACGGCATCTTGCAGCGGTCGCACACGTACGGGTAACGGATCTCGGCCAGGGGCGGCGGCCGGGGCGGCTCCATGCCGCGCCAGCTGCGGTCCGTGTGGCTGCGCATGTGGCCATGGACGGCCTTGGCAGTGGCGAACATGCGGAAGCAGATAGGGCACCCGTAGGGCTCTACCTGTGCTCCACCGGGGACGGCGGCCGGCCTCTTGCTGCCACGGGCGATGGCAGGGACGACGGCGTCCACCTCGTGCAGGGACTTGAAGGTCCAGGGGTACCTGGGGTCGTCGCCTCCTCCGGAGCCTCCCGCGACGAGGTAGTGGACATGGCCGGCGGCGGGCATGACGAACACTTGCGAGCTCGATCCGTTGAGCATGCTGTGGGTTGTGGCTGCCGTTTCTGTATTTGTGTATGGACACTCTAGATGCACTGTGTATTTGTGTATATGTAGCGGCTTGGGAGTTGGGACTGCTGAGTAGGTGGGCCGCACCGCCGCAGCACCATCTATCAATGTACTACTTGGAGTATCTGTTTATCAGTTCTATGTGGTCTTTATTAATCTATATTAGTGTCACCGGTGGGGAGATTGTAAGCTTTTCTAAGAAACATTTCCATACCGGCATGTGCAGTGGAAAGAGAGAAATCGTCTGTTGTAGTCTTTTTTCAGTTGGTAGTCCCCTTACCCTCGCATACCGTCAAGTCTCAGAGCTGATTTTTACCTTATAGACAATAACCTTATAAGAAAATCCCCCCCTTTAATAATTATAAATGTTCGGCTAAAATCAAACCTGCAAAATTAGTTTCAAGTACAACAAAGCCAATCACATTTTTTTTCTGAAGAAAACCGGCGCTGATAGCTAGCTTTTTCAATATGACCAGACATCAGTATTTGCAACCACAGCGCCCTAACTATTAACGCAGATAGGAAAAGGAACAAAAAAAAGTATCGACGAAGAAAAGGAGACAACAAAAGGTTTTGTCAAATCTGACGTTGGCTTCCAGGATTGTCAAGGCTGAGCCTATGTAAGCATTGCAACCTAGTTTATATGGTTTGATCTCAACTAGGAAGCTTCCCTTTTCGCAAACAAAGGAAAGTAGGAAGCTTCCATATAGTGCAGCCCATATCCGATGTTGGTATATCGTAATTTCACTTGCAGACGAAAGTGTTTGTAATTCAGTTTCTAGTTGGGGAGAGAAGCCACCCCTAGATTTTGCAAAAAACTGTGGGCTGGTTTGGTGACATCAATACTGAGCACCGTCCTAACCCTCTCACAAGCTGTGCACTTTCAGCCGTCGGATTTCATGATCTTACCCTCCTAGAGCGTTCTAATATCATGTTTCCCCTTGGGCTCCATCCACGCTTTACAGATTCCATAGGAAAAATTATAGCCCATAGGTTAACTAAGCGTCTCTACATCGCAAGAAGCCAACTAACTCACTGGTCTCCACATGTGTGGCACTCGGTGGATGCACCGATGTTTAAAGGAAAAGGAGCACCACTATATCTAGATTTCCATGAGGAGGAAAATACATGATGTCCATTGTTTGTGATGTAGTAAAAACCCAAGACCGCCTATGTAGGATTCCACCAAGAAAACCAGGTATTGGTCGGTGTGATCCCCTAAAAAATAGTCATGGTCGATCAATGAGTGGTTCATTTTGAGAGGGTGTCATTGAGCGCGTGGTCACCGTGCCCCCTATGATTGAAAGTTTTGTACATATACCCTTCAACTGCATATGTAAAAAAAAGCAATTTCTACTTGGGCCCGTCTAAATTTTAGTAGCATGTATCCCCCCTTCCTTGGCTCCGTCCTTGGCTAAGCCGCATCCTAGTTTGTGATCATATCTAACAAACACCTCATCACAAATGGTGTTGGCTCCTTCCCCGTCTCTCACTCCTCACAACGACACACATCATCTCCAAAACGCACCTCCTGCTTTACCTTGTGGAACGACATCTTTGTGAAGTTACTCAGGGCTGAAGCTTCAAAGGATGTTCTCAACTCACAATTCTCTTTCATGTTCCCTTTTTTTTGCTACTTGTAAGACCTGTTGTATTTCCATTGAACAACTATGGAAAGAGGATTAGCTCTATTAGAGAAAATTTTGTCAACTTACTATTTCACAAAAGAAGGCCAAGTTGTGCCCCCAAGTATGACATGTAGTAGCTTCTTCGTTGCCAAAAAAGATATATGGTTTTTTCCTAAATGTTATATACCGCTTATAGCAGTATCTAGCACAGGAATCACAGGCTAGTACTCGGTGTGGGCCAATGCCCAATAGCATGGGACTGGATGGCGTGCATTCCAATTTTTTGCATCTGGCTTTGCTTCGTTTTTTCTTCCCAGCATGCTTTTTTTAAGTCGTTCGATTTCCATTTTCAATTTTACTTTTTTATTTATTTTGACTTTTGTCTTTTGTGTTTTTCCTTATATATTTTTTGTTCATTCTACTTACAAAATTCTAATTTTATTTACATGTAATATAAATATATGTTGAAAAACAAGTGAACATTTGAAAACCAAAAGAAATTTTAGAAAAAGTATGTGAGCACTTTTTAAAGTGACATGATATTTTTAAAATAGGTGAACACTTTTTTGGAATAATATATGAACATTTTTATAAAATGGATGAACATTTTTATATTTCATCACTATATTTTTAAAGGCCGTGAACACTTTATAAAAGCATACTACTAATTTTTCAAAATACATGAAGACTTCTTTCAATTAAATGAGTACTTTTGAAATGCATGAACACTCCTTTGAAATTTCATGAATATGTTAAACTATATGAAAAACTTATTTAATTACCCAGATATTTCTAAAAATACATGTAAACTTTTAGAAATGTACAGCAATATATTTTAGGAGTAAATGAATATTTATTTTGTTCATATGGTTGTATATTATTTTTAAAACTAATATCTTTATTATGTCTTTTTGTTTACTAACTGGTAATATTGTATATTTTCTCATAAAAAATTGAAAATGAAAAACATGAAGCTGTTTTTGTAATAATCATGTCCCATTTAGGCTCCGGCTGGGCGACCAGCAAGCTTCCGCTGGTCACGTTTTCACAAATCTTTATAGGGAGCTTCTCTATTTTTTGATTACCTTCCTAGCATATGTATAAGACCGAATCCATCGAAATCGATTTTGAAAAAGAACTACTAATCCTTAACTTTTCCAGGAATCCTTCATCAGTGGTTGTGAATGACTGACATCCTTTCGACCTTGGTTCCGTAGGAGCAAGTCAGAAAGGTTGAGAAAATCTATAGGGCCCTCTGATCTGCCGCATTCTGCGATAGACTAGCGGGGCTAGGCCAGTCTTTGCTTATTGGGCGGCCCACACAGGAGCAGCTAGTGGTGTAAAAAAACAACCCAAAAAAAGAGATGCTTCGGCAAGGATCCTACTCGTGAGCTGGCACCAGTAGAAGAAGCTACCTAACCACCGGAGCTAATCAGCAGTAGTGTTAAACATGCAGGCGAAAACCTTTAGAACTAACTGTATCGGCAAATCCATATATTTTCTCTCTTTTCAAACATTTAATGAAATCTCCAAATAGTTTTAAAAAATTGGAACAATTTTCAAAAACCCAAAATAAATATTAAAAATTACCAATTTTTGAATTTGTAGCCCAATTTAAAAACGGAAAGAATTTATGAATTTGCAAACAATTTTTGAAAAACAGAAATATTTTGCCATTTCCAATATTTTTGACAGACACCAAATTTTTGGAATTTGCAAACAAATTTATAAAAGGGAACTTTTTTTAGCCTTGAAAACAATAGGAGAGGCTCCTACTGTGTAAATTAATAAAGAATCAGAGTCCCAACTTTACATGTATGTTACATGGGAGGGTGATGAAGAAGCACCAACCAGGGGAACTAAGCTAACAAGAAAAAGAAGGTAAAACAGTAACTATTTACAGAGATTGAAGCAAGGAGGTAATGAACTCCTTATGGGTATCCTTCACCCTATGAGTGAGGAGACGTAGGTCTGCCACGTATCTATGTTTCCAGGATGTTTCGCTAGGTGGGATTCTTCGGAAGACTTTGTCATTTCGCTCTTTCCAAATGCTCCAAGCAGCCACCAGGAAGACCTCCATGAATAATGGCTTGTCCCATGTTTGTTTAGCAGCCTCAATCTTGCGGAGACGGCAGTCATCCGACGTCCAAGATATATGTAAGTTGTTCCAACAGTGGATGCTGAAGGGGCATTCGAATATCATGTGGTTGATGGTTTCTTCAACATGAGATTCACACAGTGGACAGTCGTGGTTGTCTCCTCCCATATTGTAGTGTCTACGTTTGAGCATATTACTGGTGTTGAGTCTGTTATGCATCAAGAGCCAGCCAAAAACCTTTATCTTCATTGTGTTTTTGAAATCATTATTTTTTTGAATTCATGAAAGAATGTTGAACATCTTTTGAAAACATGGAAAATTAAGACAAAAGGGAACATTTTTTGCATCTGCGAACAAAATATGAAACTCTGAACAAAATTTAAAAATGCGAATCTATTTTATTTATGCATTAGTTTGAAAATTGGAACATTTTCTGCACTTATGAACCTATTTTAAAATCGAACATTTTCTCAAATATGCAAACATCTTTTAAATATCAAGATATTTTTTGAATTTTGAACAAAATTTGGAACAGGAACATTTCCTGAACTTTTTTTTGATAGGTGTACATTTTTTAAAATATGTGAATCTTACTCTAAAATCACCAATGTTTTTAGAAATTCGGAAAAAAAATTAAAAAATAGGGACATTTATTGAACTTCTGAACATTTTTGAAATTTCGAACCAATAATGAAATTCTGAAAAATAAGAATTGAATGAAAAGGAGTATAAAATGGATTACAAAAGAAATTGAAAAACATAAAAAAATACGTAAAAAATAAAAAAATGAAACAGAAAAAAATAAAAAGGAGGAGACAGGAAAAGGAAAAAGGAAAAACAAGAAACTACTGATAAAAAACGGAAAACAAAAGAAAACCGGTTCAGAAAACTTCAATAAGCTTCCTGAATCCGATCAGAGATTTTCTAGGAGATTCTCAAAATTATACACTGTAGCGTGTGCGTTATCGAGTCATGGGGCTGGCCCATCTGGTGTAGCGACAGTTTGTCGCAAAGAGCGGAAAATAAGAATTTCCCATTTATACCTTGCTTTGTAAGAATTTATCGCTGGTATTTTGCAGGCTATATACAGTTCGCTGCTCCAAAAGGATGTACCATTTCTGCTGATTTATATTATTAACAGTGTATTAAAAGTTCCACGTCGGTTGGAGGTGGAGCAATTTTAGCGAATCATAACGTCAAGTGTCGGAGCTGATTTTAGCGAATCTCCGGAATGCATCTAAGGAAATTAAAAAGCATATGATTTTTCAAAAGTATTCATCCGGCTATAAGAAATTGGTCTCCAAGTACCTAGAGAAATGTCCATCGTGTGTTTCAAAAATGTTCTTCGTGTATCAATATTATTAGTCATGTATTTAAAATGACTATTGTGTATCTAGAAAGAGTACATCATGCATTGAAAAACTACTTTCTGAAAAACAAATGTTCATCATGTTATCCAAAAATAATAATTGCATATTGAAAAAGAATTTACCATGAATTTAAAATGTTCATTGTGTATTAAACGTATTATTTTTAACTAGTACATGTTCATCATGTACTCAGAATTGTAATTGTGTATTTGAAAGATATTATTCCTGCATTTTAGAAAATATTAATCATGTAATACCAAAATTGATTATCATGTACTAAAAGATATTCATCGGGTATAAAAAATGTTCAACAAGTATTTTGAAAATGTTCTCATGTATTTAAGATTTTATAATGTGCTAAAAAATTTGATCATCTATTTAAAGAAATGTTCAACGTGTATTTTAAATTCCTCATCATGGTTTTATGAAATGATCATCAGTTAAAAGTTTTTCATCATAATATACATGCATTTTTCAAAAACTGTATACATTCTTCTAAGAAAGAAGTTCGATGACTAAAATGTCATAGTTGGTTAGTGGTTCTCTCTCAACAAAGAGGTCATGAGTTCGAATAATGTCGCTCGCACTTTTTTTTTGAAGTTTTCTTCTGAGAAATCTACTTTTTTAAAGTTTAACAATAAAAAGTAAATAGGCCATTCCAACGCCG
>NC_041393.1:746462786-746489500 GCF_002162155.2 Triticum dicoccoides | reverse complement strand
GGCGAAATAACCTTTTAACCGGCACTAAAGGTGTCAAATAGGAGTCAGAATGGATAGATCGATCTGTGCGATGGGCCAGGGTGCATCAAGCAGGCTTGTCGGAGGGCCGATCAAGCGGCAACGTGACGCCCAACACACTCATAGCGGGGGCCCGTATGGTGGGGGAGCACCTACACCGCACTCGTAGCGTCGGGTCGATAACAGTCGCACGTCTGCCATACTTATTTTGGACCAGTACATTACCATTCTGCATGGCTTCTATGATCCAGTAAGGAAAACTTCCCTCGGTATGTTACGGACATTATATTTCAGCCGTTTGTTTTTTCTTTCTGTTTTCCAGCATGTGCAGATATTTATGAAATTTCATAGAAATTAATAATTGTTCATGAATTTATAAAAATGTTCATAGATTTCAACAATGTACAATATATTCACAACTTTATAAAATGTTCATACATTTAAAA
This sequence comes from Triticum dicoccoides, assembly GCF_002162155.2. Taxonomy (NCBI): domain Eukaryota; kingdom Viridiplantae; phylum Streptophyta; class Magnoliopsida; order Poales; family Poaceae; genus Triticum; species Triticum dicoccoides. The sequence goes on along the minus strand of NC_041393.1, from coordinate 746,489,036 downwards.
TATGATCTCAGATTTCAAAAAAATTGTTCGAAAATTCTAAAAATATTTGAGAATTAAAATTTTACCAAATTATAATTTTTATGAATTTTAAATTGAGTTTTTTAATTTTATTTTTCATGAAAACAAAAAGCGTTCATGGATGTGAAAACTAATCTAAGATTTCAATATAAATGGAAGGCATCGACAATAATTCGGAGATTGAGTTAGCAAAGCACCATCCTGTTTTCCCCCTTGTAGTATATACTAGCAATTGGCGAAGCACCAACTTCTAGTACAAGAACCTCTCGTGAGTAATAAGTCTAATTTATTTTTGTCCGGTTTTGCGAACGCTTCGGCCGGTCGCATCGCACGCTCACGCACGCACGCTACGCCCACCAACGCCGGAGCGCCACGCGTCCTATGGGCCAACGCACACCTTTTTCTTCTTTCGCCTCTCACGCAGCTAGAAGCGTATTTTGCCATGGCTGCGGCGCTCCTCCTCTCTTCCGATGCTCGCCGCTATGTCTGCGCGCTCTCTGCCTTTTCCCTTTCTTTCTCTCTCTCTCTCTCTTTCCCCAACGACCACACCCCGTGTCTCTGCCGAACGCCCTCATCTCTGCAGACTGCAACATGATGCTCTCGAATTCCACCTCCGCCATGGCTCACATGTGAGCTGCTGTAAGGCTTGTTGGCCACACGCAACGCAAGCGAGGGGCATGGTATTTCAAGGGCCACGCGTCACGGTGCCATGCTGCGACCGGCGCCCGACACAGACGTGTTTCGCATGGCGACGAGCTGCGACAGTCACCGTGGCGAGCTGGGGAATTGTGCTGGCGTTTGCTACAACCGTTGACACAAAAGCTTCAACGGTATATGGGGAAAGTTTCAACCGGCAACAGAGAAAGGTTCAACCGGGCATTGCACAGTAGAAAAAGCTACAACGTTGACAAAAAAAAGCTTCAACTGTATATGAGAAAAGGTTCAACCGGCGATAGACAAAGCTTCAACCTAGGCACCGTGCAACGAAAAAAGCCACAACCATTGATAAAAAAGCTTCAACTGTATATGACAAAAGTTTCAACCATTGCAATGAAAGCTTCAACTCCACACATGAAAAGTTTCAACAATTTTGTAATGAAAAGCTTCAACCATTGCAATGAAAAGCTTCAACTCCATATGTGAAAGGTTTCAACCGGCATTTGAGAAAGCTTCAACTCGGCACAACGAAACGGCAAAACTTCAAACATTTTCCTGGCGACGACAATGGCGACTTTTGTCTCCGTTTTGCTACGACCATGCAATAAAAAGCTGCAACGAGCTCCGTGGGAGCTGCAACCGATGAATGGAGCTGCATGCCAGCGGCGAGGGCCGACGTCCAGCTGCAACCGACGGCAACAAGAGCTACATCTAGCAGAGCTGCAACTGGCGACTAGCATTGCCGGAGCCGCGACCATCACCAGCGAGGGGAGCTGCAACCCACGGGATGAATTTTATGCTGCATGCGTGGATCCCGACGAGAAACATGAGAGAAGATGGCGGCGACCAGCGGCGAGCGTGGGATCGGTGGCAAGTGCGGCATCCAGCAGCGCGGGGGCGGCGGAGAGAGGAGGTCCAGGTAAGGGGTGACGGCCGACGGCTGGTAGGACGTCCAGGCGACGGGGTAAGTGGAGAGGAAGAAGGAGAGGGAAAGTTAACGTAGGGATCGAACGGCTCGTAGTCATTGCATCGGGCGGCTGGGGCTAGTCCGGCCCAACTGTTCGACCGGCGCACCGGCGCCTATAAGCGCCCAATCAGGAATGTTGGCCTTTACTAAGTGCACATTGTCTGCGGGGCTTCGTATCTATAAACAGCTTTGTTATTTTTTTCTTGGATGAGCCATACAAATAAAAATCATATCGCCAATAGGTACCGTGTTTTAAGTGCAGAAGTTCAATGGGATTGGAAAGTTCATATTATGTCACCCGAAAAAAGAAGAAGGAAAGTTCATATTCTAGCAGACAAGGATGAACGATTTGTTGGTGCAACAGGGTTGCTTGAAACTGTTGAAGGAAGCCAAACCAACTAAATGAAAATGTAATGTGATGGAACATAGTTCGCCAAAGATGGTTTGGGATTCTAGGGCATGTTTTGTAGAATCATGCACCTACAGGGCGTCAAACAGTGCATGGTGATGTGCTGGGTTGGTATGACACAAAATGGAGCATGGTTTAGTCTTCGGCTGGTGTCAGACACGTATGGTGGACCGACCCGGGTAGGGTGAAGGGGGTTGATCGAATTAGAAGACGACTGAGAGATGAGCGAAATGACATAGGAGCGTGATGCTGATGGTGACAGACCAAGGTAATACATGGTGCAGGTGTGAGGGCTTGTTTCATTCAATCGGGCAATAGTGTGGGGTTGATTCAAGATAGTGTAACACTAAGCCCTATAGGTGAACTATAAATAGTGGCGAGCAGGACGGGTCACTCACCACTGCAACTCTTCCAAAAGAGCATTGGCGAGTACTTGGCCATGCCCATCACAGTTATGGGCATACCTGTAGCGGGCGCTAACGAGCACCCGCCACAGCTAGGCTCTTCCACATATGTTCGCTGGATGAAAACTGTAGTGGCGAGCACCGAGTTAGTACCCGCCACTGGCTTATGGGTATGCATTGGCGGGCAAAGCCAGGCGTCCGCCACAACTATATTTTGCCAAGCACGCCAAATAAATCAAAATTTTGAAAATATTTGTTGTGGTCGATAATTAATATGTTTTAGTTCCAGCGTATTTTCTTTCATGTAAATATGTAACAGGTTTTGCTATCTCTTATGGCAGGATATCAACATGTCTGGTGAAGGCATCTCGATAGATGAATTTATGGAGTACGACTCGATGGTTGGGCAGACATTTAAAAGTGAGAACAAAGCGTACAAGTTCTACTTAGGGTATATGAAGAACAAAGGGTTTGGTGTTAGAAAGGGCGATTTGAAATATAAGGGAAACAAGGAAAATGCATACCGAAGGACCTTTGTGTGTTGCAAACAATGATATCATGACGTAAAGCACTTTGATGAAACCGAGAAGTAAAGGACGCCAAGGGCACTCTCTCCGTGTGGTTGTCCTCGTCTTTTGCAGGTTGAGCTTCAAGCAAGCACTGGGTTGTGGTTTGTAAAGAATTTTGTGGACCAACATAGCCATCCATTCATAAATCCTAAGTTATTGTCACCGCTAGTAGAAAACAGGGCTATTGTCCCGGTTCGTAAGTACCTGCAACCGGCACTAAAGGGTGGGGGACTAAAGATCCCCTCTTAGTGTCGATTCGTCATGAACCGGCACTAAAGGCCCACCATGTGGCACGAGCCCATCTGGGGCAGGGGGTTGGTTACACCAACCGGGACTAAAAGGTTAGGGGTTTATGACTTGTTTTTCCTTTTAATTTAGTGTTCTCCATTTAATTCGTTTTCATTTCAAACATATTTTACGCTACTACATATTGTACACGTTATGCATATATATATATATATATATATATATATATATATATATATATATATATATATATTATACACATTATGAATTTAGTGTTCTCCATTTAATGTTCTCCATTTAATTCTTTCTCCTTTTAATGTATGAATTTCTCATATTGTACACATTATGCACATATACTTAATTAATTACCTTGGGTCGACACCATTTCAGCTTTTGTTTCCATGGCCTTCAACCTATTTGATGAACTTTCGCCAAGCCCTGCCCGCGGACAAAGAAAATGAATAAAGGAGTTATTAATTAGTTGATATCAGGAAATGAACTAAAGAGGCCGACATATAGTTTGATAATGATTAAAATTACCTGGCGACCATCGACTTCACAGTTGCGCAGTCATTGTACTCTTTAAGCAGTGAGTCCGGTACTTGAACTTTTCACTCGTCAACTGCAATGATTAGCAGGATCCAGTGATAACTGCATGCGCACACGTTTGTATAATTAAGCGGGCATGTGCATAACTCATCAACTACACTTATAAACATCTAGTAAACAAAAACAAAATTTGTAGTACAAGACAATGTCACTCACCCGAAGTTGTAAGGAAGTAGTATTTCTGGTTGGGTATTTAGTCGCACCAAGAACTCTAGCAAGCTTTTCTCTATGTCTTTTTGATCTCATTCACGTGACCATGTCTTTTCATTAATGGTATTTGGGTCAATGAACCCAATGCCATAGAGTCCAACTCTTTTCATTTCATACATCTTCATTCTGTATAATACCACAGAAAATAATATATAGTGAGGATAACTACAGGTAATAAACAAGCACTACAACTAGCTAGAGACTTAAATTACGGAAAGAATCACTTACAGACAATAGCAACTGACGAGAAATTTGTCGAGTGCGTCTTGATTGAGTAACTGATACATTTCTTCAGACTCAGCCCACAACTCTTTTTTATGGTAGTAATACTCTGCCTTGACGTTCACCATGAGGGACTCTCGATCGGTAGTCTTTGCTTCTCTCAGGTACCATTTATGCAATTCATACATTCTCGTTGAGAGCTTCGGGATCTTGACCATAGATTGGCCGCGGAAATATTTCCATTTTAGTTGCTCCTCTGTAAACGTTTCACAGTCCTCGATGCCTAGGAGTTGTTCTATAGTGATACCACCCTCTTTAGCATGTCTCTATGATCGTCGGTTATTACCAGCTGCTGATCGGTGGTACTCACATGTGTTTGTATTGGGGGACCGATTGCACTGCATGTTCTTCCAGCTGGGGAACAGTTTTCCCGCATTTTTTACCAGCTGCTTGGCTCGAGCTAGAGCTCGAGCTTGACTCCTTTTTTTTGCTTGATATGACTTCCTGATAGAGCGCTCATAGTCCGAGTCCCTAACTTGACAACTGGTTGAGCATTATCAACAAAGTGTTGTATGACATTCTCAGGTATGATCTCCTTTGGCGGCGGGGGCGATTTTGGTCCAAAAGGGGCCCTCACTTGGGCTTGCACTTCGGCTTCATTTTCCTCGTCAGCCCAGTGGTAAGGCAACCTCGGAAGAGGTTTGAGGCTTGGACCATATCTGAATTTCTTGCCTCCTGTTGTACCGCTACTCGACGTAGCTACGACGCCTATCTCCCGCTGTTGCTGAGGCGGCGGAGACAGCTGACGCGGTGCCTGACTTGGAGCATGAGTCGCCTGACGCGGTGCTGAACTTGGAGGATGAGGAGTCAGATGATGCGGTGCCGGACTTTGAGGAGAGGGATTAGTCTGCTGACTTGGAGGAGGGGGAGTCTGCTGAGGCGGTGGCAGACTTGGAGGAGCGAGAGTCTGCTGAGACGGCGATGGACTTGGAGGAGGAGCCGGCTGGCGCGGTGTCGGTGGCCTTAGAAAGATGATGTAATCCTTTCTTAATAGAATGATAGATGTACGACCTCTCCCAATGTGTGTTCGTTGTCACCTCCAGGAATGTCAAGCTCTAGCCCCGAATATCCTGCCATCACTTCATCAACCCCGACACGAGCATAGCCAGCTGGGATCGGATTGCAATGGAAGGTTGCTTCAAGGGGATTTGTATAAGCATAGCTATCCGTCACCTTCATGGATATGTTCTTCACTTCTACGTGTAACTCACAAGTTGTCGTATCTATGATATCATCCACAGGGTATCTGATAAATCTCCAACGTATCTATAGTTTTTGATTGTTCCATGCTATTGTTATCCATCTTGGATGTTTTATATGCATTTAGATGCTATTTTATATGATTTTTGGGACTAACCAGAGCCCAGTGCCAGTTTTTTATTTTTTTTCCTTGTTTTTGAGTTTCGCAGAAAAAGAATATCAAATGGAGTCCAATTGACCTGAAACTTCACGGAGATTATTTTTGGACCAGAAGCGCCCCCGAAGCAAAAGGGTTGGGCCAGAAGAGTCTCGAGTCACCCACGAGGGTGGAGGGTGCGCCCTACCCCCTTGGGCGCGCTCCCTACCACGTGGATGACTCGGAGACCCCCCTGACTTGTTCCCGATGCCAACACCTCTTATATAACCCCAAACCTCTAAAACAGAACTAAGATCGGAAGTTCCGCCGCCGCAAGCCTGTGTAGCCACGAAACCTAATCAGGACCCTGTTCCGGCACCCTGCCGGAGGGGGGAATCATCACCGGTGGCCATCTTCATCATCCCGACGCTCTCCATGATGAGGAGGGAGTTGTTCACCCTCGGGGCTGAGGGTATGTACTAGTAGCTATGTGTTAGGTCTCTCTCTCTCTCTCTCTCTCTCTCTCTCTCTCGTGTTCTTGATTTGGCACGATCTTGATGTACCGCAAGCTTTGCTATAGTTGGATCATATGATGTTTCTCCCCCTCTACCTTCTTGTAATGGATTGAGTTTTCCCTTTGAAGTTATCTTATCGGATTGAGTCTTTAAGGATTTAAGAACACTTGATGTATGTGTTGCATGTGCTTATCTGTGGTGACAATGAGATAATATGTATGTTTTGGTGATCAACCTGCGGGTTCAGTGACCTTGGGAATCTATGCATAGGGGTTGGCACACGTTTTTGTCTTGACTCTGCGGTAGAAACTTTGGGCCACTCTTTGAAGTTCTTTGTGTTGCTTGAATAGATGAATCTGAGATTGTGTGATGCATATCGTATAGTCAGACCCGCGGATACTTGAGGTGACATTGGAGTATCTAGGTGACATTAGGGTTTTTGTTGATGTGTGTCTTAAGGTGTTATTTTACGGTGAAACTTATAGGAATAGCCCAATGGATTGATCGGAAAGAATAACTTTGAGGTGGTTTCGTACCCTATCATAATCTCTTTGTTTGTTCTCCACTATTAGTGACTTTGGAGTGACCCTTTGTTGCATGTTGAGGGATTGTTATATGATCTAATTATGTTATCCTTGTTGAGAGAACTTGCACTAGTGAAAGTATGAACCCTAGGCCTTGTTTCGAAGCATTGCAATACCGTTTTCGCTCACTTTTACCACTTGCTATCATGCTGTTTTCATATTTTCAGATTACAGAAAACTATATCTACCATCCATATTGCACTTGTATCACCATCTCTTTGCTAAACTAGTGCACCTATACAGTTTACCATTGTATTGGGTGTGTTGAGGACACAAGAGACTCTTTGTTATTTGGTTGCAGGGTTGTTTGAGAGAGACCATCTTCATCCTACACCTCACACGGATTGATAAACCTTAGGTCATCCACTTGAGGGAAATTTGCTACTGTCCTACAAACCTCTGCACTTGGAGGCCCAACAACGTCTACAAGAAGAAGGTTGCCTAGTAGACATCAAGCTCTTTTCTGGCGCCGTTGCCGGGGAGGTTAGTGCTTGAAGGTATATCTTTAGATCTTGCAATTGAATCTTTTAGTTTCTTATTTTTTCACTAGTTTATTCTGTAAAAGAAAATTACAAAAAATGGAATTGAGGTTGCCTCATATGCTTCATCTTGTTAATGTCTTTCGTGAAAATAAGGATTCCAATAATTGTGCCAAAGTGTTAGAAGAAGAATGCAATAAATTGTTTTGCACTAAATTTTTGAATGATGAGCATGATTGCAATGTTGTTAGTATGAACCCCTTGAATATCCATGATGCTAATGATATGCAAAGCCACAAGCTTGGGGATGATATGTTTGATGAAGATGATATTTTTGTCCCCCAAGTTTTGATGAGCAAATTTATTATGATGATAGCATGCCTCCTATTTATGATGATTATTGTGGTGACATGTATGCTATAAAGAATAATGATAACCATGAAACTTGTTATCGTTTTAATTTTCAATTGGATTATGCCTCACATGATAGTTATTTCATTGAATTTGCTCCCACCATTATGAATGCGAAGAAATTTGCTTATGTGGAGAGTAATAAAATTTATATGCATGTAGATCATGAAAAGAATGTTTTATGTGATAATTATATTGTTGAATTCATTCATGATGCTACTGAAAATGAGGGAGGAATATATGCTTGTAGGAATTGCAATAATATCAAGTCTCCTCTCTATGTGTTGAAAGTTTTGAAGTTATGCTTGTTTTGCCTTCCTATGCTAGTTCATTCTTGTTCCCATAAGTTGTTTGCTCAGAAAATCCCTATGCATAGAAAGTGGATTAGACTTAAATGTGCTAGTCATATGCTTCATGACGCTCTCTTTATGTTTCAGTTCTTATCTTTTATACGAGCATCATTGAAATCATCATGCCTAGCTAGAAATGCATTAAAGAAAAGCGCTTGTTGGGAGACAACCCAATATTTAGCATTACTGTTTTTGTATGTTCACATGATTATGCTACTGCAGTAATCATGTTTTATAGATTTTGTTTCAATAAGGTGCCAAGTAAGACCTTTAGAATAGCTTGCGGTGATAGTTGTGTTGACCTTGCTGAAAATCAGAAACTTTTGCGCTCAGTAAATAATTTCCAGAATCTTATTGAAACGTGCTTTTGACCTGATTCTTTTTGCTATGGATTGATGCACAAATTTCTCAGGCGGATCTAATTGTTTAAGAATTTTTGGAGTTAGAGAAGTATTCGAGAGTTACAGATTACTACATACTGTTCTGTTTTTGACAGATTCTGTTTTCTATGTGTTGTTTGCTTATTTTGATGAATCTATGAGTAGTATCGGAGGGTATGAACCATAGAGAAGTTGGAATACAGTAGATATAACACCAATATGAATTTAGAATGAGTTCATAACAGCACCTAAGTGGTTATTTTATTTTCTTATACTAACGGAGCTTACCAGTTTTCTGTTGAGTTTTGTGTTGTGAAGTTTTCAAGTTTTGGGTAAAGCTTCGATGGACTATGGAATAAGGAGTGGCAAGAGACTAAGCTTGGGGATGCCCAAGGAAGACCAAGGTAATATTCAAGGACAACCAAGAGCCTAAGCTTGGGGATGCCCCGGATGGCATCCCCTCTTTCGTCTTCGTCTATCGGTAGCTTTACTTGGAGCTATATTTTTATTCACCACATGATATGTGTTTTGCTTGGAGCGCCAGTTCATTTTATTTTGTTTTGCTTGCTGTTTGAATAATATCCCAAGATCTGATATACTTAAATGTTAGAGAGTCTTCACATAGTCACACAATTATTCGACTACTCATTGATCTTCACTTATATCTTTTGGAGTAGTTTGTCGTTTGCTCTAGTGCTTCACTTATATCCTTTTAGAGCACGGTGGTGGTTTTATTTTGAAGAAATTGATGAACTCTCATGCTTCACTTATATTATTTTGAGAGTCTTAAACAGCATGGTAATTTGCTTGGGTTATGAATTTATTCCTAATATGATGGGCATCAAAGTGGGATATAATAAAAACTTTCATATAAAGTGAATTGAATACTATGAGAAGTTTGATTCCTTATGATTGTTTTGAGATATGAGGATGGTGGTATTAGAGTCATGCTAGTGAGTAGTTATGAATTTTAGAAATACTTGTGTTAAAGTTTGTGATTCCCGTAGCATGCACGTATGGTGAACCGTTATGTGATGAAGTCGGAGCATGATTTATTTATTGATTGTCTTTCTTATGAGTGGCGGTCGGGGATGAGCAATGGTCTATTCCTACCAATCTATCCCCCTCGGAGCATGCACGTAGTACTTCGTTTCGATAGCTAATAGATTTTTGCAATAAGTATGTGAGTTCTTTATGACTAATGTTGAGTCAATGGATTATACGCACTCTCACCCTTCCACCAATGCTAGCCTCTCTAGTGCCGGGCAACTTCCGCCGGTACCATAAACCCACCATATACATTCCTCAAAACAGCCACCATACCTACCTATTATGGCATTTCCATAGCCATTCCGAGATATATTTCCATGCAACTTTCCACCATTTCGTTTATTATGACACACTTCATCATTGTCATATTGCTCTGCATGATCATGTAGTTGACATAGTATTTGTGGCAAAGCCACCGTTCATAATTTTCATACATGTCACTCTTGATTCATCGCACATCCCGGTACACCGCCGAAGGCATTCATCTAGAGTCATATTTTGTTCTAAATATTGAGTTGTAATCCTTGAGTTGTAAGTAAATAAAAGTGTGATGATCTTCATTATTAGAGCATTGCCCCAGTGAGGAAAGGATGATGGAGACTATGATTCCCCCACAAGTCGGGATGAGACTCCGGACGAAAAATAAAAATAAAAATAAAAAAAGTGGCCAAAAACAAGAGAAGGCCCAAAATAAAATAAAAAAACAAAAAGTGAGAGAAAAAGAGAGAAGGGGCAATGCTACTATCCTTTTACCACACTTGTGCTTCAAAGCAGCACCATGATCTTCATGATAGAGAGTCTCCTATGTTGTCACTTTCATATACTGATGAGAATTTTTCATTGTAGAAATTGGCTTGTATATTCTAATGATGAGCTTCCTCAAATTGCAATAGGTCTTCGTGAGCAAGCAAGTTGGATGCACACCCACTTAGTTTGTTTTTGAGCTTTCATACACTTATAGCTCTAGTGCATCTGTCGCATGGCAATCCCTAATCACTCACATTGATATCCATTGATGGACATCTCCATAGCCAGTTGATACGTCTAGTTGATGTGAGACTATCTCCCTCTTTTTGTCTTTGCCACAACCACCATATTCTATTCCACCCATAGTGCTATGTCCATGGCTCATGCTCATGTATTGCGTGAAAGTTGAAAAAGTTTGAGAACATCAAAAGTATGAAACAATTGCTTGGCTTGTCATCGGAGTTGTTCATGATTTAAATATTTTGTGTGATGAAGATAGAGCATAGCCAGACTATATGATTTTGTAGGGATAACTTTCTTTGGCCATGTAATTTTGAGAAGACATGATTGGTTTATTAGTATGCTTGAAGTATTATTATTTTTATGTCAATATTAAACTTTTGTTTTGAATCTTTTGGATCTAAACATCCATGCCACAATAAAGAAACTTACATGGATAAATATGTTAGGTAGTGTTCCACATCAAAAATTCTGTTTTTATCATTTACCTACTCGAGGACGAGAAGAAACTAAGCTTGGGGATGCTTGATACGTCTCCAACGTATCTATAATTTTTGATTGTTCCATGCTATTATATTATCCATCTTGGATGTTTTATATGCATTTATGTGCTATTTTATATGATTTTTGGGACTAACCTATTAACCAAGAGCCCAGTGCCAGTTTATGTTGTTTCCTTGTTTTTGAGTTTCGCAGAAAAAGAATATCAAACGGAGTCCAATTGACCTGAAACTTCACGGAGATTATTTTTGGACCAGAAGAAGCCCCCGAAGCAAAAGGGTTGGGCCAGAAGAGTCCCGAGTCACCCACAAGGGTGGAGGGCGCACCCCCTACCTCGTGGATGACCCGAAGACCCCCCCCCCCTGACTTGTTCCCAACGCCAACACCTATCAGATAACCCCAAACCTCCAGAACAGAAGCAAGATCGGGAGTTCCACCGCCGCAAGCCTCAGTAGCCACCAAAACCTAACCGGGACCCTGTTCCGGCACCCTGCCGAAGGGGGGAATCATCACCAGTAGCCATCTTCATCATCCCGACGCTCTCCATGACGAGGAGGGATTAGTTCATCCTCTGGACTGAGGGTATGTACCAGTAGCTATGTGTTTGATCTCTCTCTCTATCTCTCTCTCTCTCTCTCGTGTTCTTGATTTGGCATGATCTTGATGTACTGAGAGCTTTGCTATTATAGTTGGATCAGATGATGTTTGTCCCCCTCTACCTTCTTGTAATGGATTGAGTTTTCCCTTTGAAGTTATCTTATCGGATTGAGTCTTTAAGGATTTGAGAACACTTGATGTATGTCTTGCATTTGCTTATCTGTGGTGACAATGGGATATTCACGTGATCCACTTGATGTATGTTTTGGTGATCAACTTGCGGGTTCAGTGACCTTGGGAATCTATGCATAGGAGTTGGCACATGTTTTCGTCTTGACTCTCCGGTAGAAACTTTGGGGCACTCTTTGAAGTTCTTTGTGTTAGTTGAATAGATGAATCTGAGACTGTGTGATGCATATCGTATAATCAACCCTGCGGATACTTGAGGTGACATTGGAGTATCTAGGTGACATTAGGGTTTTAGTTGATGTGTGTCTTAAGGTGTTATTTTACTATGAACTCTAGGGCTGTTTGTGAGACTTATAGGAATAGCCCAATGTATTGATCGGAAAGAATAACTTTGAGGTGGTTTCATACCCTACCATAATCGCTTCGTTTGTTCTCACTATTAGTGACTTTGGAGTGACTCTTCGTTGCATGTTGAGGGATTGTTATATGGTCTAAGTATGTTATCCTTGTTGAGAGAACTTTGCACTAGTGAAAGTATGAACCCTAGACCTTGTTTGGAAGCATTGCAATACTGTTTTCGCTCACTTTAACCACCTGCTACCTTGCTGTTTTTATATTTTCAGATTACAAAAACCTATATCTACCATCCATATTGCACTTGTATCACCATCTCTTCGCCGAACTACCGCACCTATACAACTTACTATTGTATTGGGTGTGTTGGGGACACAAGAGACTCTTTGTTATTTGGTTGCAGGGTTGTTTGAGAGAGACCATCTTCATCCTATGCCTCCACGGATTGATAAACCTTAGGTCATCCACTTAAGAGAAATTTGCTACTAACCTTCAAACCTTTGCACTTGGATGCCCAATAGCGTCTACAAGAAGAAGGTTGTGTAGTAGACATCAGTATCTATCTAGCAGTGCATCATCACCCAAGGCGGAACCCACGCTGGTTCTCGGCATGGATGAGATGGTGCTATCCAATGCTGGATCCGCTAGCTGCTGTCGCTGCTGAGATCCCCTTTCCTGGCTGCTGCTGCCGCTTGAAAGCGAGTGCCAACTTCGCGTGCTTTGATTCTATAATGCGAAGGCGGTCTGCTTCCTGCTTCCTTTGCTCCTCCTCCACCTTCCTCTTCTACTCCTCCTGCTGCTTCTTTCTCGCATGGCTTCTATAGTTGTCGTTCCTGTCCGCAAACCCCTCGAACCACAGAACAACGCCTTCCTTCTACCTAGCACGGTTATGAACATATTTCTTTAAGACTCCCGTCAACCTCTCAAAGGGGAACATATTGTGTAGAAATACAGGACCCAGAATGGCAATCTCTTCGGCTAGGTGAACTAGGATGTGCGTCATGATATTGAAGAAGGATGGTGGGAACACCAACTCGAAACTGACAAGACATTGCGCCAAATCGTTCTCTAACTTTGGTATGATTTTTGGGTCGATTACCTTCTGAGAGATTGCATTGAGGAATGCACATAGCTTCACAATGCCTAATCGAACGTTTTTCGGTAGAAGCCCCCTCAATCCAACCGGAAGCAGTTGCGTCATAATCACGTGGCAGTCATGAGACTTTAGGTTCTGGAACTTTTTCTCTGCCATATTTATTATTCCCTTTTATATTCGACTAGAAGCCAGATGGTACCTTCATACTGAGTAGGCATTCAAAGAAGATTCCCTTCTCTTCTTTGGTAAGAGCGTAGCTGGCACGACCCTGATGTATGCCGTCTTTTCTGTGCATATGTTGCTGGTCCTCCCGTGCCTCTGGTGTATCTTTTGTCTTCCCATACATGCCCAAGAAGCCTAGCAGGTTCATGCAAAGATTCTTTGTCACGTGCATCACGTCGATTGCAGAGCGGACCTCTAGGTCTTTCCAATAGGGTAGGTCCCAAAATATAAATTTCTTCTTCCACATGGGTGCGCGTCCGTCAGCGTCATTCGGAACAGATTGTCCGCCAGGACCCTTTCCAAAGATTACTTTTAAATCCTTGACCATATCAAGTACATCATCACCAGTACGGTGGCGAGGCTTCTTCCGGTGATCTGCCTCACCTTTGAAATGCTTGCCTTTCTTTCTTACGGGATGCCTGCTCGGAAGAAATCAACGATGTCCCACGTACACATTCTTCTTACAATTATCCAAATATATACTGTTGGTATAATCCAAACAGTGCGTGCATGCGCGGTATCCCTTGTTTGTCTGTCCTGAAAGGTTACTGAGAGCAGGACAATCATTGATGGTCACAAACATCAATGCATGTAGGTCAAATTCCTCTTGTCCGTGCTAATCCCACACACGTACACCTTTTTCATTCCACAGCTATAAGAGTTCTTCAACTAATGGCCTTAGGTACACATCAATGTCGTTGCCGGGTTGCTTAGGGCCTTGGATGAGCACTGACATCATAATGTACTTCTGCTTCATGCACAACCAAGGAGAAAGGTTATACATACTTAGAGTCACATGCCAGGTGCTATGATTGCTGTTCTGCTCCCCAAAAGGATTAATGCCATCTGCGCTTAGACCAAACAATGCGTTCCTTGTGTCATTTTCAAAGTCCCGCCATTTTCTCTTGATTTTTCTCCACTACGACCCGTCAGTGGGTACCATCAGCTTCCCGTCTTTCTTACGGTCTTCTCTGTGCCATCGCATCAACTCGGCATGCTCTTTGTTTTGGAACAAATGTTTCAACTATTGTATTATAGGAGCATAACACACCACCTTGGCAGGGACCTTCTTCCTGGGGCACTCGCCCTCAACATCACTAGGGTCATTGCGGCTGATCTTATAGCGCATTGCACCGCATACCGGGCATGGATTCAAGTCTTGCTACTCACCACGGTAAAGGATGCAGTCATTAGGGCATGCTTGTATCTTCTGCACCTCTAATCCTAAAGGGCAGACAACCTTATTTGCTTCGCACGTACCGTCGGGCAATTCGTTGTCCTTTGGAAGCATATTCTTTAACTTTGCCAGCAACTTTTCAAATCCCTTGTCAGATACACCATTCTCTGCCTTCCATTGCAGCAGTTCGAGTGTGGTACCTAGCTTTTTCTTGTCAGCTTCGCAGTTTGGGTACAACAATTTCTTGTGATCCTCTAACATGTGCTGCAACTTCAGCCTCTCCTTTTCAGTTGCGCAGTTTCTCTTTGCATCGACAATGGCCCGACCAATATCATCAGCAGGCTCATCTAATGCCTCTTCTTCAGCTTCTTCCCACATTGCCGACTCAACTTCTTCCCCAAATGTTGTACCATCGTATTCCGGGAACCCATGGCCAGGATAGCTGTCGTCGTCCTCTTCTTCTTCATTGTCTTCCATCATAACCCCTCTTTCTCCGTGCTTGGTCCAAACATTATAGTGGGGCATGAAACCGGACTCAAACAAGTGGATGTGAATGGTTCTTGACTCAGAGTAATTCTGATCATTCTTACAGACAGCACATGGACAACACATAAAGCCATCTTCTTGTTTGTTTGCCTCATCCGCAATCAAAATTATATGCACGCCTTTAACAAACTGGGAGAGCATTGATCATCGTACATCCATTGCCGGCTCATCTTCAGTACACAACACCAAAAAGACCAAATTAATACATGTTCATACATAAAGTTCATACACACTTATTCTCATAAAACAACATACAAACTCTCTAGCTAAAGCATTTAAATGCAACAACAAATGTGATCAAGATCGCAACTAAGGTAACAATTGATCCAACAACATAATGATACCAAGCCTCACTATCAATGGCATATTTTATGATCTTTCTACGCATTTTCTCCATCTTGATCTTGTGATCATCGACGACATCGGCAACATACAACTCCAGTTTCAACTTCTCTTCTTCAATTGTTTTTAGTTTTTCTTTCAAATACTCGTTTTCTTTTTCAACTAAATTTAACCTCTCGACAAGCGGGTCGGTTGGAATTTCCGGTTCACATACCTCCTAGATAAAAATATCTATGTCCACATGATGGGCATAATTTGTCATGAACATGAAATGCAGCAAATAGTTATAAAAGAGAATGTACCACAGCCGAATCATAAACCGGACGAGGGCCGACGGGGACGGATATCAAAACCATGCCACTATGTATAACAAACAACGTAAGAGTAAGAAAATTATACAAGTAACTATATATCTAAATCACACAAACATGATTTTTTTTATAAAAAAAGATAAGAACAAGAGGCTCACCACGGTGGTGTCGGCGACGGGACAGTGTGGGTGATCGATGGTGGATAGGATGGGGAGGGGAAGGCACTAACTAAACCACACCTACATATGCAAACTAAGAGTTAATTTGAACTCAAATTGCATATAAACCAAATAAACTACTGAAGGAAATATGCCCTAGAGGCAATAATAAAGTTATTATTTATTTCCTTATATCATGATAAATGTTTATTATTCATGCTAGAATACATAGACAAACATAGTGTCACTAGTATGCCTCTACTTGACTAGCTCGTTTATCAAAGATGGTTATGTTTCCTAGCCATGGACAAAAGAGTTGTCATTTAATTAACGGGATCACATCATTAGGAGAATGATGTGATTGACATGACCCATTCTGTTAGCCTAGCACTTGATCATTTAGTATGTTGCTATTGCTTTCTTCATGACTTATACATGTTCCTGTAACTATGAGATTATGCAACTCCCGTTTACCGGAGGAACACTTTGGGTGCTACCAAACGTCACAACGTAACTGGGTGATTATAAAGGAGTACTACAGGTGTCTCCAAAGGTACATGTTGGGTTGGCGTATTTCGAGATTAGGTTTTGTCACTCCGATTGTCGGAGAGGTATCTCTGGGCCCTCTCGGTAATACACATCACTTAAGCCTTGCAAGCATTGCAACTAATGAGTTAGTTGTGGGATGATGTATTACGGAACGAGTAAAGAGACTTGCCGGTAACGAGATTGAACTAGGTATTGAGATACCGACGATCGAATCTCGGGCAAGTAACATACCGATGACAAAGGGAACAACGTATGTTGTTATGCGGTTTGACCGATAAAGATCTTCGTAGAATATGTGGGAGCCAATATGGGCATCCAGGTCCCGCTATTGGTTATTGACCGGAAACAAGTTCTAGGTCATGTCTACATAGTTCTCGAACCCGTAGGGTCCGCACGCTTAATGTTTCGTTGACGATATAGTATTATATGAGTTATGTATGTTGGTAACCGAATGTTGTTGGGAGTACCCGGATGAGATCATGGACATGACGAGGAACTCCGAAATGGTCCGGAGATAAAGTTTGATATATGGGATAATAGTGTTTGATATCCGGAAGAGTTCCGGAATTCACTGGAAGGGGTTCTGGATGTTTCCCGAAATGTTTGGGAACAAGAACACGTTATTTGGGCCAAAGGGGAAAGCCCACAAGGTTTTTGGAAAGCGCAAAAGGAAGTTTTGCGGAGTCCAGGGGCCAGACGCCAGGGTCCCTGGCGTCTGGGTCCAGACGCCGGGAACCCTGGCGTCTGGCCCTGGAGTCCGAGAAGGACCCTTGCCTTTTGGGTGAAACCGACTTTGTGGAGGCTTTTACTCCAAGTTTCGATCCCAAGGCTCAACATATAAATAGAGGGGTAGGGCTAGCACCAAAGACACATCAAGAAACACCAAGCCGTGTGCCGGCAACCCCGTCCCCTCTAGTTTATCCTCCGTCATAGTTTCCGTAGTGCTTAGGCGAAGCCCTGCGGAGATTGTTCTTCACCAACACCGTCACCACGCCGTCGTGCTGCCGGAAACTCATCTACTACTTCGCCCGTCTTGCTGGATCGAGAAGGCGAGGACGTCATCGAGCTGAACGTGTGCAGAACTCGGAGGTGCCGTGCGTTCGGTACTTGGATCGGTCGGATCGTGAAGACGTACGACTACATCAACCGCGTTGATAAACGCTTCCGCTTAGCGATCTTCAACGGTATGAAGATACACTCCTCCTCTCGTTGCTATGCCATCACCATGATCTTGCGTGTACGTAGGATTTTTTTTTTTGAAATTACTACGTTCCTCAACAGTGGTATCAGAGCCAGGCTTTATGCGTTGATGTTATATGCACGAGTAGAACACAAGTGAGTTGTGGGCGATACAAGTCATACTGCTTACCAGCATGTCATACTTTGGTTCGGCGGTATTGTGAGATGAAGCGGCCCGGACCGACATTACGCGTACGCTTACGCGAGACTGGTTTCACCGTTACGAGCACTCATGCTTAAAGGTGGCTGGCGGGTGTCTGTCTCTCTCACTTTAGCTGAATCGAGTGTGGCTACGCCCGGTCCTTGCGAAGGTTAAAACAGCGCCAACTTGACGAACTATCGTTGTGGTTTTTGATGCGTAGGTAAGAACGGTTCTTGCTAAGCCCGTAGCAGCCACGTAAAATTTGCAACAACAAAGTAGAGGACGTCTAACTTGTTTTTGCAGGGCATGTTGTGATGTGATATGGTCAAGACGTGATGCTATATTTTATTGTATGAGATGATCATGTTTTGTAACCGAAGTTATCGGCAACTGGCAGGAGCCATATGGTTGTCGCTTTATTGTATGAAATGCAAACGCCCTGTAATTGCTTTACTTTATCACTAAGCGGTAGCGATAGTCGTAGAAGCAATAGATGGCGTAACGACAACGATGCTACGATGGAGATCAAGGTGTCGCGCCGGTGACGATGGTGATCATGACGGTGCTTCAAAGATGGAGATCACAAGCACAAGATGATGATGGCCATATCATATCACTTATATTGATTGCATGTGATGTTTATCCTTTATGCATCTTATCTTGCTTTGATTGACGGTAGCATTTTAAGATGATCTCTCACTAATTATAAAGAAGTGTTCTCCCCGAGTATGCATCGTTGCGAATGTTCTTCGTGCTGAGACACCACGTGATGATCGGGTGTGATAGGCTCTACATTCAAATACAACGGGTGCAAAACAGTTGCACACGCGGAATACTCAGGTTAAACTTGACGAGCCTAGCATATACAGATATGGCCTCGGAACACGGAGACCGAAAGGTCGAACGTGAATCATATAGTAGATATGACCAACATAGTAATGTTCACCATTGAAACTACTCCATCTCACGTGATGATCGGACATGGTTTAGTTGATATGGATCACGTAATCACTTGGAAGATTAGAGGGATGTCTATCTAAGTGGGAGTTCTTAAGTAATATGATTAATTGAACTTAAATTTGTCATGAACTTAGTCCTGGTAGTATTTTGAAAATTGTGTTGTAGATCAATAGCTTGCGTTGTTGCTTTCATATTTTTATTTTGATATGTTCCTAGAGAAAATTGTGTTGAAAAATATTAGTAGCAATGATGCAGATTGGATCCGTGATCTGAGGTTTATCCTCATTACTGCACAGAAGAATTATGTCCTTAATGCACCGCTAGGTGACAGACCTATTGCAGGAGCAAATGCAGACGTTATGAACGTTTGGCTAGCTCAATATGATGACTACTTGATAGTTTAGTGCACCATACTTAACAGCTTAGAATCGGGACTTCAAAGACGTTTTGAACGTCATGGACCATATGAGATGTTCCAGGAGTTGAAGTTAATATTTCAAGCAAATACCCAAGTTGAGAGATATGAAGTCTCCAACAAGTTCTATAGCTAAAAGATGGAGGAGAATCGCTCAACTAGTGAGCATGTGCTCAGATTGTCTGGGTACTACAATCGCTTGAATCAAGTGGGAGTTAATCTTCCAAATAAGATAGTGATTGACAGAATTCTCTAGTCACCACCACCAAGTTAGTAGAACTTCGTGATGAACTATAATATGCAAGGGATGATGAAAACAATTCCCAAGCTCTTCGCGATGCAAAAATCGGCGAAGGTAGAAATCAAAGAAAAACATCAAAGTGTTGATGGTGGACAAGATCACTAGTTTCAAGAAAAAGGGAAGAAGGGGAACTTCAAGAAGAACAGCAAGCAAGTTGCTGATCAAGTGAAGAATCCCAAGTCTGGACCTAAGCCTAAGACTAAGTGATTCTACTGCAAAAGGACTGGTCACTGGAAGTGGAACTACCCCAAGTATTTGGCGGATAAGAAGGATGGCAAAAGTGAACAAAGTTATATTGGATATACATGTTATTGATGTGTACTTTACTAGTGTTTATAGCAACCCCTCGGCATTTTGATACTGGTTCAGTTGCTAAGAGTAGTAACTCAAAATAGGAGTTGCAGAATAAACAGAAAATAGTAAAAAGGCGAGGTGACGATGTGTGTTGGAAGTAGTTCCAAGATTGATATGATCATCATCGCACACTCCCTATACTTTCGAGATTAGTGTTGAAACTAAATAAGTGTTATTTGGTGTTTGCATTGAGCATGAATATGATTTGATCATGTTTATTGCAATACGGTTATTCATTTAAGTAAGAGAATAAATTGTTGTTCTGTTTACATGAATAAAACCTTATATGGTTACACACCCAATGAAAATGGTTCGTTGGATCTCGATCGTAGTGATACACATATTCATAATATTGAAACCAAAAGATGCAAAGTTAATAATGATAGTGCAACTTATTCGTGGCACTGCAGTTTAGGTCATATTGGTGTAAAGCGCATGAAGAAACTCCATGCTGATGGGATTTTGGAATCACTTGATGCTTGCGAACCGTGCCTTTTGGGAAAGATGACTAAAACTCCGTTCTCCGGAACAATGGAACGAACTACTGACTTATTGGAAATAATACATACCGATGTATGCGATCCGATGAGTGTTAAGGCTCGTGGCAACTATCGTTATTTTCTAACCTTCACAGATGATTTGAGCAGATATGGGTATATCTACTTAATGAAACATAAGTCTGAAATAGTTGAAAAGTTCAAAGAATTTCAGAGTGAAGTGGAAAAATCATCGTAACAAGAAAAATAAAGTTTCTACGATCTGATCGTGGAGACGAATATTTGAGTTATGCGTTTGGTCTTCATTTGAAACAATGTGAAATAGTTTCGCAATTCACGCCATCTGGAACACCACAATGTAATGGTGTGTCCGAACGTCGTAATCGTACTTTACTAGATATGGTGCGATCTATGATGTCTCTTATCGGTTTACCACTATCGTTTTGGGGTTATGCATTAGAGACAGCTACATTCACGTTTAATAGGGCAACATTTAAATCCATTGAGACGACACCGTATGAACTATGGTTTAGCAGTAAACCTAAGCTGTCGTTTCTTAAAGCTTGGAGTTGCGATGCTTATATGAAAAAGTTTTTCAACTTGATAAGCTCGAACCCAAATCGGAGAAGCGCGTCTTCATAGAATACCCAAAGGTAACTATTGGGTACACCTTCTATCACAGATCCGAAGGCAAGTTATTCGTTGCTAAGATGGATCCTTTCTAGAGAAGAAGTTTCTCTCGAAAGAAGTGAGTGGGAGGAAAGTAGAACTTGATGAGGTAATTGTACCTTCTCCCTTATTGGAAACTAGTTCATCACAGAAATCAGTTCCAGTGATTCCTACACCAATTAGTAAGGAATTTAATGATGATGATCATGAAAATTCAGATCAAGTTGCTACCAAACCTCGTAGGTCTTCCAGAGTAAGATCCGCACCAGAGTGGTACGGTAATCATGTTCTGGAAGTCATGTTACTAGACCATGATGAACCTACGAACTATGAGGAAGCGATGATGAGCCCAGATTCCACGAAATGGCTTGAGGCCATAAAATCTGAGATATGATCCATGTATGAGAACAAAGTATGGACTTTGATTGACTTGCTCGATGATCAGCAAGCCATGTTAAATAAATGGATCTTCAGGAGGAAGACGGACACAGATAGTAGTGTTACTATCTACTAAGCTCGACTTGTTGCGAAAGGTTTTCGATAAGTTCAAGGTGTTGAATACGATGAGATTTTCTCACTCGTATCGATGCTTAAGTCTGTCCGAATCATGTTAGCAATTGTCACATTTTATGAAATCTGGCAAATGGATGTCAAAACTGCATTCCTCAATGGATTCTTTAAAGAAGAGTTGTATATGATGCAACCAGAAGGTTTTGTCGATCCTAAAGGTGCTAACAAAATGTGCAAGCTCCAACGATCCATCAATGGACTGGTGCAAGCATCTCGGAGTTGGAATATACGCTTTGATGAGTTGATCAAAGCATATGGTTTTATACAGACTTTTAGAAAGGCCTGTATTTACAAGAAAGTGAGTGGGAGCTCTGTAGCATTTCTGATATTACATGTGTAAGACATATTGTTGATTGGAAATGATATAGAATTTCTGGATAGCATAAAAGGATACTTGAATAAAAGGTTTTTCAATGAAAGACCTCGGTGAAGCTGCTTACATATTGAGCATCAAGTTCTATTGAGATAGATCAAGACGCTTGATAAGTTTTTTTTTCAATAAGAACATACCTTGTCAAGATTTTGAAATAGTTCAAAATGGAACAGTCAAAGAAAGAGTTCTTGCCTGTGTTGCAAAGGTGTGAAATTGAGTAAGACTCAAGACCCGACCACGGCAGAAAATAGAAAGAGAATGAAAGTCATTCCCTATGCATTAGTCATAGGTTCTATAAAAGTATGCCATGCTATGGACCAGACCTATTGTATACTCTGCCCTGGTTTGGCAAGGGAGTACAATAGTGATCTAGGAGTAGATCACTGGACATTGGTCAAAATTATCCTTAGTAGAATAAGGATATGTTTCTCGATTATGGAGGTGATAAAAGAGTTCGTCGTAAAGAGTTACATTGATGCAAGCTTTTACACCGATCCAGATGACTCTAAGTCTCAATTTGGATACATACTAAAAGTGGGAGCAATTAGCTAGAGTAGCTCTGTGCAGAGCATTGTAGACATAGAATATTTGCAAAATACATGCGGCTCTGAATGTGACAGAACCGTTGACTAAGCTTCTCTCACGAGCAAAACATGATCATACCTTTGTACTCTTTGGGTGTTAATCACATAGCAATGTGAACTAGAATATTGACTCTAGTAACCCTTTGGGTGTTGGTCATATAAAGATGTGAACTATGGGTGTTAATCATATACAGATATGAATATTGGTATTAAATCACATGGCGATGTGAACTAGATTATTGACTCTAGTTCAAGTGGGAGACTGAAGGAAATATGCCCTAGAGGCAATAATAAAGTTATTATTTATTTCCTTATATCATGATAAATGTTTATTATTCATGCTAGAATTGTATTAACCGGAAACATAATACATGTGTGAATACATAGACATACATAGTGTCACTAGTATGCCTCTACTTGACTAGCTCGTTTATCAAAGATGGTTATGTTTCCTAGCCATGGACAAAAGAGTTGTCATTTAATTAACGGGATCACATCATTAGGAGAATGATGTGATTGACATGACCCATTCTGTTAGCCTAGCACTTGATCGTTTAGTATGTTGCTATTGCTTTCTTCATGACTTATACATGTTCCTGTAACTATGAGATTATGCAACTCCCGTTTACCGGAGGAACACTTTGGGTGCTACCAAACGTCACAATGTAACTGGGTGATTATAAAGGAGTACTACAGGTGTCTCCAAAGGTACATGTTGGGTTGGCGTATTTCGAGATTAGGTTTTGTCACTCCGGTTGTCGGAGAGGTATCTCTGGGCCCTCTCGGTAATACACATCACTTAAGCCTTGCAAGCATTGCAACTAATGAGTTAGTTGTGGGATGATGTATTACGGAACGAGTAAAGAGACTTGCCGGTAACGAGATTGAACTAGGTATTGAGATACCGATGATCGAATCTCGGGCAAGTAACATACCGATGACAAAGGGAACAACGTATGTTGTTATGTGGTTTGACCGATAAAGATCTTCGTAGAATATGTGGGAGCCAATATGGGCATCCAGGTCCCGCTATTGGTTATTGACCGGAAACAAGTTCTAGGTCATGTCTACATAGTTCTCGAACCCACAGGGTCCGCACGCTTAACGTTTCGTTGACGATATAGTATTATATGAGTTATGTATGTTGGTAACCGAATGTTGTTGGGAGTACCCGGATGAGATCATGGACATGACGAGGAACTCTGGAATGGTCCGGAGATAAAGTTTGATATATGGGATAATAGTGTTTGATCTCCGGAAGAGTTCCGGAATTCACCGGAAGGGGTTCCGGATGTTTCCCGAAATGTTTGGGAACAAGAACACGTTATTTGGGCCAAAGGGGAAAGCCCACAAGGTTTTTGGAAAGCGCAAAAGGAAGTTTTGCGGAGTCCAGGGGCCAGACGCCAGGGTCCCTGGCATCTGGGTCCAGACGCCGGGAACCCTGGCGTTTGGCCCTGGAGTCCGAGAAGGACTCTTGCCTTTCGGGTGAAACCGACTTTGTGGAGGCTTTTACTCCAAGTTTCGACCCCAAGGCTCAACATATAAATAGAGGGGTAGGGCTAGCACCAAAGACACATCAAGAAACACCAAGCCGTGTGCCGGCAACCCCGTCCCCTCTAGTTTATCCTCCGTCATAGTTTCCGTAGTGCTTAGGCGAAGCCCTGCGGAGATTGTTCTTCACCAACACCGTCACCACGTCGTCGTGCTGCCAGAACTCATCTACTACTTCGTCCGTCTTGCTGGATCGAGAAGGCGAGGACGTCATCGAGCTGAACGTGTGCAGAACTCGGAGGTGCCGTGCGTTCGGTACTTGGATCGGTCGGATCGTGAAGACGTACGACTACATCAACCGCGTTGATAAACGCTTCCGCTTAGCGATCTTAAAGGGTATGAAGATACACTCCTCCTCTCGTTGCTATGCCATCACCATGATCTTGCGTGTACGTAGGATTTTTTTTTGAAATTACTACGTTCCCCAACAACTACCACATATAATTACTCCCAAAGTAAAACCCACAAATCACTATACTTATAGACCATTGCAAGAGCTAATCTAGCAATGAGATATAAAATGACAAAGTTGCTAACCTTTGTGATCACTTGGAATGATGGGGGCCTTCAAATCTTGACAAATTTCGAGCAAAATGAAGGACGAGCTCGAGCTTTGGGGAAGAGAAGAGAGGAGGGGAAAAGGGAAGAATAGAGCAAGCTTGATCGTGGGCTGGACGAAGGGTTTATATAGGAAAACCTTTAGTCCCGGTTCATGACACAAACCGTGACTAAAGGTTAGCCTCTTGTATCGGTTCATGCCACGAACCGAGACTAAAGGGACTGGTGGGGCCCCAGCCTGCCACCAGCCTGCCACCACCCCTTTAGTCCCTGTTCGTGCCATGAACCGGTACTATAGGTTCCACACGAACCGGGACTAATGATGCCTGCCTGCCTAGCCGTTCGAACTGGCACTAATGTTCACGTTAGTGCCGGTTCGTTTACAAACCGGGACTAATGTGTCTCACATAAAGTAGTTTTTCTACTAGTGCACCTTTCTTATGGTCTCATCGTGGCATGGACGATCCACATAAGGCGGATGTCATTGAGTACACGATTGGTGGGCTTCGCACACATCAGATAATGGATGTGATGGAGAAGCAGGCTGGTGGTTTCGGCAGGTTGGTGGATTTGAAAAAGAAACCACCTTGAGACTTGGCTTTCAACCCTAACCAAAGCAACACGTTTCCTTATGGTGTATCTCTTGCCATGCATGAAATGACACCAAAATTTTGCATCATGTGGGAATGCCCATGGGAGGCCCCTATGCAAAAACAAAACGAATTCAAACACCAAACACATGTTCGTCACGACCAGCCAGTATTTTAGGTTTTCTCACCAGAAACCCATAGAGATTCCATAAAATGTTAGATATCAACGAAATTTGGCATGTGTGCTTGCCATGTTGTTGTGTGTGTGTGCAAAAAATTTGGGTGCGTTTGGTGTATTTGAAAAAGAAACCACTTTGAGACTTGGCCTTCAGCCCTAACTGAAGCAGCACGTTTCCATATGGTGTATCTCTTGCCATGCATGAAATGAGACCAAAATTTGGCATCATGTGGGAATTCCCATGGGAGGCCCCATGCAAAAAATAGATGAATTCGGACACCAAACACACGTTGCGTCATGACCGTACAGTATTTTAGGGTTTTTTCACCGGAAAACAATAGAAATTGCATAAAATGTTAGATATCAACGAAAATTGGCATGTGGGTGCGGACTAGCCGTACTGGCACATGTGAGTCTGGACGACTCGTACTGACACTTGTGGGTCCGCTAGCACTTGTGGTTCGGCATCACTAGCCATATTGGGACTTGTGGGTACGAACGACTCATATTGACACTAGCCATACTGACACTTGTGGTTCGGCACTAGTCATACTGACACTTGTGGGTCTGGACGACTCGTACTGACACTTGTGGGTCCGGAGCAGCCGTACTAGCACTTATGGTTCGGCACAAGTCGTACTGGGACTTGTGGGTGCGGACCAGCCGTAATGGCACATGTGCGTCCGGACGACTCGTACTGACACTTGTGGGTTCGGAGCAGCCGTACTGGGACTTGTGGGTGCGGACCAGCCGTACTGGCACAT
>NC_041393.1:746461284-746462295 GCF_002162155.2 Triticum dicoccoides | reverse complement strand
GCCATACTGACACTTGTGGTTCGGCACTAGTCATACTGACACTTGTGGGTCTGGACGACTCGTACTGACACTTGTGGGTCCGGAGCAGCCGTACTAGCACTTGTGGTTCGGCACAAGTCGTACTGGGACTTGTGGGTGCGGACCAGCCGTAATGGCACATGTGCGTCCGGACGACTCGTACTGACACTTGTGGGTTCGGAGCAGCCGTACTGGGACTTGTGGGTGCGGACCAGCCGTACTGGCACATGTGGGTCTAGATGACTCGTATTGACACTTGTGGGTTCGGAGTAGCCGTACTAGCACTTGTGGTCCAGTACCAGGCGTACTGGGACTTGCGGGTGCGGACCAGCCGTACTGACACATGTGGGTCCTGATGAGTGACGACTCGTACTGACACTTATGGGTTGGAGCAGCCGTACTAGCACTTGTGGTACCGCACCGGCCATACTGGCACCTGTGTGTCCAGATCAGCCGGGCTGGCACATGTGGGTCCGAACGACTCATACTAGCTTGTACTTACGTTTGTGGGTCCGGGCATCTGTTAAATGGGCCCAATTAATGCGACCGTGGCAATTTGTAATGGAGGCAATACGTTGTATATGAGAACTTTATTCTTCGTACACAATATGTGGAGCTTGTCTAAAAAAAACACAATATGTGGAGCGAACTCATTATTCTCTTATCTGAGGGCGTAATTGGAAAGGAGGTGGGGCCCCTTCGTGGGGAGATAAATGATATACATACGAGGTCTAACAGAAATAGATAACCGATTGGCAATATTTTTTTTCTTTCCAGAAAAGTAGCTATCGTTAGCGTTGCTTTTAACGGAAGGAGAGAAGAGCACAAGATTTTGCATGCAAAAGATTAGACGCACAAGATTTTAAGGAGGTAAGTATTTTCGACAGGAAGATTTTGGAGGATTCTATAAAGTTACGGCCAATCCCATCAACAAGAAACAAAACACGGGTTTATCTCTTCGGCAAGAAATAAATTACTTGATTCTAACCTACA
>NC_041393.1:746425917-746460854 GCF_002162155.2 Triticum dicoccoides | reverse complement strand
GCATCGACCTAAACCTCACCACAACCCAGCCTTCCTCCTTGAATCCCATCCTTGAACCTTGAGCAGAACCAACGAATCTCGCCATCGCCATCCCCATCGTCATGTCTTCCTATCATCCTGCTCCGTCCACGAGGCCGGCACAGTCAACCACGAAGCAGTCGAAGTCAGGTGCACCGAAGCCCCCACCTTCATCGACAAAGTCAGGTGCACCGAAGCCCCCACATTCGTCGACAAAGAAGGTATACAAATCTGATTGATTCAACCTGTATATCAACTCGTGTAGATCAGCATGACACATCATAGAAATCTCTGTGCTTATTCTTAGTCTACTCTTACTTATGATATACATATTGAAGATAGAAAGATAACATGCATGCATATTCTTAGCCTACTCTTACTACGGATATACATATTGAAGATAGAAAGAGAACATGCATGCAAATTAAAACCAGACCACAGATAGCCAAACAAACAGCCTGAATGATTAGCTTAATTGTTTGTTCACAATAATTCTCTTCTTTTTGTTGGCTTGTCACTGAAAATAAACTTTGCACATACAGGGTCCACATATGTTTTCTTCACCTTCTGCAATATTGCCATCAAGTTAGAAATATGGTTGAATAAAACCTTTGTTAGCAATGTGGTTCATACATGTGACGCTGACCTCAGATTCGGATGGTAAGGTCTTGCTGTCATCACACCTAAAACGCTTCCCAAATGAGTCCGCAAGGTCATCTCTCTCTGTTTTTCTTTTGTGGGGGACAAGTTAGTAGTATGGTTAATGCAAAAAACATTTTACCAACATGGAACTCATATCTCAAATTCTGCATCAAGGTTCTTGTTGGGGTTGTTGTAGACATACTTTGGCACTTCATTTGTACTAGCGACAACATTTTTTGAGGTTTTCTAGTTTGCACGTTAAAATAATAAATGGTCAGCATACGTTTTCTGACATGAAGACAGTTAGAAATTTTGCTTCGTTCCAGTATTGGATCAACGGTTTATCTCGTTGAAGATAGGAAATGGTACGATCAACATGATCGACTCAGAATTTCTCGTAGAACCAAGTCTGCAAGAGAGTAACAAGAATACATAAGTGACCAACTAAAAATAATATCATAGGAAATAATGAGTTTGTACTACCTGTAGTAGTGGGAGGTTCACCTCCAAGTTCGCGGAACCATTCACAAACTTTGGTCGAGAGATAGTTTAGTATAATTTATGGACATTAAGTGGTCGAGAGATAGTTTAGAATAATTTATGGAGTTTATAGTATGTATATCCACAATAATTCCCAAATATTTGGGATCAATATAGGGATGTGTCCTTGGTCAAACCAACTTGCCAATGGTGTACAAGACGTAAGGTTTCACAAACGATGGGCTCTCGTCACCGTTCATCTTGTTACGCAGACCTGAAAAGGTTGATTCTGAAAAATTGTCAAGTATTGTAATTTTGAATTTGTTCCATTATTCAAACGAAAAAATAGTTCTGAAAATATCATATACCTTTCAAGGCGAGTTTGTTTTCTTCAGGAGCACGGTTTGTGAAACCTTGCGTCTTGTACACCATTGGCAAGTTGGTTTGCCCAACGACACAACCCTATATTGATCACAAAAATTTGGGAATTGTTGTCGACATACATATTATAAACAACACAAATTATTCTAAACTATCTCTCAACCACTTAATGTCTATAAATTATGCTAAAATATCTCTCAACCACTTTGTAAGTGTGAGGAAGTTTGTGAACGGTGCCGCGAACTTGGAGGGAAACCTCCCACTACTACAGGTAGTACGAACTTATTATTTCCTATGATATTATGTTTAATTGGTACTCTTTTTATTCTCTTGCAGACTACTACAAGAAATTCCGAGTCGATCATATTGATCATACCATTTTCTATCTTCAACGAGATAAATCGAACAAGAACGAAGCAAAATTTCTAAGTGTGTTCATGTCAGAAAACGTATGCTAACCATTTATTGTTTTAACGTGCAAACTAGAAAACCTCAAAAAACGTTGCCGCTAGTACAAATGAAGTACCAAAAAAATAGGATTTGTGATGCTATGAAATCTTAATGACTCATGAACTAAGCTGAATAAGCCTCGGTCTAATTTCAGAATGAGCGATTCATGCTAGCTTTTCCATTACCAAATTTAAATCACAGCTAAAATGCATAAATTTTATAGCTAATATGCTATGGAATCATCTTATCATTGCTCTGAGAATTAATGCTAGCCACGTGACACGGTCTGTATACCTGTCTGTTAATCTATATACTCCATATATATATATATATATATATATATATATATATATATATATATATATATATATATATATATATATATATATATATATATATATAGCAACACTCTCAGGCAAATTCTGACAAAAGCATGGCTGGCTAGCCTCAATTTACACACTACACACACAACTAGCAAGTTGCGGTGCCTAGGCCAGAGACGAGGGAGAGGCCCAAGGTTAGGCCATCCTTCTCCTGAAAATGGGGGCCAATGGATCGATGGGTCGGATGCGAGTACCTGCAGCGTCCGCAACAGATCTGTACGGCACTGGTCGGCGGCGCGTAGGGCCTTGACGGTGACGGGGCATGCCGGCGACGTCTCGCCTTAGTCCTCCCCTCAGCGACCCGCTCCACATACCGCAGGTTAGGAGGGGAACACGAACGGCGGGGACATCTAGCCAACGACCACAGCCGCCTAGGACACCGGGGAGGAGCGCCGCCCGCGGTGTGGGCTCGTCCGGGTACGGCGTGGCGCCAAACCATACCGCCCGCAAATAATGCATGGAAGGCCCTCACGGTGACCGTGGTTCGCCGCCGTCCTCTCGCCATATCGCCGCCAACGGTCGCCCTTTTCCTTTCATTTGAGGTTGTGTGTGTGGGCCGTCAGAGCGTGGGCCACAATTGAGAAAGCAAAAGATTAGTGTTCAAAAAAAAGAGAAAACGAATGACTATGTTAAATTCCAGTAATGCCCTTGACTTGTTTTTATGAGGGAACCAGCCCGGATTTACATTAAATAGTGAACTACCGAAACTACCCCTAAACCTGAAATATACTACCAGAAATCTGTAGTAGTACTTCCATATCTGGGCCGTCCAACTGAAAAATGAACGGCCAATATTAATCTGATGCACCGTAAAAGGTCTCTTTCCGACTGTCCTCCTCCTCCTTTCTCTTCGCTTTACATCTTCATTCGCCTCTTCTCATCCCGGTCATGCTCATGGTCATGGAAGATATCCGCTTGTAGGAACTGGGAAGACAAATAGCTTGCTTGCGGAGGACAACATGCTCGCTGACGGCAGCATCCCAGGCGACTACACGCTCGCAGACAACGACATCCACCCGCACGATGGCGTGCCCTCGGAGGGCGACGGTGAGCTCGCCAATGGATTCCACAGCGTCAGCCATGCCGTTCGGAGGATTGCCGCCTCGTGCAGCCCAATGATGGTGACTGTGTGGCGCAAGCGAGTGGCCAACATGCACGCGCTGACGATGGTCATGGCATAGCGCATGCGGACTTCCAGCACTCGCACGCCTCTCTGAGTCACGGCCATCTAAGGACTCCTGCAGGTTCCCGCGGACAGGTCGTCCTCCTTGCCGTCTTGGAGGACCGTCGCCTAAAGCAGGTCGTGAATGGCGACAACGTGTCGCATGCGGGCGGCGACGACCACGACGCAGGCATCCACACTCTTGCGACATGGGTCGCTCAGCACCGCATCCATCAGGGGCTCTGTCTTCGCCATGTAATCATGGACCAGCGAGCATGTAAAGAGAAAAACTGAGGAAAGAAAAGCACATCAAGGACAAGGTGCGCAAGCGAGTTATACCCACGTTCTTCTGTGTTTTAGACATCGCACTAAACAAAATTTCTGAAATAGAATTTATGCTGCTAATAGTTTAGGAGGGAAGGAGTATTGGAGATGGTTCTTTCCTTCCTTCGTTCAAAACACAGAGTTTAAGGACGATGGGTAAAACTGGAGCTCTAATAAATTGTGGATTAAAAATTGAGATCTAGAAAATGAATTGTTCATTTTCTTCATTGAAACTGACATGTCAAATATTTAACTTCAGGCCGCGTCTTCTTTTTAAACTTTGTGGCGCTGCTGCTCTTGTTGGCCTTCTTTAGGCTCATGTGGCAATCATACTAAATCATCAATGGTTGCAGACGTTGGATACTGAAAGAATGATACAGTACTTTTCTGAAGTAATATGAGTATTCATTAACTCATCTTTTGTCTCTTGGTATGACTTGCATTACTCATATCAACCGTAGACAGAATTTGGTTATTGATTTGTTGGCTAGGTATGCTAGAACTGAAAGTAGAAGTGTTGTTTGGTTAGGTTCCGGCCTGCCAGAGGTAGTAAATCTTTGTAATGCGGATTGTATGTATGACTTATTTGAGTAATACAAGTTTTTATATGCCAAAAAAGAAGAGAGAAGTCCATATTACACCCCTCAACTCTAGCCCTAGTCTAATATACACCCCCAACTTCAATACTGTCTAGTTTATACCCCCCAACTATCAAAACCAGGCGAAATTTAAAAAATTAAATATAAATAAAAATTCAATAATTAAATTCAAAAAAATTAAATACAAAAAAAATTCAAAAATTAATTTGGATTTTTTGTCCAGGTGAACAGTAATTCGTAAAAATAAATAAAATTCCTGAATTATTTTTGCATGGATGATGTTTGAGTGTGTGATGTTCGTTCCAATTTTTAGGTTGTTCGGATACCTGAGTAGCTCTCAGCAAAAAAGACAAATGTGACGTCTGTGAAATAGTTAACTGTTCGGGACGATTTTTTTTTTGTTGAGATACCGCTCAAATGTCCAAACAAGCTGAAAATTGGCACGGAAAAATCGTCCATGCAAAAAGAATCCGGATTTTTTTTGAAAAAATAGTATTTTTTTGAATTTACTATTCACCTGGTAAAAAATCGAAATTGTTTGTCGAATTTTATTTCCAACTTTTTTTCTTCTGAATTTACTGTTCGCTCAGTGAAAAAAATTGTTACTGTTCACCCAGTCAATAGGTCAAAACTGGTAAACTGGGTCAAAACGGGTCAACGAGGAGGGAAGGGTTGAATTCTGGCCGGTTCTGAGAGTTAGGGAGTGTAAACTAAACGGTAATATAGTTGGGGGTGTATATTAGACTAGCGCTAGAGTTGAGGGGTGTAACATGCACTTATCTCAAAAAAGAACATATAGAGCAAGCTGTTCTCAACATGCATGCTCTCACTACCATGAGTTTGACATTCCTTCGTCAACCATGTTTGGATCCATTGGTATTTACTTTCTGATCAAAGGAATCAGCAATTTTATGTTTATTTTGCAGCAGCGCCGATATGACGGGGGAAATGATGCAGAAACTCCACCTCATGAGAATTGTAAAGAAAAAACTATTTTGCAGGTACAGGTGATGCGATTCTTTTCAATTCTTTTCCCCCCGTATAGTTTACCTTGACCAGAATATTTTTTTTACCGTATCACGTGTACCTGCAGAAACTCCACCTCTCTGGTCAAGGTAAACAACGATTCTTTTCAATTCTTTTTCACGAAATAATGACCAACCACGTCAGTGCTTGCAACCACACAAAGGGGATGCATTGCTGAATGTTGCCCTAAACATATAGAGATGAAGCAACGCGGAGAAAGGTGAAGCCTGAGGGTAGCTCTGTTGTTAGGCAACTGAATGCATGTGACATTCCAATCTATTTATTAATAGATTGTTGTCTCCCCTAAAAGAAACAAAATATGACATGAATGGTGTGTTGTCAATAATTTTTTGCGGTGGGCGAGAGTGGGTTGTATTATTTCGGAGCAATGACATCCTCGCCGCGCTGTAGTTGACGCATCCCCCCTCCGATTTGGAGCAGTGGATGAGTGGAATATGGATGCAGGGACCCACTACCTCGACCACAAAGGGATGGGAAAAATCTCACCGCCATTTTCCCGTTAGTGGGAGAAGTTACTGGATGATACGTGCGCTGCACGTGCATGCTTACTAGTGGGATAAGGTGTTGTGTCCAAGTAGGACACATGTATCATGTGACTCTTATATAATCTGGGGTAGATGGACGCAACTGTTCTAATCCCGAGCTCAAAAAACAAACAAATCTGAAAATTCTGAATTTTCGTGTATGAAAGATTTACAAATGTTTCGAGATCTTGCGAAATTACATCAGCAGAAGACATTCGTGGAAAATGTAGCCAAAAAACAAAATCGATGCTTCAAAATGTTATTTTCAAACGCATTTTGGAGCATCAATTTTGTTTTCAAGCTATGAAAACATTTGTCAATATTTCAGACAAAAATAATTCAGATTTTTTATTTTTTTGGATTTTATTGTTCACCCAAGGTCACATGAGCTCGGGGGTAGATGTGCTACGTAACCTATGCCAACGCTTTTGAATTGCACGCTATAATTTTCTAGAGGCTGATGAGTTGGTGGGCAAACTTAGATTTTAAAATGACAGCCTTGATAGTTCACTTACTCATATTTGTTCTATGCATTTGCATATAAACTATATTCTTACTCCAATTCAACATCAATATAATTCAAACTGTTCTTGTTTCAACAACAAACAGTTCAACACAACAACAAATCCCAGTTAGCTTATTTAAAAAATAAATATTTCGAATACAATATATATCCAATGGAACAAATAATTTTAGTAAACAGATAATCATGAATTAAAGAGTTGTACACACACTTTTGTCCATGTAGCTGTCACTGATGCTTAATGAGATCTTCATGGAGCTAATCATGCGAGGCTTGATCTTCAATCTTCCGCTATGCCTCAAGAAATTACTTAATGCGGTCTGGGTTCTTATGAGGTCTGACAGTTCGGCCAACATTGTCATACTCTTAGATCATCGGCCATCGACCTAACATAATTCAGGATTAGCAGATCATCGCCTACTACCCTATTCCGGTGAAACGTCATACCACCAGGGCTACCACCCTGCGTACATCATCTTCAGCCTACTTCTCAACATCCTTTGAACAATCATCAATAAAATATCATCCTCTTCGTCATTGAAGAATTCAATATTCAAGTTGTTCGAAGATGATGATGAATCATTAGAACACTGCTAACTATCTATGACATCTACACAAATTGTGATTCCTATACCACCTACACAAATCTACGAGGTGCTAGACTAGTACACATGAACAAGTTTGAGACAAATATACCTTGGGGCGAGCCGTTGACCACCTTAAGCTCGTGCTCATGAGATGGGGCAAAGCCGGCATGGGAGATGGAGTTGGCGATGAAAGATGGTCGACGTGACGATGGCCTCCTCAGCAAGACGAGGAAGAGAGGGACGTCGGCAGGTTCATGCCGTCATCCAGCTCCACTGGTTCCGCCTCGGCGTTGGTTAGTGGTGATCGAGAA
The DNA here is from genome assembly GCF_002162155.2 of Triticum dicoccoides. Taxonomy (NCBI): domain Eukaryota; kingdom Viridiplantae; phylum Streptophyta; class Magnoliopsida; order Poales; family Poaceae; genus Triticum; species Triticum dicoccoides. The sequence goes on along the minus strand of NC_041393.1, from coordinate 746,453,423 downwards.
GCAGGCACGGTCTGCAGAAAGGTATAGTAGGGTCAGCAATGGGTCAGCGATGGCAAGCGGTGCCAAATGTCGGCGGTCCAGGGGCCGGAGGTGACAGCAAACAGCAGCGACACATCAATGTGAGGAGCAGCAGAGTCAAATTTTTTCTCTAAATATGGTTGTCACATGTGATTTTTGCAGCACCCTCTAAAAATTATGCCAATCAGGTGTCGAATGGCGAATAAGATAGACCTAATTTTTTTAAAAAAATCTTATACTACACGTAATTATAGAGTTCAGGCCGATTAGCTAGTATTGCTCTAACGCGGGTAGACAGCGCAGATTCTTGCACAGCTAGCCAACTGACTGGTCCTCGGTTTTGTCAACAGAAAAATGATGATTTTTTATACGAAACAGGAGAATTGTATTCCATGGCATCCGTCCTTGAAAGCCCTGCGTCATCTATATATATCAACGTAAATTCCACATGCATGCATACAAGCAAATGCTCTCGATCAAGTCACCAAACATGGCTAGCTGTTTCCTGCTGTACTCGGATCTAAGCCGCCAAGTTTGATCTAAGCCTCCTGCAATTTTTATTTTTTTGATCTAAGGCTCCAAGAAAGAAGGCAGTGAGGAGGAGACAAATCTGCTACCTAGTTCTTTCAGCGAGAAAGGTATATAAATACGTGAACTCCCCATGGTTTCCGGCACAAAAACACCATTACAACTGTAAGTGCAACACTACAGTTGCCACGTCATACCATGAGAGTGCTCGCGGTGGTAGCCATGCTAGCCACGGCGGCCAAGGTTATCGCATGTGCGCGCGCTGCGTAGTGCGGCTCGCAGGCTGGCGGGGCGACCTGCCCAAACTGCCTCTGCTGGAGCCCGTTCGGCTGGTGCGGCTCCCACCGGAATACTAGCGATGGTTGCGACTTGCGAGAGCCATTGCTCTGGCTACGGCAGCACGCCTATCACGCCCTACCCGTTCAGTGGTCCCTAAGTGATCGTTGTGAGGCTTCTAAAGGAGCGCTCGTTAACTAATTGCTCTCAGCTATCTAAAGACCGATTCTCATTATAAAAAAAGCTAACCGAAGACCGAGGTTTTTGTATGAGGGATATCAAAAGACCGAGTTGTTTTTTTTTTAAGAAAAGAAATTGAAGACCGAGTTGGTCAAGCTAGCCAGGGTGCTGCGGCACGGTGGCCCTGGCGCCCTCGCGGACGCGGCCTGTTTACGCTAGGGTAGGGACGACCGAACGACTGGCCTGCGGCAGTGTGCTGCGAGGCTTGGATAGAGGAGGCATGTCGTTCCTAGAAAACAACGACAACCTGCAATCAATCGTGTCTACTGGCCAGTGGCAACGACACACCATGCATGTGTTTCCTAATCGTTGTCTATGGGATGGACGGGGTAACAGTCACAAATTATTTTATATTAATCGCCAACCCGTGCATTTGCACGGCCTAGTATATATACTCTTTATTTTATAGAAACTGGATTATTTAATATCCATATCAAATAACATGTAATCTAAAAGAAGTATTATGTTAGTATGCCAAAAACTTTACGGAAGTAGTAAACAATGATCTATATTACATACAACACTCTGAATATACAAATTAATGTCTATAATTTGTATTTTATTTTATTCTACAAGCTAATCTCCATGAATATAAGGTATATTGCTAGAACTAATCATTTTTTAGTACTCGGGAACAAACATGACAACAAAAACAAAAATGTGGTGACATTCAATCTAACGTGCCTAAAAATGCATTTCAATATTTAATATTGATGTAATATAGGTAAAATAGGTAGCCTGTCCAGGTGCATTGGTTGATGAGTAATAAATACTAACTGTGAGGCCTGTGAGATTCACTACTAGGAAAACGGCTATATATAAAATGGACATTAATGGCACACCACATGTGTGGTGCGCCATTAGTATATAGCAATGGCGCATCACATACAGGTGCACCTGGTGTGTTGTGCGCCATTAGAAGTTTTGAAAATAAAAAAAAAATTGTTACTAATGGCGCATCGTGGGACAGTGCACCATTACTAGTTGACATATTAATGGCGCACCGTGGGACAGTGCGCCATTAGAAGTTTTGAAAAAAAGGTAAAAAAAATAAAAAAAAATTAGTAATGGCGCACCTGTGGACAATGCGCCATTACTAGTTTTAACTAGTAATGGCGCACTGTCCACTGGCGCGCCATTACTAAGTTTTTTCAAAAAAAATTCAAAATAAATTTCAATTTTTTTTAAAACTAGTAATGGCGCACCGTGGGTGTGGTGCGTCATTACTAGTTAAACTAGTAATGGCGCACCACCCCATGGTGCGCCATTAACTTGGCCCAACACCGAATGCACCCCCCCGACCGCCTTTTCAGTTTAAAAAAATAAAAGAAAATGATGGAAATGTCAAAAAAATAAAAGAAAATAAGTTTTCCATGTGATATGTGGTCTAGTTGTTGGGAAAATTTACAAATATGAATTTCGACTTTATTTGCAAAATCTCTCTGGAAATTTGTAAAATGGGCATAACTTTTACATACGAACTCGGATTAAAAAGTCTTTTATATGAAAAATCATCTACTCGAAAACCTAACAGAAAAAACCCCGTTAAACATTTTCCAAATCCCCAAAAACCTAACAGAAAAAAATTACGGGGCTTTCAAGATCTAGAGGCAAAAAAATTCAAACTTACTAGTGGCGCACCGTGGATGTGGTGCGCCACTAGTAACAGAAAAAAATTGGTATTGAATTTTTTTTGAATTTTTTTTTTCAAAAAATGATACGTAATATGACTGGGAAGTTTGAAATATTTTTCAAAATTTCATCATAGTGATGAACATGAACAAAGTCCTAGACATCAACAAGGTATAATAGGATTGATATGCTAGATATTTCAACAAGTGCCTGTGAAGTGAGCTGTTGCTGGGGTTGGATAGAACTTTGAAGTTAAACGTGCTTGGGTTGGAGTAGTGTGAGGATGGGTGACCTTTTGGAAAGTTTGACCACAAAGTGCGATTTGACCCAAGATTAAGCATAGTGACCTGAGATTAAAAAAATTTGAAAATAAAATTAAAAAAAAATCTGAATTTTTTTTGAAAAAAAATTGTTACTAATGGCGCACTTCTATGTGGTGCGACATTAGTATACCAGATACTAATGGCGCACCGTGGGCTATTCTAATGGCGCACCACAGGTGCGCCATTAGAAAAAAAATCTAATGGCGTGGTGCTAGTGGCGCACCTGTAGTGCGCCATTAGTAGCAAAAACAGATGCGCCACTAGCAGCCCTTTTTGTAGTAGTGATTATTATAAAATATAATGTTGTACAACGACCAGGCTTTGGTATGTTAGATTTGATCAATTTGTATATCAACTGAAGAAGAAACACTTACAAGAAGCCAATGTCGGCAATGGCAAACTACTAACTTCTTAAATTAATGGATATTAATACATGTCACACTAAGTAATTTTTCGTGCTAATCTTATAAGCTACAAACTTATGTTAAATATCATTGCAAGTATGTACGCAAAGTGCGATTTGACCTGAGATTAAGCATATTGACCCGAAATTAAGCCATAGTGACCTGAGATTAAAAAAATTGAAAATAAAATTAAAAAAAAATCTGAAATTTTTTTGAAAAAAAATTGTTACTAATGGCGCACTTCTATGTGGTGCAACATTAGTATACCAGATACTAATGGCGCACCGTGGGCTATTCTAATGGCGTGGTGCTAGTGGCGCACCTGTAGTGCGCCATTAGTAGCAAAAACAGATGCGCCACTAGCAGCCCTTTTTGTAGTAGTGATTATTATAAAATATAATGTTGTACAACGACCAGGCTTTGGTATGTTAGATTTGATCAATTTGTATATCAACTGAAGAAGAAACACTTACAAGAAGCCAATGTCGGCAATGGCAAACTACTAACTTCTTAAATTAATGGATATTAATACATGTCACACTAAGTAATTTTTCGTGCTAATCTTATAAACTACGAACTTATGTTAAATATCATTGCAAGTATGTACGCATTTCATGCAGACTTTCTTATTTTATTTCCATCCTAAATAATACTTTTGTGCTATTACAAAATTCACCTTGCTATATATATGACTGGTAGTGCATTACACTTGCTTATTTTTTTATTGAGCAAGTACTCAAATTATCATTATTACTATTTGATGCAATGAATTTTGTGAAAGAAGTGGTGTACTCTTGGAGTTCATTGTTCTGAAGGTGGAAATTGTAGATATAAAAGCTTTATAACCTATAGAGGTGATATTCTTGCACACCAACAAATCCATGCTAGACCGATGAGAAATCTCAATGATCATTACCGGCAAGATATATAGGAATCTCAAAGCCAACAGCATACATCATACTCCCGCAAAAAAAAAAAAAACAGCTTAGATCGTACAGTTAGAACATTAGATAGTATACTTCCAACCAACATGCATCTTTCTTTGTTGGCAGCTCTTCAATAATCCGTCTTTGTTTTGTTGGAAGCTCTTCAATAATTTCGGTCTTATATGACATAAAGAGCAAACGCATGCATGCAAGGAATGCATTCAAACATGATTGTAAGTCTGTGTAAGTTGTGAACCTTTGCATCAAGAAAAATACTAGTATATTAGTTGCCCTTGAAATCCAAATCTTAAAAAAAATAAGAAAAGAATTTATCGAAGTGCGTGGAAATTGATTATCAGATTCAACACAATACAATAGTTCAAAGAAATATTAGTTTCTAGAACAAAATAGATATATACTGGGTGTCCTCATGGGACGTTGTTGCCATGAAAAAGTAGAAAGCAGACATCAGATGGAGGATGCTCGCCTGCATATTGCTATTTGACTGCCCGCGTTCCATGTATGTTGTGTTTTGTTCTTTAGGTCGTAAGATGAAGTATCAAAAAAGATGAATAGGGGATTGAATATCGAGAAGAGATATATCTGATTGTACGATCTAAGATATTTGCACTTTGAGGTTTCCCATATATCTTCAATAACTTTCTCAATCTTTTCTATTGGACGAACCTAGAGAAAATAGAGATGAGAGTGTGGCACACGAACATACTGTACAGGGCTACAGGGCACACACATGAACTGGTACATGTGGATCTTGCTGGGACAAATGATTGGTTGGCCGGAACAGCGATTCCCGCTCGGCTTATCGTCCGTCGCATCGTCGATCTCTGTGTCACGTGAAGGAACGGCCATGGTGGAGCTTCTGGTCCGTCGCATCGTTGATCTCTATGTCGCGCGAAGGAACAGCCGTGGTGGAGCTAGCCTCTCGCGACGCGGCCTTGTCAGGATCGGGGCACCGGTGGCTGAAACGCATGTTGTGGCTAGGACGTGTTTCTCTGACGGCTAGAGTTCCATCACAGTACAGGTGTCGGCGGAGCACGGCTTTCTGACATGACAATCTTGATGTTGTTTTCGTTCTGCTCCTGCTCTTAGTCCATGGCGTTGCATGTGATTACAATCTCTTACGGGCAGGATAAGAGTTTGTTAGGATCTTTCTTCTTTATAGGGGTAGAATTTGTTAGGATCACTTTTAACGTGATTTACTATTCTCTAGAAAAAAAGTGTGAGAAGGAGCCGGATTGAGAGAGCACAGGAAAAAAATGATACATGGGAGATTGACAGAGAGATGTGCGTGAGATATTTAGCTAGAGAAAAAAGATGCGTTTTTTTAAACTTGACCTACTTGATGGAACGTGAGGATATTGCCTCTGAGTCCATGTGGTAATTACGTGCAGTTTTAGTCTGTTAGTTAGATAGTTTTTTTTTTCTAATTATGAAGATTAAAATAAACCTTCTCCGATTAGATCTGAACAGTTGTAATTTGGACCCACAAAATCAATGGCCTATATTTTCTAATTTTCTCTAATTAACATGGTAATTTCTTTGATCAACGGCTCGTACTATGAATCGATCTACACCGTAATAATTCGGTCTCACTTCATCAACGGCTCGTAAAATCTAATTAAGGTGGTAATTTTTTGGGAGTGTGTAATTAGTATAGGTATAGGTATAGATAGATAGATAGATATAGATAGATATAGATTAGGATTACATGTCTGAAATTTATTTAATGAAAAATAAAATTACACACGTACATTATAAATAATTATTAAGCGAAGGGGCTCTGCTTGTAGCAGTCAAGGTTGCCTCCGTAGCCGATACCAAAGATGTTGCAGTAGCGTTTATAGAACCCAATTCGATCGGCAACACAATTATCATGCCCGTGCCCGCACTCGATCCCGCCGTTGACGATGTTCGTGATGACGCCAAACCCGGGCACCCGCCCCGCGGCCCTGTCTGTCGTCGACGGTTCCCATTGTCCCGTGATCACAGCATGGCTCGAGGGCTTGGGCGGTTGCACCGTCATCCAAAACCATATGGCAGTTTTGAACGACACGGTCGGGTTTGTGGCCACCATGTTTGGGTTGCCCAAAAGGTCGGCCCCGATGGCCCGGACTGCTTGCCTGTAGTTGTAGTTGTGAGATAGCTGGATGGGCCCGCGGCCATAGTAGCTCTTTCCAGGTGCACATGGCCACTGCGTGCTTGGGGTGCAGTAGTTGGAGGTGGGGTTCTGCTCCTGCTTGAAGCAGTAGCCCCATGCATAGGGCCCGTTCGGGTGGCGGTGTCGCCTGTGGTGCCGAAGCCAGGAAATGCGGCGGCGGCTGCGACGAAGGCATCATAGGTATAGAAGCCCCTAGCATGGCATCCCGGATCATTTCGGTGGAGTAGCATTTGGTTGAATAGGGAGCGGGAGATAACGGAGGACACGCCACCACCAACGGGGTTGGGTGTGACAGGCGTGACACCGCCGCCGCAGCTAGAGCACTGACTTTGGCAGCCCTCACCGCAGTATTCCGGAGTGGAGCCGCACCAGCCGTAGAGGCTGCAGCAGAGGCAGTTGGGGCAGGTCGCCCCGCCAGCCTGGGAGCCGCACTGCGCAGCGTGAACGGTGCCGATGACCATGGCCTCCATGGCTAGCACGGCCACCACCTCGAGCCCTCTCATCGTATGGTGACGTGGCAACGCAGCACAACTCAGACTTTTTTTAGGCAAAGCACACTTGGCCGCTGGCTGGTGCAACCATACGTTACACTTAGACCTGTAGCTGTGTGTGTGTGCCAAAAGTGGTGGGGAGTGCATGTCTTTATATACGTTTTGCGCTGCAAGAACTAGGTTGCAGATTTGTCTCCTCCTCACTGTCTTCCTTCTTGGCGGCTTAGATCCGGGTACGGCAACAAACAGCTAGCCATGCTTGGTGACTTGTTCGAGAGTGTTTGCTTGTATGCATGCATGTGGAATTTAATTACGTAGATATATAGTCTATAGATGACGCATGTGTGTGATGTCTTCCTTCGTGGAAGATTTAGTATGTGTACTTGCTATTTTGCGGGGTAGACTCATGATTATTTCTTGTTTGGGCGCTACACATGCCTTCACAAAACATATCCAATCTTTTATATGTAATAGATGAATACATAATAAGGAATATCTATTAGAAGGTTTGATATTACTGGAATATGTAGTTTGCTGGACTCTAACTTGAGAAATTCATTAAGCTTCCATTAATCCGTTTTGCTAAAATGTTCAGAACTCATGCATAATCCACATGTTGAGACCTAAAAGGACCCTAAAGGACCAACGACGACAGGTCCAAAAGTATAAGGCGCACACAAAAACTAAAACTGATGGTTTAAGCTATCATACGGATTCGGTTTATAAAGATTAGTTAATATTGATCAATATTCGTAGGTAGTACAATATAGATGCATCCCCGTCTTTGCACTCAAACAAAACGGCAGCTTCCCCTTCTTTGCAATTCCACCATCAATATTGAACTTCAACTCCTTCGGCTTGTCTCAATATATACTTCCTGCAAAAACTATGAAAATCGACTAATGTATGGCTTTCTTTCGTGCACTCCAAACAAGCCATAAGGTAACCATAAGCTTCAGTCCAGCCTGTTTGATTTCCCCCCAAAAATCTCCACTATTCCCGCAAAAAAAAAAATCTCTAGTACGTATTAGACATATCCTTTGGGCCCCACGTAAGGACTCTATCCTTGGTCAATCTCGTTCGTCTTCCTCCTTCAATTCTCTTGCTGAACCGATCTGCTTTAATACTTGCCATCATCTTCCTCCTCGAAACCAATCCCCCCACAAACCAGCGCATCATTTATTAACCCCCTCCCACAAAACCAGTGCTCCCTCCCGTTCGTTTGGCATTCTATCCAACCTGCGTCCATCCAATGGCCCCCGTGGGCCTCACGCGGACCGCGCTCCCATCCGACGCCTCCCCGTTGGCCACGTTGTGCGCGCTCTCCTCTATAAATAGTGACTGCCTCTTTGCTCGCGCGTCTCCATCTGTCGCGCCTCTGCCTCCTCCTTTCTCCTCAACCCAGTACACAACTTCATCTACAGCCGAGTACGTCTAAGTGTGGTCAAGCTGATGGTCGGGCAAAAAGACTCGCTGGCTTGTTGGTTCTCTTACCTGTAGGAGCATGTCCTTTTCTCGATCCAACCTTTTCTTAATGAAATCTTAGCATGGTACCCCTCAATCTGACAAGTCTTTTGTTGCTAATCTTGTGACACAGTGATGATGCATACGAATTTACTGGATGTGGAGGAGGAGATGCAGCCAGGAAATCGATGGTGGACAGGATGAAACCTAGGCTCATGTGCCAGGTGACTGGTGTTCGTTTCAGAAGACCGAGACAAGCAAACTCAAGCAAAGGTTAGTGTGAGAAAAATCAAATATACATATGCATCAATAGTCCAACACTTTGATCGATGCTCCCTTTCATTGCTAAACATGTTTTAATATCATCACTACATTTCTGTTTTCATAAGTTTGTAAAAGTGGCAAAAGTTTTATGTGCTTCTTTGAATCGTTAGCCTTGAGCATCTGTCTTTAAACATAGTTTGTGGTGGTCAATTGTCCATAATTTTCTGTTTGTACTCCCCCCATTCATCATGTGTTCTCCTTTCACCATCACACCATGTATACTGAATGACAAAAGTAGCAAGGACATGATTTTACACTCCACAACTCAATGGTAAACAATAAGGTACTGACTTGTGTTATCGGATCATGAAATTGTTCATTGTAGACACTAACAGTAACCTCAGAATGGAAGAGGTCATGCATGTCCTTGTTACTCAAAAGCGTCCATCTAGAATTCTGTAGTTAACCCCTCGAGCACCTTATGTTCCATGCATTGTAAATGTTTACGAATGTCAGTTTTCCCGTAAGCAAAGATACAAACATTGAATCCATCCAACACCGTAGTCGCAGATGGAGTGGGTTTCTCAAAACCTTTATCCGGATAAAAGTTGAAGAAGATAAATTGGTAAAAAAAACACAAGGAACGATGCAACTGTAGATTCAAAGTCAACTGCCACCAAAGCCTCTTCTGCTATTTCTTCTGTATAGTGGTGGCCGACAAGGGGAAAACAATCTTATGTTACCTAAACAATGGGCAAGTTGCTTTAAATCCAATTGTCACCATTTGTTGCAGTAACATTGTGTTAGAATAAACAGCTAACCTGGGCCCTATAAGTTTGTTGTAAAGATCTTTTGTGTTCCTTTGCTTCCTCGCTGAACTTTTCTTTCTGTTCCTAGATTCGCATTCTATACTTTCATATTGGTTCACTGTAGAAATAGATAAATCACGTTTCTTGCTTTTAGTTGGAGCCTGGGAGGTAGATGCTATAAATTAACTAATTAATTAATCACATTTCTTGAACGGCACCGATATACTGCTTTAACACATGGTAGTATATGTAATTTTTCTTTGATTCATCAATACTTCAACATTTGGGTCGTCTGGGCTCATCCATCAGTAGTATTATCATATTTTTTTGTAAAGCCATATTGAAACTTCCAGTACATGGTCACATAAGAGAGATACCTTTAATTCTTCTGTTAAAAGGGTGCCTATCAGACTTCATTTCCTGTTACCAACAAACAACAAATAAATTTTAAACAATAAACCAGTCCCACTCTGCGAGGGCAGTATAACTATTTTCCAACCATTTAATTCCAATGAAAGAAGAACTTGTGTGTAATTGCCATATCAAGAATTCAAACAATTATAATGAAAGAGTTTGTTGTTTTCAGTAAAGAGTTTCCTTTTCCTTTTTCCTAATTAGCCATATATTTGGATGTAATACCTTCTTGAAGTCGTCCCTCTAATACTTACTTTCTCTAAACAGCCAGCTAGGAGAACATGTAGTGTTTCGGTTCCATGCGGAGTACAAAACAAAAGACATGGTCGTGGAGCGATCTGTAGTGCCATTGTGAGAAAATAGAAGACATGTGGTGTTTCCCTTTTCCAAATTAGCCATGTGATTCTTCCACCCACCCGTTATGCTGCCGAAATTTTCCACCGAATTTCCCTTGTAGCGGCACTATCATATACGTGAGCCAAAAGGCGCAAACGGTCCCGGGCCAGGTAAGGTGGCACCCGTGGGAATACCGTGCGTGAGGCCTCAAAGTGATATGATGTGTTACATGCTAGATCGATGTGACCTAGGATCGGGGTCCTGACAGCTTTGGTATCAGAGCCTAACTTCCTGTAGGATTACCAAGCCAAACTAGTCAAAGTTGAGTCTAGAAATTCTTTATTATATAAGGGAATTGAATGTGGATGGAAACGTACGGCTCTTTTTACTCCTTTACCCTATGCCGTTCTGATCCGAGTCATCTTATCTTCCCTACGGGGTTAAGGAACTAGGCTCTCTCTTCTTTCTACCAGGATCACGTGTTACTAATCTGTAGACTTATATTATTGATGGATTTAAGCCTTTCTTCAGTTCCTACTACTTCCGTGTGTTGACAGTTGGTCTTGGAACCTTGATATTGTGATGTCGAGTGGTTATTCCACTATTTTGTAGGATGTATCAAATCTTTTCGAGCATTTACAGTCGTTATGCTGTCCGAGTCATCCCATGTTTCTAAATAGTCTAATGCATTTTCAAATCCCTTCTTACCGTTCCGAAATTCCTTTGTGCCAGATCAACCACACTAACTAGTGTGTTGAGGTACTTCATTGCCTTAGTATATATGTTGGAATTTTTATTATGACCCTAGGTGTCTTAGAGTACCATCTAGTAAGCTAGCCATGATTTGTGTTCCCAGTGTGATGATTCTGGCCGTCATTCTCGAAAGCATCCTGTGATGCAACTTAGTTAGTAGGTATTATACTCCTGGGTTCTTGGACCCGAGATTCACCATACTTACTTCATATTTATAGTGTTTGCTAGTTCCTTTAGGATATTAGTAACCTTTACGATAGTCCTCAAGGTCCGTGGTATATCGTTCTTCCAAATACCATGAGCTGCTTATGGCAGAAGTTCCTCGTTAAACCAAAAGATCACAGCGAGGGTGCTCTTGATGAGTTCTCAATCTATGTTGTGACTCTGCCAGTTCTACCTTCTGCATGGGTTATCCAGAAGAAATATGTTGAACTTGGTTCAACATACTAATCCATGCATCCACAACTCAGAAAATCATATATTCTTTTGAGTTGTTCCTGTTTAGTTGTTTCCTGGCCTTGTCTATCAATTGATAGTCAGGAGTAGTAGTGCATTCGTGATAATCGACGCCCTTTACTCTTGTGTTCCGTCAAGCCATTCTGTCTCGGAATGACTAGGAGAAACAAACTCCAGTACCTCATCCATATCTAGGATTGGGTCAAAGCAGTTGTATTCCGCAGATCAAAATGCAATCCAGCTTTGGTCTGTTCTACCCTGAAGTATTACCCACTTTATGTCAGGAATGTCATGAGAATTGCACATTCTCTTCTGAATTCTTGACGTAGTGATACTTCTCGCCATCATTATTCATTCCTCGGTTCCGTGTTGCCGCAACTGGAATGCCGACAAGTGAATCATGATGTGCGAAATCTATACTCCTAGCAACTCCGTTGCTTGGTAGTTAAATGGATAATAACCATATTCTTAGCGTGTTGATTATTGAATCATCACCCTAAAGTTGATCATGCTACCTAGTCCATATTTCGTGGTGCACTCTTCGATCAATGGGTTTGGATTATGCTAATTCCTTGCTCTTTCGATCATATCATCTTGCCTTGAAAAGCAAAGTTGTTCTCGAGCTTAGTAACATACCGGTGGTTCATGATTTTCCGAATATCTTCTCAGAAGTATTACCAGGTTGTCACCTGACCGCTATGTTGAGTTGTGATCAAGTTGGTTTCTTGTAAACCACCCCTTCTTCAAGAGTCTGTATTGGATACCCCTGAGCTAGTTGGTTAAGCTAAACAACAACTTGGAGAGTTGGATGATAAATGCGTGTTCGACTTAGTTCAATTTAAGGGATATCTTGTATGTGTGTTGAAGAAAGGCGATATCTTCATCGATTGGTCCCGTGATCAACTATTGGATCTATTGTCTTGTCAAAACCTTGATTTGAGTATGGGTTATCGTCAAATCAAATCAGAACCAATGATATTCGTAGTGTTGTCTTACTCGTGGTTGCTTCCTCGAGCATACACCATTATATCTCTTGGGTCTGACCAGTGCTATCACCTTGTTCACATAATTGTGGAACTCCACTCATATGGAAACCTGGATGAATTGTTGATGAGCCCATCAGCAACATTTTACCTTCTCCATGATTTATGCTGAACATCCAGCTAGTATTGGAAACTTCTATAAGCAATATCTTCATGCTGCGTTCATGAAGCATATGTTGAAGAAAGAAGTGACTTCCTCCGATTCACGTGCATTTGGTGCAAGTTGCCCCCGTGAATTCGAGAAAGTCTATTTTTTCTTCCTTTGGAATCATCCCAAATCAACCATGCATGTGCAAAGTATTCTATGGTCTGTTAGACTAATCATCTTCATTCCATATGAATTTCGTAGCACACCAAGCCACTGATTGATTTGTTTAAGGAGAAGAAGTTCCTTCTTAAGAGCATGCCTTATGTAAGGACTTCAATATCCTCGATGATGTTTCCCCACCGGAACTCGGTAGTGTTTTATTATAAGACTACTATGTGGTCATGCTTGTCTAGGACAGCGTGCTGACATGTTTGTAGCAGAACCAGTTCATATTTTGGAGCTTGCTATCGTAGTTCATTTCCCGAGAATCTCACAAGGTCATCTCATCGATTTGTGTTGCAAACTTTCATTTTTTTGTCCTTATAGACCTGATAAGTCAGGAATATCATGTTACCAACCAGTTATGAGTCTCAGGAAGATATGATGGCTGGAACGTCTCCCAAGAACTATAATATTGGTCTCTCTGTAACCGGTGAAGTGGATGTTGTGGCCAACACACCCAGCCGGAAGACCTATTATTGTAGTAACTTGATTGAGGAAGTTGGCCACATCCCCATAAGGATCTCGTATGATTTACCCCAGAAGTTGTTCCTTATGGATTTTTTTGTGTTCCCGAAGTCCGACCTTTTACTTGGTGTTCTGGATACCAAACCATGCCTATAATGGTTTATGCTAGCACGTCAAGGAGAACATTAGAAGCGGAGTGTTGAATGTCTCTCGGTCGATCATCCAGAGTTTGTTTCCTTGGCCTCGCTAAGGTGAAATCTGAGAAGGTGTTATCTTCCTTTGCATGAGCAGCATCCATCACCATTCATCATGGTAGTATGTTGTGTTGCCATGACCCTTGACATGGATATTGGTAAAACCCTGATGAATATGGAAATGCTCAAGTTCTTGAGAGCACGCGCAAGCACTAGGTCCTATCATCGGCATTATTTGGGATTTGCTCCCAGTTTCTTCGATTATGACATAACCTTTCAGACAGTAGACTCACTCTCATCTGTTGAGCTTTTCCCGGTTACTAGAATCATTCCCAGCATTAGCATTTTGTTCCTAGCTTGCACCGCCATTGTGCCATTCTACTATGGACTACCCTTCTCGGTAATTACTGATCATGATCGTCTTCAAAAGTGGTTCTACCATGGTTCCCATCCATTTCCGATGATAAGGAAACCGTCCATTGCGTTGTCTTCAACAAGGTAATCCACATCATCCATACTAGTCCAAGTATGCCATTCTACCGAATTCCTCCAAACGATCCCTTGAGAATTGCCCTAGGCTGGTATATAGGGTCTCAATGATCTCTATATCAAAGGTAATTCTTTTTGCCACTTAGAGTATGATTCTACGAGTCACCTCCTCTAAGGTGTCTCGTTATGGTATCATGACAACTCAACTCCTCGCTACGTTGACAACCGTTCACCACCTTCTTAAGCGTGAAATTGTTGCCTACCTGGTGAACCTTCATCATCTGTTTCAGTCCATCCCTTTGCATGTGTGCCTCGTGTCTCAGCTCGAGAGATGTTGATATGTCTCACTTTGTGAGTTGATCCTGAGTTGTCGATCTTCGAGAAGATCGATCCTTCTAGAATTTTCCCTTTCCTCTTGTTGTCATGTTAGTTGGAGTTCTCAAAACAAGACATCAAGACAAAGATGGTAATCAAAACAACGTCCATACGAAGTGCAACCTGGATCGTGAAGATTGTGTTAGTTGCGTCCCCCTTCATCTTACACTACGCTTGAATCTCGGGACAAGATTCTTGTTTAGTGGGGGTTAGTTGTCACATCCCTAGCTTCTGGCAATGCACTAGGCTAGCTTCATGTGTGCATCATGTTTAAATTTGAAAGAAACTAGAAATGGGGATTGCCTAAACCCTAGCTTCAAAGGAATTCACTAGGTTCAACCAAAATATTTTCAGTAAGTCCAAATGGTTTTCAAAAATGTTCATCATTCTTGGAAAATGCTGGGAACAGTAACCAGAGGTGATGCACATTTTTCCATGACATATTCGGGCTCTGAATTAAATCATACTCCTTTTGCATTTGGGCATTTAAATGCTATAAAATAATTTAAATGTCCAAATAATCACAAACTGAAATGTTTACTGTTGGAAATATTCCAAACAGTGACCTCAATCAGTTGCTTGATTTTTGAAAGTGCCTAGACATTTTTTACTAAGTCCAGAAACAAATGTCAGAATTAGAAAAGAGAAAGAAAAAGGAAAAGAGCAGAAACTTACTTGGAACTTAGCTGTTGGGGAACGTAGCAGAAATTCAAAATTTTCTACGCAACACCAAGGTCAATCTATGGAGATTCTCAAAACAAGAGAGGGAGAGGATGAGCATCTTCATACCTTTGAAGATCGCTAAGCGGAAGCGTTACAAGAACGCGGATGAAGGAGTCGTACTCGTAGCGATTCAGATTGCGGTTGATTCCGATCTAAGCACCGAACAACTGTGCCTCCGCGTTCAACACACGTACAGCCCGGGGACGTCTCCTCATTCTTGATCCAGCAAGGGGAGAGGAGAAGTTGAGGGAGAACTCCGACAGCACGACGGCGTGGTGGTGATGAAGCTCGTGGTTCTTCGGCAGGGCTTCCCAAGCACTACAGAGGAGGAGAAAGAGTTGGAGGAGGGAGGGGCTACGCCAAAAACAAGGTTGCTGCAGCCCTCCCACCCCCTCACTATATATAGGGGGAAGGGAGGAGGAGGAGGCGCCCTAGGGTTCCCTAGAGGAGGGGCGGCGGCCATAGGGGAAACCCTAGATGGGTTTGGGCGCCCCCACCCCCTAGGAAACTTACCCCCCAAGCCGGGAGGGGCGGCTGCCCTAGGGGTGGCGCCCCCACCTCTCCAGGTTACGTGAGATGGGGTGGGAGGGGCGCTCAGCCCCTTACTGAGCTGATGTGCCCCCTTCCCTTGGCCCATAAGCCCCCCCAACACTTGCCGGGGCCTCCGAAACCCCTTTCGGACACGATGGTCATCACCTGGTACCCCCGGAACAATTCCGGACTCCAATACCCTTCGTCCAATATACCGATCTTCACCTCCGGACCATTCCGGAGCTCCTCGTCACGTCCGGGATCTCATCCGTGACTCCAAACAACCTTCGGTAACCACATACTATTTCCCATAACAACTCTAGCGTCACCGAATCTTAAGTGTTTAGACCCTACGGGTTCGGGAATCATGCAGACATGACCGAGACATTCTCCAGCCAATAACCAACAGAAGGATCTGAATACCCATGTTGGCTCCCACATGTTCCACGATGATCTCATCGGATGAACCACAATGTCGAGGATTCAAGCAATCCCGTATACAATTCCCTTTGTTAATCGGTACGTTACTTGACCGAGATTCGATCGTCGGTATCCCAATACCTCGTTCAATCTCGTTACCGGCAAGTCACTTTCACTAGTAGAAAAGGGGGCATTGGTCCAGGCCGGGTCAGCCCTTTAGTCCCGGTTCAATCCAGAACCGGGACCAATGGGGGCATTGGACCCGGTTCGTGAGCCTCGGGGGCCGGCCGGGCCACGTGGGCCATTGGTCCCGGTTCGTCTGGCCTTTTGGTCCTGGTTGGTGGGACGAACCGGCACCAATGGTCCTCGCTCCTGGCCCACCACTATTGGTCCCGGTTGGAGGCATGAACCGGGACCAAAGGCAGCCCATTAGTCCCGGTTCATACCACCAACCGGGACTAAATGGTGCCAGAGTTTAGTCCCACCTCGCCAACCAAAGGGGGCTCACACCGGTTTATAAGCCCCTTCCTCTCTGCCTTGTTGAGCTCCTCTCAAAATGAAAATAGATGCCCTTATATAGGGAATTTGACCTAAATTCATACTGAATTTCTCTAAAGTTAGTAGAAATTTATTATGAATTTAGGTTTAATTTTCTCTATAAGCGCATCTATGCTCATTTTTTTAGTAAAGTTAATCACAACTATTTTTCCTTTTATTTATTTCTGAGTAGTTTTTTATATAGTTTTTTTCTTTTCGGATATATTTATTTTTTTCTATTTATTTCTGAGTTGTAATAAGTCATTAAAAATAAAAAAGATTTAAGTAAAGTTAATCACAACTATTTTTTTCTTCTATTTATTTCTGAGTAGTTTTTTATAGTTTTTTTCTTTTCTGCTATATTTATTTTTTTCTATTTTTTTCTGAGTTGTAATAAGTCATTAAAAATAAAAAAGATTTTAGTAAAGTTAACTTCAACTGTTTTTTCTTCTATTTATTTCTGAGTAGTTTTTTATATAGTTTTTTTTCTTTTCTGCTATATTTATTTTTTTCCATTTATTTATGTGTGGTAATAAGTCATTAAAAATAAAAAAGAGGCGCAGTGCTTGTTAATTCGCTTCAAACCTTTCGGAATAGTGTAAACTGCACTGCACATAGCTCCGTGCAGTCTACCCTATTTTCCTCAAGGCTTGAAGCGAACCAATGTGTAGGTGAGCACTGAGCCTCTTCCTCATCGTCTCTGCACTCAGGGCTTATAAACAGCTGCGAGTGCCTCTCGTTTGGCGAGGTGGGACTAAAAAAACAGCTGCAGAAAGAATCAACTAAAAAACAGCTGTAGAAAATAAATAAGTAATTAGACGGGTCCATTGGTACCGGTTGGAGGCAACAACCGGGACCAATGCCCCTCTTAAAAAAAATATTAGCAAAAAACAAAAGAAAATAAATAATGTAGAAAACAAAACAAAAAAACTGAAAAAAATAAAATAGCAACAATAAGTATTTTGTTGTAAGTAGAAACAAAATAAAATAAATAAAGCAAAAACAAAACAAAAAAGGTGTATTCAAATTTGAAAACTAATGGCACTAACAGAAAGTTTATATTTTTTCTAAAACTAAAAGCAAAAATAATTAAAAAATAAAGCAAAAAAACAAAAAATAAATAAATAATGCAGAAAACAAAACAAAAAAACTGGAAAAAAAATAAAATAGCAACAATAAGTATTTTGTTGTAAGTAGAAACAAAATAAAATAAATAAAGCAAAAACAAAACAAAAAAGGTGTATTCAAATTTGAAAACTAATGGCACTAACAGAAAGTTTATATTTTTTTTCTAAAACTAAAAGCAAAAAGAATTAAAAAATAAAGCAAAAAATCAAAAGAAAATAAATAATGCAGAAAACAAAACAAAAAATCTGGGAAAAAATAAATAAAAATAGCAACAATAAGTAAAGAAAAAAATGCCTCCAACTGGGCCCCCACGGCCTGAATACGACTAGAAACCCACCATGGGCCAGGATTTAGGCCCGCAGGTGGCCCAGTAGGCCCATCAGGCAACGCAATAGTAAGTAGGCCCGTAAGCCTGCAGTGGAGAGGAGCTCGAGGGGGTGCGGCAGTGGGGCTTATAAAGCACTGCGCGCCTGAGGGAGTCCTGGATTAGGGGGTGTCCGGATGGCCGGACTAAGACCTTTGGCCGGACTCCCGGACTATGAAGATACAAGATTGAAGACTCCGTCCCGTGTCCGGATGGGACTTTCCTTGGAGTGGAAGGCAAGCTTGGCGATACGATATGAATATCTCCTCGCATTGTAACCGACTCTGTGTAACCCTAGCCCTCTCCGGTGTCTATATAAACCGGAGAGTTTTAGTCCGTAGGACGAACAACAATCATACCATAGGCTAGCTTCTAGGGTTTAGCCACTCCGATCTCGTGGTAGATCTACTCTTGTACTACCCATATCAACAATATTAATCAAGCAGGAGTAGGGTTTTACCTTCATCGAGAGGGCCCGAACCTGGGTAAAAACATCGTGTCCCTTGTCTCTTGTTACCATCCGCCTAGACACACAGTTCGGGACCCCCTACCCGAGATCCGCCGGTTTTGACACCGACATTGGTGCTTTCATTGAGAGTTCTTCTGTGTCGTCGCCTTTAGGCCCGATGGCTTCTTCGCTCGACAATCGCGCTACGGTCCGGGATGAGACTTTTCTCCCCGGACAGATCTTCGTATTCGGGGGTTTCGCACTACGGGCCGACTCGTTCGGCCATCTGGAGCAGATTGAAAGCTACGCCCCTGGCCACCAGGTCAGGTTTGGAAGCTTAAACTACACGGCCGACATCCGCAGGGGCTTGATCTTCGACGGATTCGAGCCACGACCGAGCGTGCCGCACTGTCACGATGGGCATGATTTAGCTCTGTCATCGGACAACACCCAGAGCACCGCTCAGGTGTCCGCTCCGACCATTAGCTCGGAGCCCGCTGCGCCAGTCGGGGACGGACGGTTGGACGCCACCCCGGAAGCTGCAACCTCTACGGCGATAGAGCCGGATACCAGCCTAGTCCCTCGCAAGGCCCGTGACTCCAAGGTGCCAGACTCCGATCCGGACTCCGTAAATCCCGCACCTCTTCCGACTGAGCCCGATTGGGCTCCGGTCATGGAGTTCACCGCCGCGGATGTCTTTCAGCACTCGCCTTTCCGCAATATCCTGAATTCGTTAAGGTCTCTCTCTTTGTCAGGAGAGCCCTGGCCGGACTACGGCCAACACGGTTGGGATACGGACGACGAAGAAATTCGTAGCCCACCCACCACCCACTTCGTAGCCACTGTCGACGATTTAACCTACATGCTCGACTTTGACTCCGAAGACATTGACGGCATGGACGCCGATGAAGGAGACGATCAAGAACCAGCACCTATAGGGAACTGGAAAGCCACCTCGTCATATGACATATACATGGTGGACACCCCTAAAGCGGGGGATGGTGAGGAGAAAACGGAGGAGGACCCCTCCAAGAAGCAACCCAAGCGCCGACGTCAGCGGCGCCACTCTAAGTCCCGCCAAAGCAAAAACGGCGATTCCGGCACCGGAGATAACAATACGCCGGACAGTGCCCAAGATAACCCCCTCCAGCAGGATTCAGTGTAGGAGGATGAAGGAGCCAGCCCTCATGAGAGAGCGGCCGACAAAGAGGATGAGGACGACAATTACATGCCTCCCTCCAAAGACGAGGCAAGCCTCGATGACGACGAATTCGTCGTGCCAGAGGATCCCGTCGAACAAAAGCGTTTCAAACGCTGGCTCATAGCCACGGCAAGCAGCCTCAAGAAGAAACAGCAGCAGCTTAGAGCTGACCAAGACTTGCTAGCCGACAGATGGACCGAAGTCCTGGCGGCCGAAGAATATAAACTAGAACGCCCATCCAAGAGCTACCCAAAGCGCAGGCTGCTACCCCAACTTGAGGAGGAAGCAACTAAACCTACATCACCAGCGTACGATGAGCCCGATCGACCACCCTGTGGACACGATAGAGAGGCCTTCAGGCCCTCAACCCAAGCCGCACCCCGACACCGCTCAAAACATACCAGAGTAATGGGAGATGCAACAGACCTGCGAGACATCTTGGAGAATAAGGCAAGGCAAACAAGATCGATCTACGGATCGCATGGGCGCCCCGCTTCACGTGACGCTAGCCGTCACACCGGATATAATAAGTATGGCCCGGCCGAATACAACAGACCAAGCTCGTTCGAGCTGCGTCGTGATATAGCCTAGTACAGGGGCGCCGCACACCCACTATGCTTCATAGACAAAGTAAGGGATCATCAAATCCCTGAGGGCTTCAAACCCGTAAACATTGAATCATACGATGGCACAACACATCCCGTGGTATGGATCGAGGATTATCTCCTTCATATCCACATGGCCCGTGGTGATGATCTACACGCCATCAAGTACCTCCCGCTCAAGCTTAAAGGACCAGCTCGACATTGGCTTAACAGCCTGCCAGCAGAGTCAATTAGTTGTTGGGAGGACCTGGAATCCGCATTCCTTGACAACTTCCAGGGCACGTATGTGCGACCACCAGACGCCGATGACCTAAGCCACATAATCCAGCAGCCAGAGGAATCGGCCAGACAATTCTGGACACGGTTCCTAACCAAGAAAAACCAAATAGTCCATTATACGGACGCCGAAGCCCTTGCAGCCTTCAGGCACAACATCCGAGATGAATGCCTTGCCCGGCACCTAGGACAGGAAAAGCCGAAGTCTATGTCAGCCCTCACGGCACTCATGACCTTCTTCTGCGCGAGTGAAGACAACTGGCTAGCTCGTAGCAATAACATAACCAAGAGCCCCGGCAATTCGGATACCAAGAGCGCCGCATTAACGGTGACAATACTGAAGATATGGCAGTCAATGCCGGATTCAGAGGCTCTAAACCGGGTCAGCGGAAGAAGCCATTCAAAAGAAACCCTCAGGGCCCATCCATCTTAGACCGGATACTCGATCGCTCGTGCTAGATACACGGCACCCTCGAACAGCCAGCCAATCACACCAACAGGGATTGTTGGGTGTTCAAGTAGGCAGGCAAGTTAAGTGCCGAGACCAGAGACAAGGGGCTACATAGCGATGACGAGAGGGGCCCCGGCCGGCGAACAACAAAGGACAGAAGGGATTTCCCCCGCAAGTACGGACGGTGAATATGATATACGCAACCCACATCCCCAAAAGGGAGCGGAAGCGTGCTCTCAAGGACGTCTATGCGTTGGAGCCAGTCGCCCCAAAGTTCAACCCATGGTCCTCCTGCCTGATCACCTTCGATTGAAGGGACCATCCCACCAGCATCCGTCACGGCGGATTTGCCGCACTGGTCCTAGACCCAATTATCGACGGATTTCACCTTACCAGAGTCCTAATGGACGGCGGCAGTAGCCTGAACCTTCTTTACCAGGACACAGTGCGAAAAATGGGCATCGATCCTTCAAGGATTAAATCCACAAAGACAACCTTCAAAGGTGTCATACTAGGGGTAGAAGCCAGCTGTACAGGCTCGGTCACACTCGAGGTGGTCTTCGGATCCGTGAATAACTTCCGGAGCGAGGAGTTAATCTTCGACATAGTCCCATTCAGCAGCGGCTATCATGCCCTTCTCGGACGAACCGCATTTGCCAACTTCAATGCGGTGCCGCACTACGCATATCTCAAGCTCAAGATGCCAGGACCTCATGGACTCATCACGGTAAACGGAAACACCGAACGCTCTCTCCGAACGGAGGAGCACACGGCGGCACCCTGGCGGCGGAAGTACAGAGTAGCCACTCAAGGCAGTTCTCCAATCCAGGTGCCAAATGTCCGGACAACGTCAAGCGAGCCCGAGGTAACCTACAACAAATCTGGTTGGCACGTTCCAAGCAAGCATAGCAGTGCGGCCCCAGCCCTAGCCCCAGTCAAACGGCGATACCGGTACCACGCGTACATAATTACGCCTTAGAGATACCATGGGCATAAGGGGAGGGGCACAACAACGGCACGCCCAGAATGCGGCTCAACCGCACTAAGGGGCTCCCTATTTCGCCGTTTTCCTTTTCACACACTTTCAGGACCCAACTATTCGGAAGGCCTGTCCGGCAATACTCTCGCCGAACCCATGATGCAATAGCCAGGGAGGAAGCAAGCCACGTCAAAAGTCCAGGTCGTCTCTATAACAAGTTTAATACCTGTTTCTCTTACAATCCTGCAGCTTGCCCCTGGAGGGGAATATGTCAAATACTCCCATATCTTGCTTACCGCACTTTTTGTATCGTTCTTCTTTCGAGCATCCCTTTTTTAATAAACAATATATAGCTCTTACCTATTATTGTACTTATCTATTTTTATATACAAATATGTTCAGTCATGACATTCTGCAACCGTACACTTTGGTACGGATAATACACCAGGGGCTTACAGCACCCCATAACATAGTGTGAGAAGACCGAACACTCTAACGAGTGCGGCACCCCGAACTTATAGCACCATATGCATCTGCTCCGAATCATGTCTTTGGTAAATAGTTGGGTTTGCCTGGCTCCCATGTTTTGGTACCTTACGTTCCGTATTGTTGGCTAAGGTAGCGCTGGGAGAACTACTGCGATTGTGCCCCAGTTGAGCTGGGTTAACACCTCAGTAGAGAAAGCTAAAACTGACTGTCATGATAGCGCGAGAGACTGGTCGCTGTTCGCGAGGTTTTTCGAGTCCTTAAAGACTTATGCCGCTTCGAGCGAGGAATCGGACTTATCCGGCCTAGGCGTGGATAGTGCCCCGAACTCGGTCTTCCGAATACTAGGGGCATCGCCAAAATTTAAAATTATAGAATTCTATGGCTAAGTGAGAGTGATAAAGCATTATAAGTCCGACGGCCTGGTTCATTGTGCTGAACGCCTCCCTAGATGGACCCAAGAATGGGAACAAGAGCGCTCAGGTTTATCCCGAACACCCCAGCACTCGTGGCATGGGGGTCGAAGCCGACGACTTGCATCTCTCATATTTTGATAAACGGCCGCACAGAAGGTAATATTTTAAATTAACAAGCATTGCTTAACGCATATGAACAAAGCTTCAGCGTATAGGATAACAAATGTGAGTTTACTCAAAAATTACATCTTTGGAGCACTCATCCGGTATGCGGCGGGCACCCTTCAGAACGCCATTATAATACATCTCGGGCGTACGAGTAGCTCCCAGACCGAAGTAGCTCCCAGGCATGACTTCTCCAGGCCACAGCCGAGCTATGAGGCCCTTCATGGCCTGTTCGGCCACCTTGTGGGGCTCGACCAGCTGCTTCAGCTGGTCGCTCAGGGGCACCGGCTGTTCGGCCTCAGCATACTGAGACCAGAACACTTTTTCCGTTGAGCTCCCCTCTTCGGCTCGGTAGTATGCGGCGGCATCAGACACACTACGGGGCAGATCGGCGAACGCTCCTGGAGAGCTCCGGATTCGGGTAAGTAGCAGATAATTAACTTTTATATTTTTGCTTTGCATAAAGAATGCCTTACCCGCCGCTATCTTCTTCATCGCCTCGATCTCTTGAAGGGCCTTCTAGGCTTCGGCCTTAGCGGTCTTGGCACTCTCAAGAGATAAGGCAAGCTCGGACTCTCGAGTCTTTGAGTCACGCTCCAAACTCTCGTGTTTTTCCACGAGAGTCTGGAGCTCTTGCCGCACCTCCGCCACCTGCGCCTCCTGCTTCTCTCGCTCGGTGCGCTCCAAGGCCGCACTCTTTTCGGCCTTCGAGACCGCCTCTTTCAGGGTCGCCACCTCGGTCGTGGCTCCTGCAACATTAACGTTGGTCCTGTTATTATTTTGCAACCAAGTATTTCTATATACATTTACAGGAGGCACTATGTACCCTCTTTATCCTCGAGCTGCTTCTTGGCACGGCCGAGCTCGCTCTCGGTCCGCTCGAGGCTTTCCTTCAAGGCATTGACCTCCGCAGTCAGTGCGGCAGAGGTCAGGTGCGCAACCTGCATTCCCATATTGACATATTTCTATTAGACTCCTGCGTATATCTTTTTAGATCCTCAGTTCGGCTTTTCTTTCCGAACACCGAACTGAGCATCAGGGGCTACTGTCTATGTGGTAACATTTTTTATATATGTTTTTGAACACATACCTCAAAGCCCGTTAACAGGTTTGTGCAGGCTTCCGTCAGCCCGCTCTTGGCGGACTAAACCTTCTGAATCACCGCACTCATAACAGTGCGGTGTTCTTCGTTGATGGAGGCGCCGTTAAGCGCCTCCGGCAAATTGTCCGGCGCCTCCGGGTGGATGGAAGTCGCCTGTCGGACTTTGGAACCACTGATGGTTCCGGAGCAGTGTCCGGCCCGGGGCCGGACTTAGATCCCTCCGGGGCTTTACCCCCTTTGGGCTTGGAGTCCAGAAGGTCGCCTTTAGGCGCTTCCAGGACCACCTTCTCCTGGTTTTGTCCCCTACGGGACTCCACCTCAGCGTCGTCTGTAGGGAGAGGGGAGGAGGCCGTCGGAAGTGAAGCGCTATTCACATCCGACGAATTCAGAGATCTGCTCGATGAATCACCAAGCTGCGCTCTGGGCAGACTCCATGATTAGCTTCGGCGTTAAAAGCTATCGAATAATAAAGGAGTGCAATAAGTCATTCGGGTAGCCGGACACTTACGATTTTGCCAGGGGCTTGGCCCTGGATGGCGAGTCCTCCTCGCTGTCTTCGGCGTCGGGGGCGTAGTCCGGCAGAAGGGTCTTCCCCTTCTTGGACCCTCCGGCTTCCCCAGTTGGGGCGGCCTTTCTCTTATTTCCCCCCCGTTGGAGGGGGAGAGGCATCTTCTTCCTCCTCCTCCTCGTCTTTGGAGGCGGAGGGTGCGTTGGGGCCGTCGGGCAAATCCGACGACACCGGGCGCCGGGAACTCTTTCGGGTCCCCGTGGCCTTCTCCTTGGCCTTCTTCTCAGGCACCACGTGAGGTGCCGAAACCAGTAGCTTCTCTAAGTGTGCGTCTACTGGGCCTTCGGGCAAAGGGGCCGAACAGTCAAACTGTCCGGATGTCCTCTTCGAGTCCTGTCAAAGGAACGGGAGTTTAAATCCCACATAAAGTCACACTATGAAATTCGGGTATCCCGTAAGGGACTAAATGTAAGCTTACTTCGGAGGCTTGACGTTCGGCGCAGAATCCGCGATCCTCGGTGAAGGGAGGGGAGACCTTGGAACTCTTGAAAAGCACCTTCCAGGCGTCCTCGTGCTTCATTTTGAAGAGCCGGGACAGAGTCTGGTGCCGGGCCGGGTCGAACTCCCACAAATTGAAGTCCCGTCGTTGACACGGGAGGATCCGGCGGAAGAGCATGACCTGGACCATGTTGACAAGCTTGACCTTCTTGGTCACCAGGTCTCGGATGCAGGTTTGGATTCCGGTCACCTCTTCCGGATTGCCCCACGACAGGCCCGTCTCTTTCCAAGATGTGAGCCGGGTGGGGATGCCGGATCGAAATTCGGGGGCCGCTGCCCATTTAGGGTCACGCGGCTCGGTGATATAATACCACCCCGATTGCCACCCTTTGATGGTTTCCACGAAGGCACCCTCGAGCCAGGTGACGTTGGCTATCTTGCCCACCATGGCGCCTCCGCATTTCGCCTGTCGGCCTTGCACGACCTTCGGCTTGAAGCTGAAGATCTTCAGCCATAGGCCAAAGTGGGGCTAGATGCGGAAGAAGGCCTCGCACACGACGATAAACGCCAAGATATTGAGGATGAAGTTCGGGGCCAGATCGTGGAAGTCTAGGCCGTAGTAGAACATGAGCCCCCGGACAAACGGGTGAAGAGGAAAACCCAGTCCGCGGAGGAAATGGGGAAGAAAAACAACCCTCTCATGGGGCCTGGGGGTGGGGATGAGTTGCCCCACATCTGGGAGCCGGTGCGCGATGTCGTTAGACAAGTATCCGGCATTCCTCAGGTTTTTGATTTGTCCCTCCGTGACGGAGGAGTCCATCCATCTACCTCCCGCTCCGGACATGACTGGAGAAGGTTGAGGTGGGAAGTGCGGGCTTGGGCATTGGAGCTCGAGCGTGCAGGGATGAATAAGCGAAGGAGGAAGAAGGCGTGAATGGAAAAGGCGGATTCTTATCCCCTTATATGGGTGGCCAAAACTACGAGCCCCCCACCGGCCTAATAAAACTCGCTTATCTCCCAAGCGTCGCGGTTAATGGAGCGGTTGGGTTACCCACAACCGTATTGAGGAGAATCCCGGAATAAGGGGACACGATCTCTGCTTTGACAAGACGTGGCAAGGAAACCGCCTCGCTAAACGCGTTGAGGTGAAACAATAAAAGGAATAAAAGCCTGGCCGTGGCATGATGTCACGCCGCGGAATACGTCAGCAGATCCGATTGATACAAATATTATTCTCTCTACGATGGAATGTGGAACTTATTTTGCAGAGCCGGACACTACCCTGGTGTTCAACATCTTCTATGAAATATTCGGAGGAGGAACCCGCCTTGCAATGCCGAAGACAACTTGCGCGCCGGACTCGTCGTCATTGAAGCTTGGTTCAGGGGCTACTGAGGGTGTCCTGGATTAGGGGGTGTCCTGATGGCCGGACTAAGACCTTTCGCCGGACTCCCGGACTATGAAGGTACAAGATTGAAGACTCCGTCCCGTGTCCGGATGGGACTTTCCTTGGCGTGGAAGGCAAGCTTGGCGATACGATATGAAGATCTCCTCGCATTGTAACCGACTCTGTGTAACCCTAGCCCTCTCCGGTGTCTATATAAACCGGAGAGTTTTAGTCAGTAGGACGAACAACAATCATACCATAGGCTAGCTTCTAGGGTTTAGCCACTCCGATCTCGTGGTAGATCTACTCTCGTACTACCCATATCATCAATATTAATCAAGCAGGAGTAGGGTTTTACCTCCATCGAGAGGGCCCGAACCTGGGTAAAAACATCGTGTCCCTTGTCTCCTGTTACCATCCGCCTAGACGCACAGTTCAGGACCCCGTACTCGAGATCCGCCGGTTTTGACACCGACAGCGCCCCTCCTAGCTAGCGAGGTGGGACTAAACTTTCCTACTGCACCGTGCCAGCACAAGACCATTGGTCCCGGTTGGCGGCACCAACCGGGACCAAAGGCCTCTGCTTCCCGCCCTTTGGGCTGCTGAAAAGAGCCCTTTGATCCCGGTTGGTGCTACCAACCGGGACTAAAGGGTGCATTGGTCCCGGTTGGAGCCACCAACCGGGACCAAAGACTTTGCTATATAAGGAAAATTTCAGAACCGCATCCCCACTTCGATCTCTCCTCCTCCTCGATCTCTCCCGACGCCGCGCACCGTCGCCTGCCGCCACCTCGCCGTCGCCTGCTGCCACCTTGCCGTCGCCGCCCCGCCCCGACACCATCGCCGCCCCGCCCCGACACCGTCGCCGCCCCGCCCCGACCTGACGCCATCG
>NC_041393.1:746398561-746425767 GCF_002162155.2 Triticum dicoccoides | reverse complement strand
CGCCCCATCCCGACCTGCCGCACCTCGTCGTCGCCGCCCCGCCCCGCCCTGCCGCCCCGACCTCGCTGCCCTGACACCGTCGCCGCCCCGCTCCGCCCTGCCGCACCTAGCCGTCACCGTCGCCGTCGCCGTCGACCTCGCCGTGAGAAACTTTGTATGCTTTTTGTTAGATTTTTTTGTAGTTTATAGATTTTTTTGTTAGATTAGATGTGTAGTAATTTAGATATGTAGTTCATAGTATGTTAATTTAGATTGTGTAACTAATTTGTTCATATTGTGTTATATTTTTTTTCTGTTAATAGATTTTTTGGGTGTAATTAATTTGTTCATATTGTGTTAGATTTTTTTCTGTTAATAGATTTTTTGGGTGTAATTAATTTGTTCATATTTAGATTGTGTTAGTAAAAGTACTATAATTGAACTAGCTAGTTAGAAAAATATAATTACTATTTTCTTTAGATTTTTTTGGTAATATAATTAGTTAGAAAAATATTAGTTAGTTAGAAAAATACTAGTTTATTTTTAGTAAGTATTATATAGTAAGTGCTACTTTGTTTTTAGTAAGTACTAATTTATTTATTTATAGTAAGTTCTTAGTATAGTTTGTATAGTTGATTTAATTAATAAAACTATTTTATTTAACTATATATAGAAGTAGTTTGTAGTAAGTGCTACTTTATTTAGCTATATATAGAAGTAGTTTGTAGTAAGTGCTACTTTATTTATTTATAGTAAGTGCTGAGTAGTTGAACTAGATAGTTGATTTAATTAATAAAACTACTTTATTTAGCTATATATAGAAGTACGTAGTTCCCGCATCGACGTCGGCGATGCCTATCCCGCATCCTCGTCGCCGTCGACTCGGCGGTGGAGGCCTGCTTGATCAGGGCCATGTTCGGGACTGGGCTCCGCCGGGCTGGTATAGGGAGGTGCTATCTTTTGGGGGACGTAGGTTGGTGAGGAGGCAGCCCGTTGTTGACCCGATCCTTGTTTGGTGGCGGTCGCGTGGGCCAGTGACGGTGCCGAGGCTTCCGGACACCGCGGAGGTGGTACGTCACCGTGTCAGCGAGGAGGACGAGCACGTCCATTGCTACATGGTTGCGTTGGAGGGCAGGTTCGACAATACCTGGCAGGTTCTTCAGGGATCTCACTGGAGCTATGATCCTGTGATCATTCCTTATCTTTGGGTGTCCACCGCCCGCGACGATACCCGTCGGGCGCTACGGTTCTAGCTATATTAATTAGCGATGCTATATGTATGATAGTATTCGAGGAGTATTCGACGATGTACGGACACAAGAGATGATGTAGTTTTGGTTATAATTGAATGCATGGTAATTTGAATACTACTTTATTTTACGATTTGGTTTTGCTTATTGAATGCTCATATTGGAAAAGTACTCCTACTTTGAATGCTAAAATTGAAGAGCACTCTCCATGCAGAAATCTAGGAGCCCCATCCATCATCCATGCCGTCGTGGGGGTAGCTTCTCCTTCATTTCCGTGTGCTAGACAATTTGTTGTAATAATTCACTCGCGAATGAAAGGAGGAGCTACATACCATCACCGATAGTCAACCCGTGATTAATAATAATGATCTAATTTAGGTTTCTTAGTACATATATTTAATATTTGAATTATGAATTTAGGCCGGAAATGTCGTACTCGGATGATGAAAACCGTCTGGGGGAGTGCGACTGGTGCCACGACGACCGAGGTATGTGCGACAGGTTCATTCAGCTGGACGAAGATTGGCGCTTCAGCATTAAGCTCGAGGAGACCTTCGATGTTCATACGGTACGCAACAACGACAATAGTTTTTTTTCGTAATTAAGCATGACTTGAACTATTTTAACATGTATTTTTCATCTTTTCCAATTCGACTAGCTTATCCCATGCTTTGCAAGCCGCTATGTCTTGGAGAGGATGGGTTTTGAAGACCATGAAAGTATGGAAACCGAAAAAATTATCCTAAGTACCCATCATGGTGTGGATTTTCATGTAAAGTTGTACAATGCTCAGAGTGTAACCCATTTTGGTTGCAAAAACTGGGAAGCACTTTGCAAGATGTATGGTTTTGATGAGGGTATGCTTGTCACCATGGATCTTGGTGATCCTACAATCGCGCAAGAGAGACCTTCGATTTTCGTCCTTGTGGATACACCTCCAATTCTTTCCCCATGTGAGCTTAACATAGTTATTAAGTAATTTATATTGTTTATTTCAAAATAGTTGACAACTTATTTCCATTGACAACTTATTTTCATTCTTCAAAGAATGTGCGGAAGATGGTAGACAGAACTTACTACACCGAAGGCTCCGAATTAACTTATCAGGAGAAAAATCATCTGGTCGCATTTTGTACCGATCTTGAGAATTACAATATCTACAATAAAACTCCTCAACATTATGGTCAATACGTGGCACTAGTGCACGTGTTGAACTACGGTAACTACCATGGAGATACCCAGGTAAGATTTTTTTTACTATTACGACATCCGTGCATCTTTTTGCACACTTCTAAAACTAGTACATCATTGCTAACTACAAAGTTATTACTATGTTTTTCAACAGATAATCCCGAATGATTGTGAGCCTCATCTGATGTATACACATGGTAGCCTCATGTTTTGAACATACAACCAGGTCTTCCTATGAATCTGAACTGTCCATACCGGGTTTCTAGAAGAAGTGGAGACATGACAATCAAAGAATGGAAAAAATGTATGGACAGTCGTAAGGAGCTTCTTGGAAGCAACCATCAGCGGAGGGCAAGAATTGGAGATAGGATGATCGCCATTCTTCATAATGGAGAGTCAGGGTCTATATTGTTTTATGCTATTTTACCTTAAGGGTGTTTAGGTCATGTCCTACCTGATACTGATGATCATGTGCTAAGAACAATTATGTAGGGTTGGGTTCGATGACTATGAGGATGATGATCGTATGACTTATTATTAATAACGAGTAGAAGTTGTATGATGATGCATGATTAGTAGGACTTGTTATTATATATGATGATGTATGATGCGAGCATGCATGAGTTATTATATCAGCGGGTGAAATGAATATATATAGCAGCAGCGTTGGTAAACCAAGGACGAAGATATAAGAGAGGACACTTCTCTCTATTAGCTAGCTAATAACAACCTAAAAATAACCCCCCAAACCCCTAAAGCAGTCACTTTTCTAAAAAAAACATAGACTTTTGGTCCCGGTAGGCCCCCTGACTGGGCTCGGCGCACAGGGCCACGTGGAGGCACATTGGTCCCGGTTCGTGTTTGAACCGGGACTAATGGGTGGAGGTATTAGTAACGACCCATTAGTCCCGGTTCATGAACCGGGACTAAAGGCCCTTACGAACCGGGACTATTAGGTGTTTTTCTACTAGTGTTTACTCATTCCATAATGCATGACCCCGTGACTAACTACTTAGTCACATTGAGCTCATTATGATGATGCATTACCGAGTGGGCCCAGAGATTCCTCTCTGTCATACGGAGTGACAAATCCCAGTCTCGATTCGTGCCAACCCAACAGACACTTTCGGAGATACCTGTAGTGCACCTTTATAGCCACCCAGTTACGTTGTGACGTTTGGTACACCCAAAGCATTCCTACGATATCCGGGAGTTGCACAATCTCATGCTCTAAGGAAATGATACTTGACATTAGAAAAGCTTTAGCAAATGAACTACACGATCTTGTGCTATGCTTAGGATTGGGTCTTGTCCATCACATCATTCTCCTAATGATGTGACCCCGTTATCAATGACATCCAATGTCCATGGTCAGGAAACCATAACCATCTATTGATCAATGAGCTAGTCAACTACAGGCTCACTAGGGACATGTTGTGGTCTATGTATTCACACATGTATTATGGTTTCTAGTTAATACAATTATAGCATGAACAATAGACAATTATCATGAACAAGGAAATATAATAATAATCATTTTATTGTTGCCTCTAGGGCATATTTCCAACAGTCTCCCACTTGCACTAGAGTGAATAATCTAGTTCACATCACTATGTGATTGTAATGAATTCAACACCCATGGGGTTTGATCATATCTCGCTTGTGAGAGAGGTTATTAGTCAACGAGTCTGAACCTTTTAGATTCTTGTGTGCTTTACAAATCTCTATGTCATCTTGTAGATGCAGCTACCACGCGCTATT
Source organism: Triticum dicoccoides (assembly GCF_002162155.2). NCBI lineage: Eukaryota > Viridiplantae > Streptophyta > Magnoliopsida > Poales > Poaceae > Triticum > Triticum dicoccoides. Next base: position 746,421,586 of record NC_041393.1, on the reverse strand, counting down.
TGGAGTTATTCCAAATAATTGGTCTACTATACGAATCCGGTTAACTACTCAGAATTATCCAGATTAGTGTCAAAGTTTGCATCGGCGTAACCCTTTACCACAAACACTTTTACCACCTCCATAAACGATAAAATTCCTTAGTCCACTAGTTACTAAGGTAACTTTGACCGTTGTCCTGTGACCCATTCCTGGATCACTCTTGTACCCCTTGATTGATTCATGGAAAGGCACACTACAGGTGTGGTACACAGCATAGCATACTGTAGAGCCTACGTCTAAAGCATAGGGGACGACCTTCGTCCTTTCTCTCTCTTCTGCCGTGGTCAGGTCTTGAGTCTTACTCAATAGTCACACCTTATAACACAGCCAAGAACTCCTTCTTTGCCGATCTATTTTGAACTCCTTCAAAATCTTGTCACGGTATGTATTCATTTGAAAGTACTATTAAGCATTTTTTATCTATCCATATAGATCTTGATGCTAAATGTTCAAGTAGCTTAATCAAGGTTTTCCATTCAAAAACACTTTTCAAATAACCTGCTTTCCAGAAACTCTACATCATTTCTGATCAACAATATGTCAATAACATATACTCATCAGAAATTCTATAGTGCTCCCACTCACTTCTTTGGAAATACAAGTTTCTCATAAACTTTGTATAAACCCAAAATCTTTGATCATCTCATCAAAGCGTATATTCCAACTCCGAGATGCTTACTCCAGTCCTTAGAAGGATTGCTGGAGCTTTGCATACTTGTTAGCATCTTTCAGGATTGTCAAAACCTTCTAGTTGTATCACATACAACCTTTCCTCAAGAAAATTGTCGAGGAAACAATGTTTTGACATCCTATCTGCAAGATTTCATAAATAATGCAGTAATTGCTAATATAATTCCAACAGAATCTTAGCATCGCTACGAGTGAGAAAGCCTCATCATAGTCAACTCCTTGAACTTGTCGAAAAATATCTTAACGACAAGTCGAGCTTTCTTAATGGTGATACTTACCATAATTGTCCGTCTTCCTTTTAAAATCCATCTGCACCCAACAACCTTACGACCATCAAGTAGTTCTTCCAAAGTATATACTTTGTTTTCATAAATGGACCCTCTCTCGGATTTTATGGCCTCGAGCCATTCGTCGGAATCCGGGCCCACCATCGCTTCTCCATAGCTCGTAGGTTCATTGTTGTCTAGCAACATGACCTCCAAGACAGGATTACCATACCACTCTGAAGCAGTACGCGTCCTTGTTGTCCAATGAGGTTTGGTAGTGACTTGATCTGAAGTTTCATGATCACTATCATCAACTTCCACTTCAATTGGTGTAGGTGCCACAGGAACAACTTCATGTGCCCTACTACACACTAGTTGAAGTTATGGTTCAATAACCTCATCAAGTCTCCACCATCCTCCCACTCAATTCTTTCGAGAGAAACTTTTCCTCGAGGAAGGACCCGTTTCTAGAAACAATTACTTCTCTTCCGGATCTGAATTAGGAGGTATACCCAACTGTTTTGGGTCTCCTATGAAGATGCATTTATCCGCTTGGGGATCGAGCTTATCAGCATGAAACTTTTTCACATAAGCATCGCATCCCCAAACTTTTAAAAATGACAGCTTAGGTTTCTCTAAACCATAGTTCACACGGTGTCATCTCAACGGAATTACATGGTGCCCTATTTAAAGTGAATGTGGTTGTCTCTAATGCCTAACCCATAAACGATAGTGGTAACTCGATAAGAGACATCATGGCATGCCCCATATCCAATAGGGTGCATCTATGATGTTCGGACACAACATCACACTATGGTGTTCCAGGCGGTATTAGTTGTGAAACAATTTCCACAATGTCTTAATTGTGTACCAAACTCGCAACTCATATCATAGACATTTTATCTTCTTGTCACGACGATCTACACCTTCACTTTGAAATTACTTGAACCTTTCAATAATTCAGACTTGTGTTTCATCAAGTAAATATACTTAGCATCTACTCAAATCATCTGTGAAATAAGAACATAACGATATCCACTGCTTGCCTCGACACTCATTGGACTACACACATCAAAATGTATTACTTCCAACAAGTTGCTTTCTTGTTCCATCTTACTGAAAAATGAGGCTTTCAGTCATCTTGCCCATGTGGTATGATTTGCATGTCTCAAGTGATTCAAAATCAAGTGAGTCCAAACGATCCATCTGTATGGAGTTTCTTCATGCGTACATACCAATAGACATGGTTCGCATGTCTCAAACTTTTCAAAACAAGTGAGTCCAAGGATCCATCAACATGGAGCTTCTTCATGCGTTTTATACCAATATGACTTACATGGCAGTGCCACAAGCAAGTGGCACTATCATTACTATCTTATATCTTTTGGCATGAACATGTCTATCACTACAATTGAGATTCAATAAACCATTCATTTTAGGTGCAAGACCATTGAAGGTATTATTCAAATAAATAGAATAACTATTATTCTCCTTAAATGAATAATCACATTGCGATAGACATAATCCAATCATGTCTATGCTCAACACAAACACTAATTAACAATTATTTAGGTTTAACACCGATCCCGATGGTAGAGGGAGCGTGCGATGTTTGATCACATCAACTTTGGAAATACTTCCAACACATATCGTCACCTCGCCTTTAGATAGTCTTCGTTTATTCCGTAGCCTTTTATTTCGAGTTACTAACACTTAGCAACTGAACCGGTATCTATTACCATGGTGCTACTAGGAGTACTAGTAAAGTACACATTAATATAATGTATATCCAATATACTTCTGTCGACCTTGCCAGCCTTCTCATCTACCAAGTATCTAGGGTAGTTCTGCTTCAGTGACCGTTCCCTCATTACAGAAGCACTTAGTCTCGGGTTTGGGTTCAACCCTGGGTTTCTTCACTAGAGCAGCAACTGATTTGCTGTTTCATGAAGTATCCCTTCTTGCCCTTGCCCTTCTTGAAACTAGTGGTTTTACTAACCATCAACAATTGATGCTCCTTCTTGATTTCTAGTTTCGCGGTGTCAAACATCGCGAATAGCTCAAGGATCATCATATCTATCCCTGATATGTTATAGTTCATCACGAAGCTCTAGTAGCTTGGTGGCAATGACTTTGGAGAAACATCACTATCTAATCTGGAAGATTAACTCCCACTCGATTCAAGTGATTGTAGTACCCGGACAATCTGAGCACATGCTCAACGATTGAGCTTTTCTCCCTTAGTTTGTAGGCTAAGAAAATCGTTGGAGGTCTCATACCTCTTGACGTGGGCACGAGCCTGAAATCCCAATTTCAGCCCTTTGAACATCTCTTATGTTCCGCGACGTTTCAAAATCGTCTTTGGCACTAGAATTCTAAACCGTTTAACATTACTGAACTATCACGTAGTCATCAAAACGTGTACGTCAGATGTTCGCAACATCCACAGACAATGTTTCAGGTTCAGCACATCGAGCGGTGCATTAAGGATATAAGCCTTCTGTGCAGTAATGAGGACAATCCTTGATTTATGGACCCAGTCCGCATAATTGCTATTATCAACTTTCAACTAAATTTTCTCTAGGAACATATCTAAAATAGTAGAACTAAAGTGAGAGCTATGACATAATTTGTAAAGACCTTTTGACTATGTTCATGATAATTAAGTTCATCTAATCAAATTATTAATGAACTCCCACTCAGATAGACATCCCTCTAGTCATCTAAGTGATACATGATCCGAGTCAACTAGGCCGTGTCCGATCATCACGTGAGACGGACTAGTCATCATCGGTGAACATCTTCATGTTGATCGCATCTACTATACGACTCATGTTCGACCTTTCGGTCTCTTGTGTTCGGAAGCCATGTCTGTACATGCTAGGCTCGTCAACTCAACCTAAGTGTTTCGCGTGTGTAAATATGGCTTACACTCGTTGTATGTGAACGTTAGAATCTATCACACCCGATCATCACGTGGTGCTTCAAAACAACGAACTTTCGCAACGGTGCACAGTTAGGGGGAACACTTTCTTGAAATTTTAGTGAGGGATCATCTTATTTATGCTACCGTCGTTCTAAGCAAATAAGATGTAAAAACATGATAAACATCACATGCAATCAAATGGTGACATGATATGGCCAATATCATTTTGCTCCTTTTGATCTCCATCTTCGGGGCACCATGATCATCATCATCACCGGCATGACACCATGATCTCCATCATCATGATCTCCATCATTGTGTCTCCATGAAGTTGTCTCGCCAACTATTACTTCTACTACTATGGCTAACGGTTTAGCAATGAAATAAAGTAATTACATGGCGTTATTCAGTGACACGCAGGTCATACAATAAATAAAGACAACTCCTATGGCTCCTGTCGGTTGTCATACTCATCGACATGCAAGTCATGATTCCTATTACAAGAATATGATCAATCTCATACATCACATATATTTCATTCATCACATCCTTCTTGGCCATATCACATCACATGGCATATGCTGCAAAAACAAGTTAGACGTCCTCTAATTGTTGTTTCAAGTTTTTACGTGGCTGCTATAGGTTTCTAGCAAGAACCTTTCTTACCTACGCCAAAACCACAACGTGATATGCCATTTTCTATTTACCCTTCATAAGGACCCTTTTCATCGAATCCGATCCGACTAAAGTGGGAGAGACTGGCACCCGCTAGCCACCTTATGCAACAAGTGCATGTCAGTCGGTGGAACCTGTCTCACGTAAGTGTACGTGTAAGGTCGGTCCGGGCCGCTTCATCCCACAATACCGTCGAAACAAGATAGGACTAGTAAAGGTAAGCATATTGAACAAAATCAACGCCCACAACAACTTGCGTTCTACTCATGCATAGAATCTACGCAATAGACCTAGTTCATGATGCCACTGTTGGGGAACGTAGCAGAAATTCAAAATTTTCTGTGCAACACCAAGATCAACCTATGGAGATTCTAGCAACAAGAGAGGGAGAAGATGAGCATCTTCATACCTTTGAAGATCGCTAAGCGGAAGCTTTACAAGAACACGGATGAAGGAGTCGTACTCGTAGCGATTCAGATCGCGGTTGATTCCGATCTAAGCACCGAACAATGGTGCCTCCACGTTCAACACACGTACAGCCCGGGGGCGTCTCCTCCTTCTTGATCTAGCAAGGGGAGAGGAGAAGTTGAGGGAGAACTCCGACAGCACGACGGCGTGGTGGTGATGGAGCTCGTGGTTCTCCGGCAGCGCTTCGCCAAGCACTACGGAGGAGGAGAAAGAGTTGGAGGAGGGAGGGGCTGCGCCAAAAACAAGGTTGCTGCAGCCCTCCCACACCCTCACTATATATAGGGGGAAGGGAGGAGGAGGAGGCGCCCTAGGGTTCCCTAGGGGAGGGGCGGCTGCCATAGGGGAAACCCTAGATGGGTTTGTGCGCCCCCACCCCCTAGGAAACTTACCCCCCAAGCCGGGAGGGGCGGCTGCCCTAGGGGTGGCGCCCCCACCTCTCCAGGTTACGTGAGATGGGGTGGGAGTGGCACTCAGCCCCTTACTGGGCTGATGTGCCCCCTCCCCTTGGCCCATAAGGCCCCCCAACACTTGCCGGGGCCTCCGAAACCCCTTTCGGACACGATGGTCATCACCTGGTACCCCCGGAACAATTCCGGACTCCAATACCCTTCGTCCAATATACCGATCTTCACCTCCGGACCATTCCGGAGCTCCTCGTCACATTTGGGATCTCATCCGCGACTCCAGACAACCATCGGTAACCACATACTATTTCCCATAACAACTCTAGCGTCACCGAATCTTAAGTGTGTAGACCCTACGGGTTCGGGAATCATGCAGACATGACCGAGATGTTCTCCGGCCAATAATCAACAACAGGATCTGGATACCCATGTTGGCTCCCACATGTTCCACGATGATCTCATCGAATGAACCACAATGTCGAGGATTCAAGCAATCCCGTTTACAATTCCCTTTGTCAATCGGTACGTTACTTGACCGAGATTCGATCGTCGGTATCCCAATACCTCGTTCAATCTCGTTACCGGCAAGTCACTTTACTCGTTCCGTAATGCATGATCCCGTGACTAACTACTTAGTCACATTGAGCTCATTATGATGATGCATTACCGAGTGGGCCCAGAGATACCTCTCTGTCATACGGAGTGACAAATCCCAGTCTCGATTCGTGCCAACCCAACAGACACTTTCAGAGATACCTGTAGTGCACCTTTATAGCCACCCAGTTACGTTGTGACGTTTGGTACACCCAAAGCATTCCTACGATATCCGGGAGTTGCACAATCTCATGGTCTAAGGAAATGATACTTGACATTAGAAAAGCTTTAGCAAACGAACTACACGATCTTGTGCTATGCTTAGGATTGGGTCTTATCCATCACATCATTCTCCTAATGATGTGACCCCGTTATCAATGACATCCAATGTCCATGGTCAGGAAACCATAACCATCTATTGATCAATGAGCTAGTCAACTACAGGCTCACTAGGGACATGTTGTGGTCTATGTATTCACACATGTATTACGGTTTCCAGTTAATACAATTATAGCATGAACAATAGACAATTATCATGAACAAGGAAATATAATAATAACCATTTTATTGTTGCCTCTAGGGCATATTTCCAACAGTCTCCCACTTGCACTAGAGTGAATAATCTAGTTCACATCACTATGTGATTGTAATGAATTCAACACCCACGGGGTTTGATTATATCTCACTTGTGAGAGAGGTTATTAGTCAACGAGTCTGAACCTTTCATATCCGTGTGTGCTTTACAAATCTCTATGTCATCTTGTAGATGCAGCTACCACGCACTATTTGGAGCTATTCCAAATAATTGTTCTACTATACGAATCCGGTTAACTACTCAGAATCATCCAGATTAGTGTCAAAGTTTGCATCGGCGTAACCCTTTACGACGAACTCTTTTACCACCTCCATAAACGATAAAATTCCTTAGTCCCGGATAATTGTTCCCAGTCCACCTGGCGCCTGGTCCAGATTAGTGTCAAATAATTGTCCAGATTAGTCCCGGATAAAATTCGTTAGTCCAGATTAGTGTCAAATAATTGTTCCCAGTCCACCTGGCGCCTCTGTCGTCTTCCCTCGCCCCGAAGCAGCTGCGTGCCCGCACGCGAGCGACCGCGTCCGCGTCTAAATCGGAGCAGGGCCAATTCAAAGATCAAGATGCCACCCATGTTGGATAAAAGTATCCCTCTCCGTAGCCTCCAATCGTGTACACATCTCTGTAAACAGGTCTCGATTCTCCACGCGTTGTAGAGAGGACCGTAAACGAAGAGTCCCGGTACATCTGTAGATAACCTGCATGAGAGAAGTACTTTTATCATTGAAAACCTTATCATTTCTATTTAGCCAAAGCGACCAAATAACGGCTAGCGCTCCCACCCTGAGAAGAGTTCTAAACTTGTAATCAATCCCATGTAACCAGTTGCCAAAGACATTAGCAACACTACTAGGAGGATACAAGCCAGAAGCTATTTGGATGACTGACCATATAGAACGAGCTAATTTGCATTGGAAGAATAAATGTTTTATTGTCTCATCATGGTGAGAAAAGACACATTGCAAACTTCCATGCCAATTCCTCTTAATAAGGAAACCTGTCAGTGCTTTACCGTATCACAGACTCGCTTTGGAAGATCAGCCGTCGGTGATGATGACCATCTAATCTATCTAAATATATAATAGCTCAGTCCGTCACCCTTTAACCCTTACGAGTTACCCCCTAGGAGGTCGTCTTGACTCCTCCCATCTATCTCTGACTTGGCGACGTCATGGAGGCCCACCTGTAGACGCCGCCCTATCCACTCAGACCAGCCATAGAGGTCGTTGTTTTCTATTCTTGGGCCGACCACACCGATGCACGTGGTTGTATGCCCGACTTTTCTGCCAACATCTTGGTCCATGAGAGTGGCCATGATGGTGTGCTCTTTCTCTTTCAATCAATCATAGTTCAAGATCCAATTTAGGTGCTATGTTTTAGGAATTTGCTATAGTACTATGTTAGGACAGTTTGTTATAGTAGTTTGTTAGGATATTAAGATCCATGTTGTAGCTACATGTACTTAAAGTTTTGATCTAATTAAGTGTCATGTGATAAGAGCTTGCCATAGTACTATGTTAGGATTGTTTGTTGTAAATTGATGAAAATAACTAAAACAGAAGAAAAGAAAAACGAAATAGGAAGAACAACAAAGAATAGGAAAAAAACCACAAAGAAAACAAAAGGCAGCGAAGAAGAAAAAGAAAACTGACCAGGCACCTTGTGAAAGATTTCCAAAAAGGCGTGGCTAGGTCCCGATCAACCGAAATTTAACCAAGTCTCCGTCAAGTGCATAACATGCAAAAGAGAAAAAGAAAATCTGAAAAGAAAATTTTGCATGGATCTCGAATGAGACTTAGCAAGACTGTTCCCAAAATTGAAACCAGCAAACACAACTTAGAAAGGTCAACATAGGCCGGCCCAGCTGGATTACTCTGTGTGTTTTAACAGCGATTTGAGGCAACAAGCATCATATAGGGTGTTCTTGTTCCCCTGCACCCATACCATTGCAGACCCACGGGTGTGGGCTTGGCCTGGGCCACTCACATTTTTATCTGGCCTGCTTGGGGTTTGGACCCACGGTTGCAAGATGTGACATGCCAAGAGGACTGTTGGGCTCCAGAAGAAGATGGAGGAGCTCGCGATGTTGTGCGGGTAGAACGGAGGACGGAGCTACCTGATGGTGCCAAGCTCGCCAGGGTGCGACCGGTTGAGATCCTCTGTAGTACTGTACGGTGTTGTTGTGTGGTTGACATGTGGGGCCGGGTCCACGTGGCAGTGACCGTACTTCATGGTGGGCTACTATAGAGGATCCTAACCTGGGTGCGGCACGGCTGCCCCCAGCGCTCTCGCGGATGCGCCGCGTGTACAACAAGGTAGGAAGTAGGTACTACCGAACGTCTGGCCTCCGGTTCAGTGTGCTGCGAGGCTTGGGCTAATAGTTTGCATTGGCCAGGAATAGAGGAGGCACGTCGTTCCTGAAAACAATAACAACCTGCAATTAATCGTGTCAAACTCACCGGAAATATGGAGTAGATTATGAAAAGTGCAAGTTCCACGTAAGATTCAGATCTTCTGTTGGCGTGCCCTTCATGAAATTATCCCCTTAAAATCTATACTCACTAACAGACATGTAGGCTCGAATGGCTCATGTCCGATCTGCCATCAGGCTGCTGAAGATGTGTGGCACCTGTTGTTTGATTGTATACATGCAGAAGAGTTATTGTAGAGGTTGGGAATTCTGGTTATCATCGAAGAAGCAAAGACAATTGATCGTTCGGGCTCGATCATCCTAGAACATGTACTGTTAGCGGAAGCCACGTCGCTGCCTCCGAAACATAATCTTGATGTTAAACAGGTCCTCGGTGTTGGATCCTGGTAATTGTGGTGGGTTCGGCGGGAGTTCACACATGGCGGATCACCACCTCCACCTATGAGATGGCCTCTCTTTGTCTTAGCAATTTCTAATAATTTTCATCAGGGTAGCTGGAAGAACCGTGATGTCGAGGAAAACAAATGGAGAAAACCAGAACCTAAGTTCGTGAAAGTGAGTGTGCTTCCTTTCACTTGGACGAAGGAACTGGATCCACGTGAGCCGTTATCAGAGATGGTAAAGGAAATTTTCTGGCAGCCCAGTGTCGATTCATTCCTTTTGCAGCAGGCATGGTAACTTCAGAAGCAATGGCAACGCGTGATGCGCTAGTATTTGCTAATTCGCTCGGGTTTTCTCGAGTGGAAGCGGGGCCTGATTCTTTGATGGTGATTAAATACTGCAATTGGGAAACAAGATGGTGGGACGCTGCGGCGGCGATTTTTGCAAAGTGCACGGACGCGGCTACATCTATTGAAAAGGTCACTTTTAAGTATTGCTTTCGTTCTTCTAATGATGTGGCACATGTGCTAGCTAAACACAGTTTTTGTAATAGGATTTCTAGTATAGTTGGATGGGCGAGCCCGCGGCGGTTTGTCTCCAGACTAATGGATAATGTATTTCCCTTTAAGTTGCAATAAAGCTTGTAATGATGGTCATCCCAAAAAAAGTCATGTCTATGGACAAGTGGCAACGACACACCATGCATGTGTTTCATAATCGTTGGCTATGTGCTGGACGGGATAATAGTTAAGAATTATCTTATATTAGGATTACATGTCTGAAATTATTATAATGAAAAATAAAAATTACACGAGTACATATATGGCTGGTTATTAATAAAAAATATGCAAGTACATATATAGTTGATTATGAAATGAAGGGGCTCTGCTTGTAGCAGTCCAGGTTGCCGCCGTAGCCGATACCAAAGATGTTGCAGTAGCGTTTGTAGAACCCAATTCGGTCAGCAATAAGATTATCATGCCTGTGCCCACACTCGATCCCGCCGTTGACAATGTTGGTGATGATGCCAAAACCAGGCACCCACCCCGCGGCCCGGTTTGTCATCGACGGTTCCCATTATCCCGTGATCACTGCATGGCTCGAGGGCTTGGGCGGTTGCGCCGTCATCCAAAACCAGATGGCAGTTTTGAACGACACTGTCGGGTTTGTGGCCACTAAGTTTGGGTTGCCCAATAGATCGGCCCCAATGGCCCGGCCTGCTTGTCGGTAGTTGTAGTTGTGAGATACTCCGTCCGTAAACTAATATAAGAGCGTTTAGAATACTAAAGTAGTGATCTAAACACTCTTATATTAGTTTACAGAGGGAGTAGTTGGATCGGCCCGCGGCCATAGTAGCTCTTTCCGGGCGCACATGGCCACTGCATGCTTGGGGTGCAGTAGTTGGAGGTGGGGTTCTGCTCCTGCTTGAAGGAGTAACCCCATGCATAGGGCCCGTTTGGGGCTGTGGGCCACTCGCCAGTTGTCTCATGAGAGGTTTGTGCTAGAAAGGCGGCCACCTCGTGCTTTCGGGTGGCCAGGGACGGAGCTGGCATGTAGGCATTGGGGTCAATTGACCCCAATGGAATTCCTAAATCCTTCATTATCTTAGTAGTAATCACTGTTGATTTATAGAAGATGACCCCATTGCCATGGATATGACCCCATCAACCTTTTTTTCTAGCTTCGTCCCTGCGGGTGGCGGTGTCGCCTGTGATACCGAAGCCAGGAAAGGCGGCGGCGGCTGCGATGAAGGCATCATAGGTCTTTATATAAGTATAAAGACCTATATTGACGCTCTCATCGTATGACGTGGCAACGCAGCACAGCTCATGTTATTTTTTAGGCAAAGCTGGCTGGCCGCTGAGTTGGCCGCTGGCTGGCCGCAACATGTCTTTATATAAGTATGTTTTGCGCTGCAAGAACAAGGTACCAGATTTGTCTCCTCCTCACTGCCTTCCATCTTGGCGGCTTAGTTCCGAGTACGGCAACAAACAGCTAGCCATTACAGCTAGCCATTACAGCCTTCCATCTTGGCAGATCAAGGTGCATGTGGAATTTACGTTGATATATAGACTAGTACAGTGGGGATAAAAAGGAACAGGAGATTCAACAAAAATATGAAGAAAAGAATAACGCAAAGAAATTGGTATTAATGCCAAGGACGTGGCATGCATGCAATGCAATACTGAAAAGAAATTAATACCAAGGGCAGTAGGAGGGGTGAGCATATATGCGTTGTTGCGCAGCGTGTGACCGTTATGTGCAACAGAAATAACACAACCAGAAAGGTGAGAGGCGCTATGTGAGCATCAAGTTGCATGCAACCGATTAGAGTCGTTTTGCTCATACGTAGACAAGTTTGTTATTAATCTTCAAGTGTATGCAGAGATGGCCTAAAACGCATTTAATAGAATCCTTTTATTGAGATTTTGCACACGACTTGGTGCAAATTCCAAACATTACTTTAACTTACAAATAACGCCTTGGTATGAAAAAAATATTAAAATTAGCCTCTTTAAGATCAGAATAGTCATGCAAAAACCGTACCAAAAATATTATATGTGTAGCATGCTTCTTAATGTACTATGAATTTCTGCTAGGCCTCAGTGTGCGCCTCTCTGCCGCGGACGGGCACAATCTGGATGTTGGTGGGCCGTGCTGACTGATATTTCAGTGGACATGTCAATTATCTCTATCTCTCTCATTGCAACACATGGGCATATGTGCTAATTGAAAATTATGATTGGAAGTCACCATTGGATGACCCTTTTTGGGAAGACCAAAATAGATATAAAGGTGGTCCAAAACAAAGCTCTAATGGAGAAGTTGTGACAATATTAGAGAACCTCTTGTTGACACCAGATCATGGCACTGTATAAAACGCAATTAAAATGACCTCAAATGAAAAGATTTCGACATGAATAATCTTTAAATCGTCGAAACGGAAGATTTTGACATTTGGATTGTCTTCATCCAAGGTCGTATGCAGAAGACAATGTCAAAACTATGTGGTGCAGTAGCATATGACCCAACGTCCGGCCTTGGCCCGGACATCCGGAGTATTATCTAGGAAGACGATAGAAGTTGAAAGTTGTGGCCAAATTGTCCGGGTTGGAACCCGGACATCCGGCAATCATCCGTCTTGGAACCTGCACATCCGGGCAAATATTCAGCATCTTCTCTGTTGCAGAAGATACAAAACTGACCAAAATACCCTCAATATTACCTTGAATCAAAAAAAAAAACGTTCAGCGTGAAAGTTGTTCTCGTTGAAGCGGAAATATTTATTTTTGGGGTCATCTCCGTCCGAGATCATATGCGCATTCTGCTGGCCGGAAACTTTACTTTTGTAGGATAAATTGGGCATGACCGGATTACCTCAAATATTCCTAGAATTATCAGTATTTTATTCTAACATTACATAATTGTTTCAAAATTAGTAGATACTTTTTTATGAACAAAATTGGCCAGAAAAGGCCCAGAAATTGAAATGTCGTTCAGGGTTCAGATCATGACTTTACATAGTTTTGGCCCAAAATTACTAAATTAATTGGGCTGCAACTGATCATTATTAAAACATGTAATACAGTTACCTCGTTACTATCTATAGCCAAGAAACAATTTATTTGAAGTGATTATCTCCCATTTAATTAGCGGTAGGTTGCAAAGTGTTACCCACACATTCGTAATCCATTTTTTTTCCACATAATTGTATGTCTGAGTTTTAGTCAAATTTCTCTAATTGTCTCTGTGCCCAAGTAACAAAAATTGTATTCTCTTTAAGGTTGTTGTATAACATTGAGGTGGTAAGCCCGCCGAATTTGAAGGGGTAAGTAGAACATCCCATTGCTCACAGCCAAACACTGATGGTTTCCATCTGCTCAGAATCAGACCAGTGGCTCGGTGTGCCGCCTGGTGTGAGGTGAGCGCTACAGCATCGCTTGCAAACGAGTGGGCTTGATGGCGTCATGCATGGAAGAGGCCGGGCCTAATCATTTGCATTGGCAACTATAGACCCATGACGCACAACGAGTAACCCACAATCGTGTGTGTATTGCCTGACCGTTGAAATATTTTGTTTTAGGATTATATTTCTAAAACATTTATACTCCCTACATCATAAAATAAGTGTCACTGGTTTATTACAAAGTAATATCTCAAGAAAAAAATATAGGAAAATGCTTCTGGTTGTAGCAGTCGAGGTTGTCACCATGGGTGACGCCGAGGATGTGACAATAGCGCTTGTAAAACCCGATCCGGTCAGCAACACGCTTATCATACCCATGCCCGCACTCCTTCCCGCCGTTGACGATGTTGGTGATCACGCCGAACCCAGGCACTCGCCCTGCAACCTGGTCCGCTGCTGAAGGATTCCAATGGCCCGTTATCACCGCGTGGCTCGAGGGCTTGGGTGGCTGCACTGTCATCCAGAACCACATCGCCGTCTTGAATGACACGATCGAGTCCGTGGCCACCAAGCCCGGGTTGCCTAGCAGGTCAGCCCCGATGCCCCGGCCCGCCGGCCCATAGTTATAGTTGTGAGAGAGCTGGATGGGCCCCCGGCCATAGTAGCGTCTTCCGGGGGCACATGGCCATATCACGCTTGGGGTGCAGTAGTTGGATTTAGCGCGCTCCTGTTTGAAGCAATAGCCCCACGCGTAGGGCCCGTTTGGGGCTGTAGCCCATCCGCCGGTGGTCTCATGGGAGGTCTGCGCTAGGAAGGCGGCCACCTCACGCTTTCGGGTGGCGGTGCCGCCCGTGGTGCCGAAGCCCGGAAAGGCGGCCGCGGCAGCTAGGAAGGCCTCGTAGGTGTAGAATCCCTTAGCTTGGCACGCCCTATTGTTGCGGTGCAGCAGCATCTGGTCGAAGAGGGAGCGGGAGACGATGGAGGAAACGCCACCACCGGAGGGGTCAGGCGTGCCGCAGCCAGAGCACTGGCTCTGGCAGCCGTGGCCGCAGTACTCCGGGGTAGAGCCGCACCAGCCGAAGCGGCTGCAGCAGAGGCAGTTCGGGCAGGTCGCCCCGCCGGCTTGCGAACCGCACTCCGCGGCGCGCGCACAGGCGATGGCCATGGCCGCCGTGGCTAGCACGGACACAACCGCGAGCGCTCTCATCGTGTACAAAGTGCCAATGAAGCACACAGCTCGGTTGGCCGCTGGCTGGTGCAAGTGTGTGTACGTGCCAGAAGCGGTGGGGAGTGTCACGTTTTTATATATGTGTCGCGCACTCGCGCTCGCGCAGCAAGAAATAGGCAGCAATCAAACCTGGCGGCTCCGATCCGGCCGAGGGGTGAGTTGATCGAGAGCGTGTATTTGTAACTTTGTATGCATGGATGGCAGAAAAATAGATAGATGACGCATGGGCAGGCATTCATGGACGGCGTCCTTGGAATAGAGTCACCTCGTTACTATCTATAGCCAAGAAAAATGCACGGCATCCATGAAATACAGTTACCTCGTTACTATCTATAGCCAAGAAAAATGCACGGCGTCCATGGAATACAGTTACCTCGTTACTATCTATAGCCAATAAACAATTTATACGAAATGATTATCTCCCATTTAATTTGCGGTAGCTAGCAAAGTGTTACCCACACATTCGTAATCTATATTTTTCCACATAATTTTATGTCTTGGTCAAATTTCTCTAATTGTCTCCGTGCCCTAGTAAAAAAAACTCTACTTTTTTTTGCCCCAAAGTGAACACCCTAATCCGAGACACATTGCAACATCTCATGTACCGTTAAGTGTTACTCACACAATCGTAATCAATAGTTTCACCTAGTCAAGCTAGTCTTTTTTGGGGCGACCTAGTCGAGCTAGTCGGGTTGGTCTTTTTTGAACAAACTTTAGTCTAGGTTCTTATCGCTAAAAAAAATAGTGTACGTTACGAATCTGATATCTTGTTAGGCTTCCTCATTGAAAGTTACAAAGGCCATGTGCTAATATGTGCAGACTTAGTAGGGTCACTGAGATGTGTAAGTCATGCATACTTTCCAAATATGTGAATAATTGCTCATCTATATAATACAGTTTCTGGCAAAAATTTCACATAAATTTAGCTATTATTATGCCAAATCTGATTGTAATTTGTTCAAATTATAGACTAGGTTCCACGGCTTGATCTTTGTTGGGAAATAACCGACAATAGTTTTGTAGAGGGAATTCTGGAACCTGCTTCATGTTTTATGTTTTATATTATCTATTTTCTATAGAGAAGTCCACTTAAAACCCTCAACTATTCGGTTTGTCAAAGAATGAAGCCTCAACTCAAAAACCGGCTAAGAATCAACACCGGACTCCGCAAACAAAATCTGGCCCTGATTTTGCCGAGCATGTCAGATTATGACCCGTTGACCATCCAGCTTTCAGATCCCAATCAGCAACGGCGTCAGCACTGAATAAAATAGGAGGATAATTCATCTTGGAGCCCGGGCTCATCCGCTCCCTCTCACCAAACAATTCAAAAAAAATACTAGAAAAATTCAAAAAATTCCAATTTTTTTTGTGGTGGTAGATAATTTGACGCGTGAGGTGCGCCCCAAAATTCAACTTATTTGGACATCTGAGTAGCTCTCGGCAAAAAAGAAAAATTGGGTCAAAACAGTGCGTGAACAGTAAACATTTTTACAAACCCTGATTTTGTCTTTTTTGCCGAGAGCTGCTCAGATGCTCAAATGAGCTGAATTTTGGGGCGCACCTCACGCGTCAAATTATCTACCACCACAAAAAAAATTGGAATTTTTTGAATTTTTCTAGTATTATTTTTGAATTTTTTTCTAAGCATGGGTGCAGCTGAGCCCGGGTGCAGATTAGCCGCACTCAGTAAATAAAAAGGAAAGGAAAATAATTTTAGGATATTTTAAAATCTGTTTAGCCAAAACATATAAAACTTTCACAAAATGATCAATATATTAGTCTTTAGTTCTCAGAATTATTTCGATTTTTTCAGGATAGTTTTATTTGTTTTTGACAAACTTTGGATTTTTTTTTTGTAATTTCAGGGTTTTTAAAATCTGTCCAGGCAAAATATCTCAAACTTGCATAGAATTATCAGTATACTATTCTTGATTTCTGGAGAATTGTTTCCAGATTTTTATAATACTTACATTAAAAAATTGGCTAAAAAAGGGTTTGAAATTGTAATTTTGTATTATTTTTAAATTTGTTTGGCATAAACATTTGAAAGTTTCCCAAAATGACCATTACATTAGTCTTGAGTTTACAGAATTATGTCAAAAATTTCTAGATATTTTATTGTTGGAAATGTTTTAACCAAAAGGGGCCGAAATTGTTTGGGTCTAATTTGACAAATAGAATAGTTCGGTGTTGTAAAGTGGACTTCTCATTTTTCTTTTATATGCATGCTTTTTTCGCAGATTTTTTTAAAGCTGCGGAGTCGAGATGATGTGGACCAGGTCGAGATCATGATTTTACATAGTCCCTCCATTCCAATAAATTAGACCTATAGTGTATATTTTTGTGACTTCGAAATTATATATTATTAAAAACTTTTTGAATACGAATTGAATGGTATAAATGTTTTCATATATTACTATAATCTAAATTTGGTTGGTCTAATTTTCCTTTGGAGGTGCATTTTGTTAGTTAATTTATGATATCGTTTGGTCGGTCTAATTTATGATCAAAGTTTAATTAATTGAGGCAGTACTTTTAGGCCAAGATTACTAAATAAGTTGGCCTAACATATAGGACATTTACCCCTTAATAAAACAGGATAAACCCAAAGGAACCTGCCTCAAAACCCTAGCTACACACGCACGCAATGTGGCTCGCTCAATCTCTGCCGCCGCTTCTCTCCGGTCTCCGGCGCCCTGCATCGCGCGCATACGCCTCGTTGGAAGCCGGCACATTAAACAACAACCCGGTGCAACAGCTGCGGCGCAAAACAGGAGCAGCGGCGGCGGCATCTGTACGTGGTTCTGGATGACTGGAAGCACGCGCTGGGCAGCAACATCGTCGTCATGACCGAGGACGACGACACTCACGTACGACACGGAGACGGCAGCGCTGCACACCACGACGAGGAATCCCGCAACAGACAGGTTGCTACCACGCCATGGCCGCCGGCAACAATCTGCACACGTTCGATTCCGACGGCTACATGCTCAACTTTGACGAGTCCGGCGTGCCCCACTGGGAGGTCGGCCCCGTGCCACGCTTCACCCCTCACAAGGACAGCTACGTCTCCGCGTGCGCTTTGCACCCCAACGGGCGCACCATCTTCGTCTCCGTCAGGCGCCGCTCTGGGGACTACAGCACCAACTTCGTGGAGGAGGAGCCGCAGAAGAGTAATCTACAGCTGGGGACCTTCACACTGGACACGAAGAGCGAGCACGACTGGGAGGCTTGGAAGTGGCACGACGAGTGGTACCTGTCGTTCGAGGGCCAGGGGCACTACGACGGTGACCTGGGCGCGTGGGTTGGGATGACCCACGTAGTGCGCGACTGCCATGGCTACCGCAACGACGACCACGAGCACCTCTGCTCCTGTGACGTTCCGGACTACCGCAAAGAGGAGGAGGAGGAGGAGGAAGAAGAAGACGACGACGACGACGAGGATGAAGAGGAGGAAAAGGAGAAGCTTGTCCTGGGAGTCTGCCCGCCGCCGGTGCCTCACTGGAGTCTGTCCGCAGAGAAGCTGACGTTCCTGGAGCCCAAGCTTAAGAGTATGGGGCGTGATGTGCTCCTCCACACCGGTGGCAGAGGCACGTTTTGCCTCGTCGAGCGCGCCCTGTGCAAAGGCGTCAGCTCCAGCTGCTCCAAAGCCGACGGCGACGATGACGAATGCCTGCTCCGCGTGACCATGTGCCGCATCAGGTACGGCAGGAACGGGCGAGCTCGTGGCCGCCCCGCTCTGGCCTGGTCGGTCGTACCTCACAGGGAAATCAAACATCCGGATTGGTGAGCCAACATGGTCATGGTATCAAAAAAGGACAAATCCTGACGCCTATCTGTCCATTTCAAAGACCTTAGCAAGGCTTACCCTAAAGACCCTTTCTCATTACCCCGCATTGACCAAATCATTGACGCGACTGTAGGACACGATTCATTGTGTTTCCTCAACGCTTATTTCGGATACCATCAGAATAAAATGAAGAAATCGGATCAGGCCGCAACAACGTTCATCACCCCTTACGGTCCTTTCTGCTTCAATACTATGCCCTTCGGACTAAAAAATGCTGGGGCTTCCTACCAGCGTATGATTCAAACATGCTTGAAAAAATGAATAGGCAAAATAGTCGAAGCATACGTAGACGACGTGGTCATCAAGACAAAGTGCGTCGAGACACTCGTGGACGATCTTCGCCTCACCTTTGGCAACCTCCGAACATACGACATACGGCTTAATCCGAAAAAATGTGTCATCGGAGTCCTAGCCAGAAAATTGTTACGATTTATTGTTTCCCATAAAGGAATTGAAGCAAACCCAGCCAAGATCCGAGCTCTGTAACAATTGGTTATACCAATAGACCTAAAGCAAGTCCAAAAACTAGCAGGGTGCGTGCGGCCTTAAGCCGTTTTATCTCCAAGTTGGGAGAAAAAGCATTACCACTCTACAAGCTACTACGACACACTGGTAACTTTGAATGGACGAACGCTGCAACAGCCGGATTTGAAGAAATCAAGGCCCTACTTGCAAGCAACCCAATCCTAGCTGCCCCAGGTGTTCGCGAGCCTATGTTATTATACATTTCAGCAACTAACAGTAGTTAGTACCGTACTCGTCGTCGAACGAGGGGAAGAGGGACATAAATTCCCCACCCGAAAACCAGTCTATTATGTATCCGAGGTCCTCACACCTTGCAAATCCCGATACCCCCACTACCAGAAGATAGCCTATACGGTCTACATGGCATCCCGTAAACTGCGACACTATTTTCAAGTGTTCGATCATAGTGGCATCAGAAGTACCACTTAACGACATTATCAATAACAGGGACGCCACTGGCCACATAACTAAATGGGCCATTGTAACGCCCCGGATTCGATGCGCCAGGTGTCTTCCAGTTATTCGCCGTCATTGCCATGTTATTTGCCTGCGTGTTGCATTTTGCCATGTCATCATCTGCATTTCATCTGCATGTTTTCTGAAACATGCATCCGTTCGGGTTCCCCCGGTTCTCTCCATTGTCCGTTCTGAGCACAGCCACACTCGCACGCTCATGTTGCCCCTCTCAGACCTTGTTTCGTGAGCGGGATAAAAATGTTCTCGGAATGGAATGATACTTGGCATGCAGTGTTGTTTTAGAGTAGGTAGACCGTCCGTCAAAGTTCGTTCCATTTGAAGGTCGTTTGATGCCCCAACGGTTAACCGCGCACATTGAAACCCCCTTTTATCTTGCAGCCCAGCAACCCTCCAAATCAGCCGACTAACCCAGCAAGCTCCCCTCCATGCTCTCGGTCATTCGATCACGATCGTGTGGATGAAAACCGCACCTCATTTGGACACTCCTAGCTCCCTCTACCTATAAATAGGTGCCCTCCCCCGAAATTCGCGGATGAATCCAACCTAACCCTAGATCAAACCTCCCTCCGCACCGCCGGACATGTCCGCCAATGACCGGACACGTCCGCCGCCGCCCCACGCCCAACCAGCGCCCGCCACGTGTCCCGGCGCCGCCTCCCTCCGCCGCAGGCCCGCCAAGCCCACGGGAGCCCGAGCCCCACGCCCGCGCCTCCACGCCTGACCCCGTCACCGACCGCGCCGTGCCATTTCCCTCGCCGGCGACCGCCGCCGCCGGCCACCCGACCGTGCACTGTCGCCTCCCCGTCTCCGCCTCCGGTACCGCGCCGTCCGCCTCCCCGCATGCCGCCAGCGCCCGAGCTCGCCGCCGGCCGCTGCCTTGCCCGCCGTCTCACCGACCCCGCCACCTTCGAGCTCCGGTCGCCACTCGCCGGAGCGGCACCGCAGCGCGCTGCCGTTCGCCCGCGCCTCCGGGACCCCGCCGCGTGGAGGGCCCCGCCGCCGGCCTTGTCTTCACCCGCACCGGCCAGATCCAGCCGGATCCGCCGCCGCGCTCGTCGCCGCCGGCCAGCGACCTCGTCGGACCTTCGTCGGAGTTGCTTGGACAAGATCCTCCAGCACACCCATCCAAACGCCTGCGCCGCCCCTGGACCGCTTCGTCCCACTGTACCATCCCGTCCGGTTTTTTGCGAGGTGAAAATTTGACTAAGTCCCTGAAATATTTTCATTCTAGTGCCATATTCATCATGCCATAACTTCATGTGTGCTGCTCCGTTTCATGCATATGATATATCAAAATGTTCATCATGATATGCTCTTCATTTCATTCCATTGTGCAATGCTTGTTTGAGTCCATCTTGATGTCCTTATCATCGTTGCAAGAGTGCTATATGTTGTTAACTGCTGTCTGTTAACAGAACTTGGTGATTTGTCTTTTTCATCGCATTTTGTGTGTGCATCCTATGAGCTTAATGTCTACATGAGTTTTGAGCTACATCATGCCATCTTTACAGGGGTGCAATCCTTATATTTGTGTGTGTCTTGTACTGAGTGCATCAAGCTCGTGAAGTAGGGTACTTGCTGTTACTGTTTTGCTAGGCTGAATCTGTTATATCATGATGCTATGTAAACCCGCTGCTACAGGTCATTCTATGCATAATCTGGAGATGTTCACTAAGGATGTTTTGTTACAAATGTCATGCTCTATCCATCCATGTCCCTGGTTGAACATTGTAGCCTACTGTAGCTTGTTGTAATATTGCTCCCAAATTGCTAAATAATGTTGCTGTCAGCCTGTTAACATAAATATGAAGTTGCTCTTGCCAAGGTGACCAACAGTAATATTGCTCTCAAGTTCAGTTTTGCCATGATCTTGCTAGTGATCCATGCGCCCTATGAACTTGCTCTTGCCATGCTTAGCTTCATAAATATGTCATATTACTGTTGGTCACCTTGCCATGACATGTATTGCTCTGTGGTGAGTGGTACAGGCTCACCAACATGCCTACTTATTGTTGTTCCTGCCATGTCTGAATCTGTCATATCATTTGCCATGTTTGCATGGATGCTACCATGTTTTATGTTGATCTTTAGAATTAGTTCAGTAAGGGAGTTTTGTTTTTTGTCTTTAGTACAAGCATGCCATGCCTTTGTTTGCCATGATAGCTTCCTGTAGCATGTTATTTGATAGCTCTAAACATTGCATCCTGTTGTTATTTCTGCTAAGTATGAAACTGTTATTAGTTGCAATCTTGCCATGTCCTTTTGAGCATGTTATAGTGTTTTCTGGAGATAGCTCAGTGTTCATGTTTTGTCATGCTTTACCTGTACATAATGTCCATGCCTTTTGTTTGCACGTTGAGATGTTGTAGCATATTGTTTTGATGCTTGCTAGATGCCTAGTTGATGTTTTGGACAACTTGTCCTTCAATTTTGTAGAGTGTATGTGTTGAACCGTTGCTCCGTTTTGAGCATGCTCTATATGAAACTTGCTTGATTTTGCATGAAGTTTGATATTATAATGTTGCATCCATGTTTTGGGAGTGTTTCCTTGATGTTTGTATGCATTTTGCATCAATGCCATGTTTAACTTGTTTTACTCATATCTTCTAGGCCGTAGCTCCGAACTAAATGAATTTTATATGTAACTTGACTAGAATCTCGTGTAGATCATCTTGGTGCATCTTAACTTGATGTTTAACAACTTGAACATAAGGTTTATTCAGATCTGGACCTATTTTGAAATTTGCATATGAGGACTTATCGGAATTGTTATATGTTGTTCCCGGCCTCATTTAAACTTGCCTTGATGTGTTGCTCGTTTATGCATCATCTCTTGCCATGAGTAGCTTCATGTAGTCTTGTCTGGCATCATACATGGTTGAGCATCATGTCTTGTATATGTGTGGTGTGTTTACCATGTTGTGTGCTTCTTCTCGATAGTTCCCATTTCGTTTCGATCGTGAGGATTCGTTCGTCTATGCTTGGTTCGTCTTCGTGGCTTCATCTTCTTCATGGACTCGTTCTTCTTACTTGCGGGATTTCAGGCAAGATGACCGCTACCCTGGATCTCACTACTATCATTGCTATGCTAGTTGCTTCGTTCTATCGCTTTACCGCGCTACCTATCACTTGTTCTTCAAGCATCCCAAAATTTCCATGTTAGCATCTAACCTTTTCACCCTTCCTAGCAAACCGTTGCTTGGCTATGTTACCGCTCTGCTCAGCCCCTCTTATAGCGTTGTTAGTTGCAGGTGAAGTTGAAGATTTCCCCATGGTGGACAGGATTATGTTGGGATATCACAATATCTCTTATTTAATTAATGCATCTATACAAGGGTGGAAGACTCGGCCTTATGCCTGGTGTTTTGTTCCACTCTTGCCGCCCTAGTTTACGTCATACCGGTGTTATGTTCCTTGATTTTGCGTTCCTTACACGGTTGGGTGATTTATGGGACCCCCTTGATAGTTCGCTTTGAACAAAACTCCTCCAGCAAGGCCCAACCTTGGTTTTACATTTGCCTCACCTAGCCTCTTTCCCTTAGGAGTCGCGCTCTCGAGGGTCATCTTTA
>NC_041393.1:746387469-746398380 GCF_002162155.2 Triticum dicoccoides | reverse complement strand
GGGCCAGTGCTCCTCGAAGTGTTGGTCCAAACTAGAGCACCGTGCGGGACCATCCTTGGCAACTTGGGTTACGTTGGTACCTGTACGCTTTGCTTATCTGGTGTGTCCTGAGAACGAGATACGTGCGACTCCTATCGGGATTGTCGACACATCGGGTGGCTTGCTGGTCTTGTTTTACCATTGTCGAAATGTCTTGTAAATCGAGATTCCGAGACTGATCGGGTCTTCCTGGGAGAAGGAATATCCTTTGTTGACTGTGAGAGCTTGTGATCGGCTAAGTTGGGACACCCCTGCAGGGTATAAACTTTCGAAAGTTGTGCCCGCGGTTATGTGGCAGATGGGAATTTGTTAATGTCCGGTTGTAGATAACTTGACACCAGATCCGAATTAAAACGGATCAACCACGTGTGTAGCCGTGATAGTCTCTTTTCGGTGGAGTCCGGGAAGTGAACACGGTTTTGGGTTATGTTTGACGTAAGTAGGAGTTCAGGATCACTTCTTGATCATTGCTAGCTTCACGACCGTTCTATTTGCTCTCTTCTCGCTCTTATTTGCGTATGTTAGCCACCATATATGCTTAGTCGTTGCTGCAACCTCACCACTTTACCCCTTCCTTACCCATTAAGCTTTGCTAGTCTTGATACCCATGGTAATGGGATTGCCGAGTCCTCGTGGCTCACAGATTACTACAACAACAGTTGCAGGTACAGGTTATGCGATGATCTTGACGCGAGAGCGATGTTTACTTGTTTTGGAGTTCTTCTTATGCTTTTTCTTCGATCAGGGGATAGGTTCCAGGTCGGCAGCCTGGGCTAGCAGGGTGGATATTGTTTGAGCTTCTGTTTGTGTTTCATCCGTAGTCGGATGTTGATCTTATGTAAATTGTATTGATGTACTCTTATGGCATTTGTATGCCTTCTATGTATCCCCATCTATTATGTAATGTTGATGTAATGATATCCACCTTGCAAAAGTGTATCAATATGCGGTTCTATCCTTGCTGGGACCTTCGAGTCTCTTTAGGATAGTATCACATATTGGGCGTGACAGCCATAGAGCTTTTATCGTTCTAAATAATATACAAGCCACGCCGGGCTATTAAATCCCAGGTGTTGGCCGACTTTGTCGCTGAATGGATGGAAGCCGAACTCCCTAAAGATTATAGTTCATACTCCAATTGGATTATGTACTTCGACGGCTCCAAAATGCTGGCCGGACTAGGGCCTGGCGTCATCCTAACATCTCATACTAGGGATACATTCCGCTATGTATTACAAATTATGTGTACTGACTCCAACAATGCAGCCGAATATGAGGCGCTTCTGCATGTTCTTCGCATGGCTGTCTCCATGGGTATACAACGCCCGGAGGTGTGCAGTGATTCAAACCTCGCAATATCCCAGATCAATGGAGAGTTCGATGTGAAGGACCCAAATATGGCGGCATATCGAAACGCCATATTAAAAATATCAGCTCGGTTCGAGGGACTTGAGTTTCATCATGTCGCTCGAGATAGTAATCAGGCAGCCGACATCCTTGCTCGCATGGGAGCTAAGCGCGACCCTATGCCACCTAACACTTTTGTGGAAAGGCTCTTCAGGCCATCCGTAGTATGGCAGGGTGAGAGTAGAGAATATAGTGCAGACCTCATCACACCCCAACTGCCGAACACAATGTAGATACCGTCGGGGGTCCGGATATCAAGATAACACCCTCTGCTCATGAGATCATGGCTGTTATTGCTCCTTGGTCCGAACCATTCCTGGCCTACCTTAATAGACAAGAGCTTCCCGACGATCAAAATGAACCTCGATGCATTGTTCGACGCTCTAAAGCTTTCAAAGTGCATGAGGGTGAACTGTACAAAAAGAGCACTACCGGAGTCCTCCAAAGGTGTATCTCCGAAGAGGAGGGAAGGAAACTCTTGGCAAAAATACATGCTAGTCTGGGCGGTCATTGTCGATGTCAAAACCGGCGGATCTTGGGTAGGGGGGCCCAAGATGTATGTCTGCGGATTGATGGTAACAATAGTTAAAAGAACACAATGTTTACCCAGGTTCGGGCCATCTTAACGGATGTAAAACCCTACTCTTGCTTGATTATATTCGATGGTATAGGGGTTACAAGAGTTGATCTACCTCGAGATCGTAATGGCTAAACCCTAGCTTGGCTAGCCTATCAATGTTCTGATCCTGTCTTCGGTCTAAACCCTCCAGTTTATATAGATACCGGAGGGGATTGGGGTTGTACAAAGTCGTTTTAACAGAAAGAAAACAGTATATCCAGACACCTAAACTTGTCATTCACACATACGGGAGTCCTAACTGGACACGAGAGGTGGTCATCTTCCTTGTATCTTGACGACCCATTAGGCCCATATCGAATAGACCGAACGCCCGAGGACCCATTAGTCCAGGATTCCCTCAATAGCCGCTGAACCAGTCTTCAATGACGACGTGTTCGGCGCGCAGATTGTCTTCGGCATTGGGAGGTGGGTTCCCTGAACAATATACATCAGCTTTCTTGCATAAAAGAATTGTATTCGGCCTTCCATAATTAACACAACCCTTAGCTGCGAAGGCAGGATATAAAAAATAGGAACAATGTATTTACTGACAACTTTTTCCGGCGAAGCATCAGACTTGACCCTTCAGTGTTTTGAACGGTTTTCACCGTGTTCTGTGTTTCGAGGCTGAGCCCCCTTGGCCCGTCTTCTCAAAACAGAGATCGTTCCCACTTATTAAGGGATTGCTCATCAATAAGATTTGGGTAATCCAACCGTTTGTGGCGCATGCTTACGTTGGGAATAGGCGAGTTTGAAGGCATAAGTGGGGGGACGGTTGGCATTATTACCGCCTATAAGAGGGCAATAAATTCTTCGTTTCTTCCCCCACGCCTTCTTCCAGCCTCAGCCTTCCAATCCTCCAAGCTCTCAGAGCCCGAAAAAAAGCTTCCTTCTTCCCCACCGCTACCACCTTCTCCATCCATGGCCGGATCCGGTTCCAAGGGCAAGTGGGAGGCCTCCTCCATTATGGAGAAGGAGGTGAAGAATCTCCGGAGCGCGGGGTACCTAGCCGCAGATATTATGCACAGGCTCCCCACCAAAGGTCAAATCATCCCCACTACGGAGCCCGTCGAAAGAGTCGTTTTCCTCCCCCATTTCCTTAGAGGGTTAGGTTTTCCAGTCCATCCCTTCGTCTGGGGATTAACATTCTACTACGGGCTAGATTTTCAAGATCTAGCCCCGAACTCTTTCCTCCACATCTTGACATTTATCGTCGTGTGTGAGGCTTTACTCCGCATCCCCCCACACTTCGGCCTATGGCTAAAAGTCTTCAATGTGAAGCCGAAGGTGATCGACGAGCAGCATGCAGACTACGGCGGGGCCATGATAAGCAAGCTTCCCAATGCCACATGGCCCAAGGGGGCCTTCGTCGAGACCGTCAAGGTCTGGCAGCAAGAGTAGTTTTACATCACCGAGCCGCGCCGCACCAACTGGGCGGCGATTCCAGAGTTCAGATCCGAACCCCTCATGAGTCTCATTTCATGGACCGCTAAGGGCCTCGAATGGGGGTCCCAGACGGAGGTGTACACGCTGCAAACGCATATCACCAACATGCTGGGCAAGAACGTCGGTCTCACCAATGTGGTGCAGATCATGCTCTTCCGACGCATCCTCCCCTCCAACGCTGGACTTCCCCCATGTGGGAGTTCAATCCGGAGGAGACGCGGACTATGCGGCACTTCCTCGGCATGACTCACGAGGGAATATGGAAGCTACTTTTCAAGGCGCAGAAGAGCTGGTCCATGTAGACCGAAGACGTCAGGCTCGACGCTGAGAATCCGGCCACTCCGGTAAGCATTAGTTTTCCAAAGATATGTCTGGTCTATATTTTTGAACAATATGAATCTTATCAGCCCACCTCTTTACACGGCTGGACATAGAAAGCGGATCGGATCATGAGTCTGGCTCCATTGCCCGAACACCCAGTCACTCTCCAGCTAGCGGAGATGCTGGTCCCGGCCAGGGACAAATTCAGGGGGGGACTAGGGGGGGCGAGACCCCCCTGACGATCATGTCGTACGTTGATGGGGATGAGTTAATCGCTGATATTTTTGCTTCCTTAATGTGCATCACCCCCCTATCCCTTTCAGCCTTTGCAACTAACGCTAAGCCTCCACCGCTCAGCCCATGTACAACCCAATCGTATTTCAGGCAGAACACCAAATCAAGCAAAGAAAAATGCCAGCGCATCGCTGGAGTTGGACACTTGGAGTATCAACTAACATCGCTGGAGCAGATCTGCGGTTGCCCCATTCCAAACATAACATGATTTTTTCCCCTAGAGGCGATCTAGGGTTCCACCTATCCTCCGGCGGCGACGTCAGAGTCCACGTAAATCCTCCACGCCGGCCGGGTTTCTTCGACGGTGGGGAGTCACCACAACGGCGGCGCCCCAGGGAACCGCTTGCATGGCGAATCTACCGCACACGAACGCGTTGGGCCGAGAGGGGAGTGAGAAGGAAGAGACGAGGGTAAACTTTGATCTTGCTGGGAAACATCAGGTAGGGGGAGGAGGTGTGGAGGAAGAAGAACCTAGGATGATGGAGGGAGGATCGGGTAGTGGAAGCAAGGAAGGGGATGAAGAGGCGGAGTGGGACTATTACGGTCCGGTGCCAGATCTGAAAGACAGATTTGAAGGGATGAAATTGCATGGAGAGGAGGAAGATGATCTCGATCTGTCAGGTGAAATAGATGATCTGATAAAGGGCGTGCGTTGGCTAGGGCTGTTCCGCGTGTATACCACGAAGCCCTTCAGCCATGCAGCGTTGTTGAAGCAGATGAGGAACGCGTGGGTGGCTGCACAAAGAGTAACTTTCAATGTAAAGGGCCCAAATTTATTCTTGTTCCAGTGTCATTGCCTCAGAGACTGGAAACGGATCATGGATGGGGGACCATGGATCTTTCGTTATGCGCCTGTTATCATCCAGGAGTATGATGGGTTCACCGATGTTTCGGACTACAAGTTGAACAAGGTCCCTCTGTGGGCTAGAATTAAGGAGTTGCCGGATGGTTTGACAGCAAAGAAGGAACTGGCAGAGAAGATCACAACCAAGGTTGGTGAACCGCCTTCACGGTCATTGTCAATGAAGGAAAGATCAATCCAGCAAATGCCCTGCGTGTTAGAGTTTTTGTGGACGTAAGCACGCCTCTGGTGAGGTTTGTGCCAATTACCCTTAGGGGGTTAAAAAGATATCCTGTCTTTTATGATAGGCTGCCGGACTTTTGCTTTTTCTGCGGCTTGATGGGCCATACAGTGGAGGAGTGTGGAGACGGCATACATGATCCTCGCACCTGCGAGTGGGGCGAGTGGCTTCTATGGGGCTCGGAGCAACCGACCTTTGTGTCAGGAGGAGGAGGAAACTTGGATGGACGAGGTGGAGGGGCAGGTCAGGAGGAAGAGGGGGAAGAGGTGGAAGGCAAGGGAGAGGAGGACGTGAGGGTGTTAGAAGGGAGGGGGATATGCATGCCACCAGCATGGGCCATGCTCAGCAAGAGCCTTCTACTGATAATCCCAGTGCGCGAAAAAGACTTGTATTATCAGATGGGACGGTGAATATAAGGGGCCAGGTGCTCCCAAATTTGGCTGGCAGAGTCGCTGGTACCGTCCTTCTTCTGGAAAACAATGGTGACGAACTGAATTCTGGGGCCTCCAGCACCCCTGGGAAATCCCCGATAGTCAAGAGAAGAAGGCAAGATGGAGCTGTGAACGATGATGTCATGGTAACTGATGATCAGGCGGCCTCCATTGGAGAGGACCGCCGGTCCCAATGAGGACGCTGTGTTGGAACTGCCGCGGGATTGGCGACCCCGCGACAGTCAGAGAGCTCCGCGATTTAGTGGAGGCATGTGCGCCGATGGTGCTTTGCATTGTGGAGACACAGATTGCGAAGTATAGGGTGGAAGGTCTGGCAGGTAGCTTAGGTTTCTCGGGTCGTTTTGGAGTAGATAGTGCAGGAAGGAGTGGTGGTTTGTGCTTGTTTTGGAAGAGTAATGTTGATTTGGAAATAAAAACTTTTTCTCAATATCATATTGACTCGGTTGTGAAGGAACCGGGAAAAAACCCGTGGCGCTTGTCTTGTTTTTATGGAGCAGCTAACAGGAGCCTGAGGTTCAGGACATGGGACACGATGAAATTCTTACGGGGCAAAAGTACACTGTCGTGGCTTTGCATTGGTGATTTTAATGAGATATTGCGCCCCGAGGAGCAAATGGGTCCAAACGAGAGAGATAGTGCATAGATCGAAGGCTTCAGAGAAGCAGTAGATGTATGTGAGCTGGCTGATCTAGGGTACAAAGGCCCGGACTGGACTTTCGAGAAGAGAGTCACTGGTGGAGAGTTTTGCAGGGTTCGGCTTGACCGAGCGCTAGCTACCTCCAGTTGGTCATCCTTGTTTCCGTTCGCCTCAGTTGAACATCTCACGGTGGCAAAATCTGACCACAGCCCCATACTGTTGATGAATGAACTCGAGGCTAGTAACTTGCGGATTGCATTGAAGAAACCATTCAGATATGAGTGCTGCTGGGAAACGGATGATAGGTTTGCTGCAACCTTGAAACATGCGTGGGAGCAGGATCTACCTGCGACCAACCTGACAGAACTAGCAGCAAAGTTAACCTTGGTTGGCTCTTCACTGAGGCATTGGAGCCGAGGAAGCTTTGGGTCAGTAAGGCAAGAGCTTCGGCAGTTGCGCCAACAATTGGCAGAACTGCGAGCTAATCCTTTGCGAACTAGACCGGGAGAAGAAGAAAAGTTGATCCAAGACCGGATCGTGGAGATCTCATACAGGGAGGAAATAATGATGAGACAGAGGTCCCGTATAGACTGGCTCCGTGCAGGCGATAGCAATACCCAATACTTCCAGAAGAAGGCCAGTGCTAGGAGAGCTCGAAACAACATATCCTAGTTGGAGAAGCCGGACGGGAGAGTCACATCGGATGCCGCTGAGATGGCAGAGATGAAAAGCCAGTTCTATGAAAACCTGTACCAATCGGAGGGATGCATAGGGATGGAGAAGGTGTTGTCTCATATACTGGTCAAGGTAGATGCAAATATGAACGGCAAGTTGAATGCACCTTATACTAATAAGGAGGTTAAGGAAGCTCTTTTTCAAATGTTCCCAACAAAAGCACCGGGGCCTGATGGGTTTCCCGCACATTTTTTTCAGCGACATTGGGATCTTTGTGGTGAAGAGGTTACGGGTATGATAATAAGATTGCTCAATGGAGAGGACTCACCGGAGGATATCTATCGCACGTTCATCGTTTTGATTCCCAAGATAGCTAGTTCAAAAATCCTTGGACAATTTCGGCCTATAAGTCTTTGCAACATGGTCTACAAGATAGCATCAAAGGTCTTAGCCAATAGGTTGAAGATCATTCTCCCAGAGGTAATTTCCGAGGAGCAGTCGGCCTTTGTGCCTGGTCGCCTTATCACTGACAATTTCATAACAGCGTATGAATGTTTGCACTATATGAAGTCAAGGAGAGTTAAGAAGAACCGCTTTGTTGCCCTAAAACTAGACATGATGAAGGCCTATAACCGTTTGGAGTGGCCTTACTTAAAGGCGGTAATGCTAAAGATGGGCATTAGTCCGCGTTTTACAGAGACGGTAATGCGATCTGTTTCATCCGTCAATTTCTCAGTTTTATTTAATGGGGGTAGCCTACAAGATTTCAGGCCAACGAGGGGAATGAGACAGGGGGATGCCATCTCCCCGTATCTATTCTTACTTGCAGCTGAAGGACTGCCATGCCTACTAAAGGCTCAAGTTGGTGGTATTCGAGGTTTGTCGGTGGCAGAATCAGCTCCGATAGTTAATCATTTGCTCTTTGCAGACAACAACCTTTTGTTTTTTGAAGCTAACAGTGAGAGCGCTGTGCGTGTGAGAGATATATTGAGAAGGTACTGTGATGCGTCGGGGCAACGTGTCAATACAGAAAAATCCTCGATTTATTTCAGCAAGGGTGTACCGGATTCAATGCGTCATGAAATCAAGAATGCTTTGGATGTACACACCGAATCATTGTCAGAAAAATACTTGGGACTCCCTACAGATGTAGGAAGGAAGAAGGAAGGTAGTTTCAGATACCTGAAGGACAGGATATGGAAACACATTCAAGGTGGATGGAAATATGCTTGTCAGCAGGGGGGAAAGAGGTTTTGATCAAGTCAGTAGCACAATCTATACCGATATATTCAATGTCATGTTTTAAGCTTTGCCGAGGACTAACTGAACACATAAACAGCCTACTGAGGAAGTTCTGGTGGGGAAGCAAGTAAGGTCAGAGAAAACTGGCATGGGTCTCGTGGAAAACCATGTGTAAACCAAAGAATATGGGGGGATTGGTTTTCGGGATATCGAGTTATTTAACCTGGCTTTGCTAGCACGTCATGTTTGGCGCGTGCTTCAAGATCCGGAGTCTCTAAGCGCTCGAGTCTTGCGAGCTAGATATTACCCACACGGTAGCATCTTGGAGGCTACCATTAGCACACAACCATCACAGGTGTGGCGCTCGTTGTTGGAAGGAAAAGAGATCTTGGTTCTGGGTTTGATCAAGAGAATTGGCTCAGGATTGAATACGCGCATCTGGGAAGACAACTGGCTGCCACGGGACTACAAGCTAAAACCAATATGCTCTATATCTGCTGATCCCCCGCAGCTTGTGTCAGAGCTAATCGACGAAACATCCAGGTCATGGAACACACAGAAGCTAGCTCAGCATTTTATTGCACCGGATGTGTTGGTTATAAAGAGCATACCACTGAGTTTTCGAGTGCAGCCCGACTTCTGGGCCTGGCATTATGATAGAAGATGAGCTTTTACGGTCAAATCAGCCTACAGAATGATCAATGGAATCAAACATCTGCGAGAGGATTGGCTAGAGCACAGGCCAAGTCACTCGAACACCGAAGCTGACAGCAAGTCCTGGTCGCAACTTTGGAAAGTGAAAATACCTTCAAAGGTTAAGGTTTTTGTTTGGAGACTAGCCCAGATGCCAATATCTACTGGGTCCCTCCGCCATGAGCGCAACATGGCCACATCCCCTGAGTGTGGCCTATGTCAGGAGGGATACGACTCTTGGCGCCACTCCCTATTTGAGTGCAAAATGGCACGGTGTGTATGGGCGCTCTGTGATGAGGAAAGTGTTGAGCATATAATATCAAACATAACTGAGGATGCACGATTATGGCTCTTCTGGCTTTTTGAATCAACGAACCAGCATGATCTTGCTAGGGTTCTAATCACCATGTGGGCCATATGGTGGGCGCGGAGGAAGGTGATCCATGATGATGAATTTCAAAGCCCATTATCTACTATGTGTTTTGTGAACAGGTATCTCGAGGATCTTCAGATAGCCACAAAATGAGAACCAACAAAACCTGCAGGTGTAGCAACACCAAGAGGTCGGAGATGGATACCACCAGGCGAAGATGCGGTAAAGATCAATGTCGATGGAGCCGTTTCCCGCACAGGAAGGACGGGGGCAAGCGCGGCAATATGCAGGGACAAAAATGGCTGCTATATAGGTTCGTCAGCAGTGTTATTTGATGGCCTAGTGGAGGCAGCAAGTTTGGAAGTTCAAGCATGCAACGAGGCCCTCGCTCTTGCTCAAGATCTCCTACAATCACATGCGATAATAGCTTCGGATTGCTCGCAAGTCGTTTCAGATATTAATGACTCTGCGCTATCTTCTTCTTATGCTTTAGTTTTGGATGAAATTAGAACTAGAACTTTAGATTTTGTTAAAGTTGTCTTTCGTTTTGAGAATAGGGAGGCAAATGTTGAGGCACATGCCTTGGCAAAGGCAGCCTCGACACTCCCTGTTGGTCGACATGTGTGGCTAGGGAACTTACCAGACATTATCTGTATTCCGTATGTTTTGGTTGATGAATAAAGCCCTAGTTTCACCTAAAAAAAATCAACTAGTCACGCACATATCGCTAAGCCTAAAATAAACGCACATATCGCTTACCTCTTCGTTACGCCGCTTCTATGATCTAAAGTTCTAAACCGACGCCCGCAGCTGCAAGTGCTGGCTGCTGATCCTGATCGGATCTCTCCATCACGTTGTCATTGAGAAGGGCGGAAGGGAAGGGGCCGCCCGAGACATGCCGGCAGACCAGGCGCACGAATGAGTGGCAACAACACGAGATCTTTCTACCTGTACTCCACTTCAATCTCCGCCTATTGCCGCCAGGGCGAATTTGCTGCAGTTTCAAATCAGAAACCGAAATAGGTGCACAATTAATCCTTACTCCTTTAGTTCATCTCTTAATTTTTAATTTGATCAAATCTGTGCGGTTTGTGCCAGTAAAAACTACTACAAACAGTTGAAAGTAATTAGGAAATATACTTGATTATCCAAATGTGCGTGTGTAGATATGATGGTGATTAGGAGAAGAGAACAATGGAAAACATATGCCAGGGCACTTGCGCCTAACAGTCCAAGCATTGAGACCCTCAATCAATCATTTGTCATTAACCAACATGTAGGGGATTAGGGGAAGCACGACGCGATTTGTTCACGTACATGATGATACACGCCGTCATTTAGGCCTCTATGGTACTTTCAGTCTTATTATTAATTAACCGTGTCTAAAATCTCTAATTTTTGTTGTCTAACATGAATAATCGTTGATTGATCAACATAAAAATTGGAGTTGGAATGAATTAGTTATAGCATGGTGTACCCAATTTTTCTATATAACTAATCTCGGAACTAATTTGTCTTTGTCAAAGTGGAAAATTTGTATTATCTTCTTGTGTACCAAACATTAACAAAAACATGAGTTCAAGTTAAGCATTGTTTCACACACTCTAAATGTTCAATTTTTAGCTCATTAC
>NC_041393.1:746344047-746387093 GCF_002162155.2 Triticum dicoccoides | reverse complement strand
CTATACCAAATTTCTAGCTCCGTCCCTGGTCCCGGTGCCCTACCAAGCGCCGGAGAAGAAAGGCAAGAAGAAGGGCAAGGAGCCCAAGGGCGGGCACTGTCGCAGAGGTCCTTTGGATGCTGTGTCCGGAGAAACCAAGGCCGTCTTCTCCCATGAGGAATACGAGGACGAAGAGGAGGAGGAGGAGGTGGAGAGCGACTCCCCTCGTAAAACAAGGAGGAAGAAGAGGACTGCCTCCAAGAATCCGAGGAGGCGACACCGAAGAGGAAGAAGGTTACCCCCTCGGTTAGTTCGGATTCGGAGTCCGAACATAGCCCGAGGAGAGCCCCCAGGGTTAAGCCCCTGGCTGAATCATAAGTACCCAAACCTTACTTGTTCAACTCCTGCTTACCTGCCTTTGTCATATAAATGATGACTTTGTTTACTTTTCAGACCTCCACACAATATTCTGAACACCTCATCGTCGTCGGGGAACTCTCTGGCGCCTGAAAAGGTGGAGAGTGACAGACTATCGCCGGCCCTATCTCCCCCTGCCATGGAGGACACTGAGGTGTCGTCCCAATGGACCTCTCCTGGACGAGGAGGGGCGGACGAGGCCGTCCAGTAGGCGCCAAGGTTAATACCTCGGATGCTGTAGACCGGGGGACGGCGGCCCCCATAACCACCGAAGGTGGGGGGTCTCAACAGCTCGGGCCCCCACCGAACACCACCCCGAAGACCAATATGGCTCCGGGTTTGGATCAGCAACCCCCTTCGACAGAGGGGGGAGGAGCAACAGCTCCATCGGCGGCCTCTATTAATCCGGAGGCCGCTTATACTCTGGACGAAGCGCTTCAACGTGCTTCCATCATGGAGGAACACCACACCCTGATGGGGGCGGTTAAGGAAAAGATTCAGTCTATGAAAAGCGGACTGAGCGGAGCCTTCAACGGCCTATTGATGGGCTTTGAGGTATGTGATGTAATTCTCTAACAAGTTTCTTATATGCAAGGTTGAACCCATGTATAGACAGTAGCCCCTGATACTCTGTCCGGATTAGAACAATCCGGATAGAGGATCCCAAAAAAAGTTACTAATGTACTATGTTATTGTGTGGGACAGGCATCTGTTGGAAATATGCCCTAGAGGCAATAATAAATTAGTTATTATTATATTTCCTTGTTCATGATAATCGTTTATTATCCATGCTATAATTGTATTGAAAGGAAACTCAGATACATGTGTAGGTACATAGACAACACCATGTCCCTAGTAAGCCTCTAATTGACTAGCTCGTTGATCAACAGATGGTCACGGTTTCCTGACCATGGACATTGGATGTTGTTGATAACGGGATCACATCATTAGGAGAATGATGTGATGGACAAGACCCAATCCTAAGCCTAGCACTAAAGATCGTGTAGTTCGTATGCTAAAGCTTTTCTAATGTCAAGTATCATTTCCTTAGACCATGAGATTGTGCAACTCCCGGATACCGTAGGAATGCTTTGGGTGTACCAAACGTCACAACGTAACTGGGTGGCTATAAAGGTGCACTACAGGTATCTCCGAAAGTGTCTGTTGGGTTGGCACGAATCGAGACTGGGATTTGTCACTCCGGTTAACGGAGAGGTATCTCTGCGCCCACTCGGTAGGACATCATCATAATGTGCACAATGTGACCAAGGAGTTGATCATGGGATGATGTGTTGCGGGAACGAGTAAAGAGACTTGCCGGTAACGAGATTGAACAAGGTATCGGTATACCGACGATCGAATCTCGGGCAAGTACTATACCGCTAGACAAAGGGAATTGTATACGGGATTGATTGAGTCCTTGACATCGTGGTTCATCCGATGAGATCATCGTGGAACATGTGGGAGCCAACATGGGTATCCAGATCCCGCTGTTGGTTATTGACCGGAGAACGTCTCGGTCATGTCTGCATGGTTCCCGAACCCGTAGGGTCTACACAGTTAAGGTTCGATGACGCTAGGGTTATAAAGGAAGTTTGGATGTGGTTACCGAATGTTGTTCGGAGTCCCGGATGAGATCCCGGACGTCACGAGGAGTTCTGGAATGGTCCGGAGGTAAAGATTTATATATGGAAAGTTGTTGTTCGGGTTCCGGAAAAAGTTCGGGTTTTTTCGGTATTGTACCGGGAAGCTTCCAGAAGGTTCCAGAGGATTCCGGAGGGGTCCGGAGGTCCGGAAATTGTTCCACCACTTCCAATACAGTAGCATGGGCTGTAGGGGGGCGCCCTAGCCTTAATGGGCCAGGGGCACCAGCCCCCCAAGGCCCATGCGCATGGGAAGGGGAAAACCCTAAAGGGGAGGGCCTCCACTTGACTTGGGAGGCACTCCTTCCCCCCCTTGGCCGCCGCCCCCTCCTCAGATTGGATCTGAGGGGGACGGCCCCCCTCTCCCTTGCCCCTATATATATGTGGGGGGTGGGAGGGCAGCCGCACCACATGTTCTGGCGCAGCCCTCCCCCTCTCCCAAGTACTCCTCCTCTCCCGCGGTGCTTGGCGAAGCCCTGCAGGATTGCCACGCTCCTCCATCACCACCACGCCGTTGTGCTGCTGCTGGATGGAGTCTTCCTCAACCTCTCCCTCTCTCCTTGCTAGATCAAGGCATGGGAGACGTCACCGGGCTGTACGTGTGTTGAACGCGGAGGTGCCGTCCGTTCGGCACTAGGATCGTCGGTGATTTGGATCACGATGAGTACAACTCCTTCAACCCCGTTCGCTTGAACGCTTCCGCTTAGCGATCTACAAGGGTATGTAGATGCACTCTTCTTCCTCTCGTTGCTGGTTTCTCCATAGATAGATCTTGGTGACACGTAGGAAATTTTTTGAATTTCTGCTACGTTCCCCAACAGTGGCATCATGAGCTAGGTCTATTGCGTAGATTCTTTGCACGAGTAGAACACAAAGTAGGTGGGCGTTGATTTTGTTCAATATGCTTACCGTTACTAGTACAATCTTGTTTCGACGGTATTGTGGGATGAAGCGGCCCGGACCGACCTTACACGTACTCTTACATGAGACAGGTTCCACCGACTGACATGCACTTGGTGCATAAGGTGGCTAGCGGGTGCCAGTCTCTCCCACTTTAGTCGGAACGGATTCAATGAAAAGGGTCCTTATGAAGGGTAAATATCAATTGGCATATCACGTTGTGGTTTTGCGTAGGTAAGAAACGTTCTTGCTAGAAACCCATAGCAGCCACGTAAAACATGCAAACAACAATTAGAGGACGTCTAACTTGTTTTTGCAGGGTATGCTATGTGATGTGATATGGCCAAGAAGAATGTGATGAATGATATGTGATGTATGAGATTGATCATGTTCTTGTAATAGGAATCACAACTTGCATGTCGATGAGTATGACAACCGGCAGGAGCCATAGGAGTTGTCTTTATTTATTGTATGACCTGCGTTTCATTGAACAACGCCATGTAATTACTTTACTTTATTGCTAACCGGTAGCCATAGTAGTAGAAGTAATAAGTTGGCGAGACAACTTCATGGAGACACGATGATGGAGATCATGATGATGGAGATCATGGTGTCATGCCGGTGACGATGATGATCATGGAGCCCCGAAGATGGAGATCAAAAGGAGCAAAAATGATATTGGCCATAGCATGTCACTAATTGATTGCATGTGATGTTTATCATGTTTATACATCTTATTTGCTTAGAACGACGGTAGTAAATAAGATGATCCCTCATTAAAATTTCAAGAAAGTGTTCCCCCTAACTGTGCACCATTGCGAAAGTTCGTCGTTTCGAAGCACCACATGATGATCGGGTGTGATAGATTCTTACGTTCACATACAACGGGTGTAAGCCAGATTTACACACGCGAAACACTTAGGTTAACTTGACGAGCCTAGCATGTATAGACATGGCCTCGGAACATAAGAGACCGAAAGGTCGAGCATGAGTCGTATGGAGGATACGATCAACATGAAGATGTTCACCGATGATGACTAGTCCGTCTCACGTGATGATCGGACACGGCCTAGTTGACTCGGTTCATGTAATCACTTAGATGACTAGAGGGATGTCTATCTGAGTGGGAGTTCATGAGATGGACTTAATTATCCTGAACATAGTCAAAAGATCTTTGCAAATTATGTCGTAAGCTCGCGCTTTAGTTCCACTGTTTAGATATGTTCCTAGAGAAAATATAGTTGAAAGTTGACAATAGCGATTATGCGGACAGTAGAAAGCTTATGTCCCTAATGCACCCTTAGTGTGCTGAACCACAATCGTCGTCTGTGGATGTTGCGAACATCGGACATACACGTTTTGATAACTACGTGATAGTTCAGTTAAACGGTTTAGAGTTGAGGCACCAAAGACGTTTTTCAAAACATTGCGGAACATATGAGATGTTTCGAGGGCTGAAATTGGGATTTCAGGCTCGTGCCCACGTAAAGAGGTATGAGACCTCCGAGAATTTTCTTAGCCTGCAAAATAACGGAGAAAAGCTCAATCGTTGAGATTGTGCTCAGATTGTATGAGTGCAACAATCACTTGAATCGAGTGGGAGTTGATCTTCCAGATGAGATAGTGATGTTTCTCCAAAGTCATTGCCACCAAGCTGCTAGAGCTTTGTGATGAACTATAACATATCAGGGATAGATGATCTTTGAGGTATTCACGATGTTTGACACCGCGAAAGTAGAAATCAAGAAGGAGCATCAATTGTTGATGGTTGGTGAAACCACTAGTTTCAAGAAGGGCAAGGGCAAGAAGGGACACTTCATGAAACGGCAAATCAGTTGCTGGTCCAATGAAGAAACCCAAGGTTGGACCCGAACCCGAGACTAAGTGCTTCTGTAATAAGGGGAACAGCCACTGGAGCAGAATTACCCTAGATACTTGGTAGATAATAAGGCTGGCAAGGTCGATAGAAGTATATTGGATATACATTAAGTTAATGTGTACTTTACTAGTACTCCTAGTAGCACCAGGGTATTAGATATCGGTTCAGTTGCTAAGTGTTAGTAACTCGAAATAAAAGCTACGGAATAAACGGAGACTAGCTAAAGGTGAGATGACGATACGTGTTGGAAGTGTTTCCAAGGTTGATGTGATCAAGCATCGCACGCTCCCTCTACCATCGAGATTGGTGTTAAACCTAAATAATTGTTATTGGTGTTTGCGTTGAGCATAGACATGATTGGATTATGTCTGTCGCAATACGGTTATTCATTTAAGGAGAATAATGGTTACTCTGTTTATTTGAATAATACCTTCAATGGTCTAGCACCTAAAAGGAATGGTTTATTGAATCTCGATCGTAGTGATACACATTTTCATGCCAAAAGATATAATATAGTAATGATAGTACCACTTACTTGTGGCACTGCCATGTAAGTTATATTGGTATAAAACGCATGAAGAAGCTCCATGTTGATGGATCTTTGGACTCACTCATTTTTGAAAAGTTTGAGACATGCGAACCATGTCTATTGGTGTATACGCATGAAGAAACTCCATGCAGATGGATCGTTTGGACTCACTTCATTTTGAATCACTTGAGATATGCAAATCATACCACATGGGCAAGATGACTGAAAAGCCTCGGTTTCAGTAAGATGGAACAAGATAGCAATTTGTTGGAAGTAACACACTTTGATGTGTGCAGTCCAATAAGTGCTGAGGCATGCAGTGAATATCGTTATGTTTTACTTCACAGATGATTTAAGTAGATACTGTATATTTACTTGATGAAACACAAGTCTGAATTATTGAAGGGTTCAAGTAATTTCATAGTGAAGTTGAAGGTCATTGTGACAAGAGGATAAAATGTCTATGATATGATCATAGAGATGAGTATCTGAGTTACGAGCTTTGGCACAACAATTAAAGACATTGTGGAAATTGTTTCACAATTAATACCGCCTGGAACACCATAGTGTGATGGTGTGTTCGAACATCATAGTTGCACCCTATTGGATATGGTGCGTACCATGATATCTCTTATCGAATTACCACTATCGTTCATGGCTTAGGCATTAGAGACAAACGCACTCACTTTAATAGGGCACCAGTAATTCCGTTGAGACGACACCGAACTATGGTTTGGAGAAACCTAAGTTGTTGTTTCTTAAAAGTTTGGGGCTGCGACACTTATGTGAAAAAGTTTCAGGTTGATAAGCTCGAACCCAAAGCGGATAAAATGCATCCTCATAGGACACCCAAAACAGTTGGGTATACCTCCTAATTCAGATCCGAAAGCAATAGGGATTGTTTCTTGAATCGGGTCCTTTCTCGAGGAAAGGTTTGTCTCGAAAATTGAGTGGGAGGATAGTGGAGACTTGATGAGGTTATTGAACCATCACTTCAACCAGTGTGTAGCAGGGCACAGGAAGTTGTTCCCGTGGCACCTACACCAATTGAAGTGGAAGCTTATGATATTGATCATGAAGCTTCGGATCAAGTCACTACCGAACCTCGTAGGACGACAAGGACGCGTACTGCTTCGGAGTGGTACGGTGATCCTGTCTTGAAGGTCATGTTGCTAGACAACAATGAACCTACGAGCTATGGAGAAGCGACGGTGGGGCCAAATTCCGACAAATGGTTAGGAGCCATGAAATTCGAGATAGGATCCATGTATCAGAACAAAGCATGGACTTTGGTGGACTTGCCCAATGATCGGCAAGCCATTGAGATAAATGGATCTTTAAGAAGTAGACGGACGTGGATGGTAATGTCACCATCTATGAAGCTTGACTTGTGGCGAAGAGTTTTTCACAAGTTCAAGGAGTTGACTACGATGAGATTTTCTCATCCGTAGAGATGCTTAAAGTCCGTCGGAATCATGTTAGCACAAGCTGCATTTATGAAATCTGGCAGATGGATGTCAAAACGAGTTTCCTTACCAGTTTTCGTAAGGAAAGGTTGTATGTGATACAATCAGAAAGGTTTTGTCGATCCTAAGGATGCTAAAAGGTATGCTAGCTCCAGCGATCCTTCTAAGGACTGGAGTAAGCATCTCGGAGTTGGAATGTACGCTTTGATGAGATGATCAAAGATTTTGGGTTTATACAAAGTTTATGAGAAACTTGTATTTCCAAAGAAGTGAGTGGGAGCACTATAGAATTTCTGATGAGTATATGTTGTTGACATATTGTTGATCAGAAATGATGTAGAATTTCTGGAAAGCATATAGGGTTATTTGAAAGGTGTTTTTCAATAGAAAACCTGGATTAAGCTACTTGAACATTGAGCATCAAGATCTATGAGGATAGATCAAAAATTGCTAAATAGTACTTTCAAATGAGCACATACCTTGACATGATCTTGAAGGTGTTCAAGATGGATCAGTCAAAGAAGGAGTTCTTGCCTGAGTTGTAAGGTATGAAGTTAAGAGTTAAAGCTCGACCATGGCAGAAGAGAGAGAAAGGACGAATGTCGTCCCCTATACTTCAGACGTAGGCTCTATAGTATGCTATGTTGTGTACCACACCGGAAGTGTGCCTTGCCATGAGTTAGTCAAGGGGTACAAGAATGATCCGGGAATGGATCATTGGACAGCGGTCAAAATTGTCCTTGGAGTAAATAAGGACATGTTTCTCGATTATGCAGGTGATAAAGAGTTTGGCGTAAAGGGTTACGTCGATGCAAGCTTTAACACCTATCCGAGTGACTCTGAGTAGCAAACCGGATACGTATAGTGGGGCAACCATTTGGAATAGCTTCAAGTGGAGCGTGGAAGCAGCATTTACAATATGACATAGAGAATTGCGAAGTATATACGGATCTGAATATTACAGACCCGTTGACTAAAACCTCTCTCACAAGCAAAACATGATCAAACCCCAGAACTCATTGAGACTTAATCAGATGGTGATGTGAACTAGTTTGAGACACTAGTAAACTCTTTGGATGTTGGTCACATGGCGATGTGATCTATCAGTGTTGATCACATAGCGATGTGAACTAGATTATTGACTCTAGTGCAAGTGGGAGACTGTTGGAAATATGCCCTAGAGGCAATAATAAATTAGTTATTATTATATT
Source organism: Triticum dicoccoides (assembly GCF_002162155.2). Lineage (NCBI taxonomy): Eukaryota > Viridiplantae > Streptophyta > Magnoliopsida > Poales > Poaceae > Triticum > Triticum dicoccoides. The sequence continues at coordinate 746,379,069 of NC_041393.1, read as the reverse complement.
TCCTTGTTCATGATAATCATTTATTATCCATGCTATAATTGTATTGAAAGGAAACTCAGATACATGTGTGGGTACATAGACAACACCATGTCCCTAGTAAGCCTCTAATTGACTAGCTCGTTGATCAACAGATGGTCACGGTTTCCTGACCATGGACATTGGATGTCGTTGATAACGGGATCACATCATTAGGAGAATGATGTGATGGACAAGACCCAATCCTAAGCCTAGCACTAAAGATCGTGTAGTTCGTATGCTAAAGCTTTTCTAATGTCAAGTATCATTTCCTTAGACCATGAGATTGTGCAACTCCCAGATACCGTAGGAATGCTTTGGGTGTACCAAACGTCACAACGTAACTGGGTGGCTATAAAGGTGCACTACAGGTATCTCCGAAAGTGTCTGTTGGGTTGGCACGAATCGAGACTGGGATTTGTCACTCCGGTTAACGGAGAGGTATCTCTGGGCCCACTCGGTAGGACATCATCATAATGTGCACAATGTGACCAAGGAGTTGATCACGGGATGATGTGTTGCGGGAACGAGTAAAGAGACTTGCCGGTAACGAGATTGAACAAGGTATCGGTATACCGACGATCGAATCTCGGGAAAGTACTATACCGCTAGACAAAGGGAATTGTATACGGGATTGATTGAGTCCTTGACATCGTGGTTCATCCGATGAGATCATCGTGGAACATGTGGGAGCCAACATGGGTACCCAGATCCCGCTGTTGGTTATTGACCGGAGAATGTCTTGGTCATGTCTGCATGGTTCCCGAACCCGTAGGGTCTACACACTTAAGGTTCGATGACGCTAGGGTTATAAAGGAAGTTTGTATGTGGTTACCGAATGTTGTTCGGAGTCCCGTATGAGATCCTGGATGTCACGAGGAGTTCCGGAATGGTCCGGAGGTAAAGATTTATATATGGAAAGTTGTTGTTCGGGTTCCGAAAAAAGTTCGGGTTTTTTCGGTATTGTACCGGGAAGCTTCCAGAAGGTTCCGGAGGATTCCGGAGGGGTTCGGAGGTCCGGAAATTGTTCCACCACTTCCAATACAGTAGCATGGGCTGTATGGGGCGCCCTAGCCTTAATGGGCCAGGGGCACCAGCCCCCCCAAGGCCCATGCGCATGGGAAGGGGAAAACCCTAAAGGGGAGGGCCTCCACTTGACTTGGGAGGCACTCCTTCCCCCCTTGGCTGCCGCCCCCTCCTCAGATTGGATCTGAGGGGGCCGGCCCCCCTCTCCCTTGCCCATATATATATGTGGGGGGTGGGAGGGCAGCCGCACCACATGTTCTGGCGCAGCCCTCCCCCTCTCCCAAGTACTCCTCCTCTCCCGCGGTGCTTGGCGAAGCCCTGCAGGATTGCCACGCTCCTCCATCACCACCACGCCATTGTGCTGCTGCTGGATGGAGTCTTCCTCAACCTCTCCCTCTCTCCTTGCTGGATCAAGGCATGGGAGACGTCACCGGGCTGTACGTGTGTTGAACGCGGAGGTGCCGTCCGTTCGGCACTAGGATCTTCGGTGATTTGGATCTTGACGAGTACGACTCCTTCAACCCCGTTCGCTTGAACGCTTCCGCTTAGCAATCTACAAGGGTATGTAGATGCACTCTCCTTCCTCTCGTTGCTGGTTTCTCCATAGATAGATCTTGGTGACACGTGGGAATTTTTTTGAATTTCTGCTACGTTCCCCAACAGCATCCATGTTGGTGCCTACTGCCCAAGCAGCAGAGGTTTCCGAGCTCAACCGGAAACTTAGGTTAGCCGATGAGGAGCTCGACCGCGTCAATAAGCGGTTTGATGAATTGCGTACCAGAAGTGATATGTATATTGATTATTTTTAACTTAATTAATTTTATGATTATAATCATAGTTGGCGCAGCCGAGGTCGAGTCCCTTAAGAGCGTGCTTGCTCAAGCCAAGAAGGAGGCAGAGATGAACAGGGCGGCCGCTGACAAGGCGGCAAAGGAGCTGGAGGAGGAGCAAACTGCCCGCCGAAAACACGAGGCTCGGGTAGGCGAAGTTGAGCAAGAGCTCAAGGACGCCATTACCAAGTGCGGCTCCTTGGAGCAGAAGAGTTTGGATCAAGCCTCCGAACTCGCGAAAGCTCTCCAGGATATCAAGGAAGCCTGGGTTGAGTCCCAGAGCACCCGCCAGGAGATCCAGCAGGTGAGGCAGATAGCAGCTCGTAAGGCTTTTCTTCTGCAGAGTAAATTTGGCAGTAAGAGATATATCTTACTGACCTGGGCCAGAGTTCTCCAGGAGCGTTTGCGGATCTACTAAGGAGTGCTGCCAACACCGCAGAGTTCTTCCGAGTCAAAGAGGGGAGCTCGACGGAGAAGCTGTTCTGGTCGCAGTACCTTGCGCAAAGCTGTTGGGGAACGTAGTAATTTCAAAAAAAATTCCTACGTACACGCAAGATCATGGTGATGGCATAGCAACGAGAGGGGAGAGTGTTGTCCACGTACCCTCATAGACCGTAAGCGGAAGCGTTATGACAACGCGGTTGATGTAGTCGTACGTCTTCACGATCCGACCGATCCAAGTACCGAACGTACGGCACCTCCGAGTTCAGCACACGTTCAGCTCGATGACGATCCCCGGGCTCCAATCCAGCAAAGCTTCGGGGATGAGTTCCATCAGCACCACGGCGTGATGATTATGATGATGCTCTACCGGCGCAGGGCTTCGCCTAAACTCCGCGACGATATGACTGAGGTGGAATATGGGGGAGGGGGGCACCACACACGGCTAAGGAACGATCCGTAGATCAACTTGTGTTTCATGGGATGCCCCCCTTCCCACGTATATAAAGGAGCAAGGGGGGAGGAGGCCGGCCCTAGGAGGGGGCGCGCCAAGTGTGGAGTCCTACTAGGACTCCCTAGTCCTAGTAGGATTCCACCTCTCTTGTTGGAGTAGGAGAAGGGGAAAGAGGGGGAGAGGAAGAAGGAAAGGGGGGCTGCACCCCTTGTCCAATTCAGACAAGAGGGGGGGCGCAGATCTCCTTCCTTTTGGCCTCTCTCCTCTATTCCCGTATAGCCCAATAAGGCCCATATACTCCCCGGCGAATTCCCGTAACTCTCCAGTACTCCGAAAAATACCCGAATCACTCGGAACCTTTCCGAACTCCGAATATAGTCATCCAATATATCGATCTTTACGTCTCGACCATTTCGAGACTCCTCGTCATGTCCCCGATCTCATCCGGGACTCCGAACTCCTTCGGTACATCAAAACTCATAAACTCATAATATAACTGTCATCGAAACCTTAAGCGTGCGGACCCTACGGGTTCGAGAACTATGTAGACATGACCTAGAACTATTCTTGGTCAATAACCAATAGCGGAACCTGGATGCCCATATTGGATCCTACATATTCTACGAATATCTTTATCGGTCAAACCGCATAACAACATACGTTGTTCCCTTTGTCATCGGTATGTTACTTGCCCGAGATTTGATCGTCGGTATCCAATACCTAGTTCAATCTCGTTATCGGCAAGTCTCTTTACTCGTTATGTAATGCATCATCCCGTAACCAACTCATTGGTCATATTGCTTGCAAGGCTTATAGTGATGTGCATTACCGAGAGGGCCCAGAGATACCTCTCCGACAATCGGAGTGACAAAACCTAATCTTGAAATACGCCAACCCAACATGTACCTTTGGAGACACCTGTAGTACTCCTTTATAATCACCCAGTTACGTTGTGACGTTTGGTAGCACCCAAAGTGTTCCTCCGGTAAACGGGAGTTGCATAATCTCATAGTTACAGGAACATGTATAAGTCATGAAGAAAGCAATAGCAACATACTAAACGATCAAGTGCTAGGCTAACGGAATGGGTCATGTCAATCACATCATTCTTCTAATGACGTGATCCCATTAATCAAATGACAACACATGTCTATGGTTAGGAAACATAACCATCTTTGATTAATGAGCTAGTCAAGTAGAGGCATACTAGTGATACTCTGTTTGTCTATATATTCACACATGTATTATGTTTCCGGTTAATACAATTCTAGCATGAATAATAAACATTTATCATGATATAAGGAAATAAATAATAACTTTATTATTGCCTCTAGGGCATATTTCCTTCAGTCTCTCACTTGCACTAGAGTCAATAATCTAGTTCACATCGCTATGTGATTTAACATCAATATTCATATCTGTATATGATTAACACCCATAGTTCACATCGTCATGTGACCAACACCCAAAGGGTTTACTAGAGTTAATAATCTAGTTCACATCGCTTATGTGATTAACACCCAAAGAGTACTAAGGTGTGATCATGTTTTGCTCGTGAGAGAAGCTTAGTCAACGGGTCTGTCACATTCAGAGCCGTATGTATTTTGCAAATATTCTATGTCTACAATGCTCTGCACGGAGCTACTCTAGCTAATTGCTCCTACTTTCAATATGTATCCAGATTGAGACTTAGAGTCATCTGGATCGGTGTAAAAGCTTGCACCGATGTAACTCTTTACTACGGGCTCTTTTATCACCTCCATAATCGAGAAATATTTCCTTAGTCCTCACTAAGGATATTCTTGACCAATGTCCAGTGATCTACTCCTAGATCACTATTGTACTCCCTTGCCAAATTCAGAGCAAGGTATACAATAGGTCTGGTACATAGCATAGCATACTTTATAGAACCTATGCTGAGGCATAGGGAATGACTTTCATTCTCTTTCTATTTTCTGCTGTGGTCGGGATTTGAGTCTTACTCAATTTCATACCTTTGCAACACAGGCAAGAACTCTCTCTTTGACTGTTCCATTTTGAAGTACTTCAAAATCTTGTCAAGGTATGTACTCATTGAAAATCTTATCAAGCGTCTTGATCTATCTCAATAGATCTTGATGCTCAATATGTAAGTAGCTTTGCCGAGGTCTTTCTTTGAAAAATCTCCTTTCAAACACTCCTTTATGCTTTGCAGAATAATTCTTCATTATTTCCGATGAACAATATGTCATTCACATATACTTATCAGAAATGCTGTAGTGCTCCCACTCACTTTCTTGTAAATACAGGCTTCACCGTAAGTCTGTACAAAACTATATGCTTTGATCAACTTATCAAAGCGTATATTCCAACTCCGAGATGCTTGCACCAGTCCATAGATGGATCGCTGGAGCTTGCACAATTTGTTAGCACCTTTAGGATTGACAAAACCTTCTGGTTGCATCATATACAACTCTTCTTTAAGAAAACCATTAAGGAATGCAGTTTTGTTTATCCATTTGCCAGATTTCATGAAATGCGGCAATTGCTAACATGATTCAGACAGACTTAAGCATAGATATGAGTGAAAAACTCTCATCGTAGTCAACACCTTGAACTTGTCGAAAACCTTTTGCGACAATTCTAGCTTTGTAGATAGTAACACTATCAGCGTCCGTCTTCCTCTTAAAGATCCATTTAATCTCAATGTCTCGCCGATCATTGGGCAAGTCAATCAAAGTCCATACTTTGTTTTCATACATGGATCTTATCTCAGATCTCATGGCCTCAAGCCATTTTGCGGAATCTGGGCTCACCATCGCTTCTTCATAGTTCGTAGGTTCGTCATGGTCTAGTAACATAACTTCTAGAACAGGATTACCGTACCACTCTGGTGCGGATCTTACTCTGTAAGACCTACGAGGTTCTGTAGTAACTTAATCTGAAGTTTCATGATCATCATCATTAACTTCCTCACTAATTGGTGTAGTAGTCACAGGAACAGATTTCTGTGATGAACTACTTTCAAATGAGGGAGCAGGTACAGTTACCTCATCAAGTTCTACTTTCCTCCCACTCACTTCTTTCGAGAGAAACTCCTTCTCTAGAATGGATCCTTTCTTAGCAACGAATGTTTTGCCTTTGGATTTGTGATAGAAGGAGTACCCAACAGTTTCCTTTGGGTATTCTATGAAGACGCACTTCTCCGATTTGGGTTCGAGCTTATCAGGTTGAAAACCTTTTTCATATAAGCATCACAACTCCAAACTTTAAGAAACGACAGCTTAGGTTTACTACTAAACCATAGTTCATACGATGTCGTCTCAACGGATTTAGATGGTGCCCTTTTAACGTGAATGCAGCTGTCTCTAATGTATAACCCCAAAACGATAATGGTAAATCAGTAAGAGACATCATAGATCGCACCATATCCAATAAAGTGCGGTTACGACCTTCGGACACACCATAACGTTGTGGTGTTCCAGGTGGCGTGAGCTGTGAAACTATTCCACATTGTTTTAATTGAAGACCAAACTCGTAACTCAAATATTCGTCTCCGCGATCAGATCGCAGAAACTTTATTTTCTTGTTACGATGATTTTTCCACTTCACTCTGAAATTCTTTGAACCTTTCAACTATTTCAGACTTATGTTTCATCAAGTAGATATACCCATATCTACTCAAATCATCTTGTGAAGGTCAGAAAATAACGATACTTGCCACGAGCATCAACACTCATTGGATTGCATACATCGATATGTATTATTTCCAATAAGTCAGTAGCTTGTTCCATTGTTCCGGAGAATGGAGTTTTAGTCATCTTGCCCAAAAGTCATGGTTCGCAAGCATTAAATGATTCATAACCAAGTGATTTCGAAAATCCATCTTTATGGAGTTTCTTCATGCGCTTTACACCGATATGACCCAAACGGCAGTGCCACAAATAAGTTGCACTATCATTATTAACTTTTCATCTTTTGGCATTAATATTATGAATATGTGTATCACTACGATCGAGATCCAACAAACTATGTTCATTGGGTGTATGACCTTCGAAGGTCTTATTCATGTAAACAGAATAACAATTTATTCTCTAACTTTAAATGAATAACCGTATCGCAATAAACATGATCAAATCATATTCATGCTCAACGCAAACGCCAAATAACATTTATTTAGGTTTAACACTAATCCCGTAAGTATAGGGAGTGTGCAATGATGATCATATCAATCTTGGAACTACTTCCAACACTCATCATCACTCCACCCTTCAACTAGTCTCTGTTTATTCTGTAACTCCTGTTTCGAGTTACTAATCTTAGCAACTGAACAAGTATCAAATACTCAAGGGCTACTATAAACACTAGTAAGGTACACATCAATAACCTGTATATCAAATATACCCTTGTTCACTTTGCCATCCTTCTTATCCACCAAATATTTAGGGCATTTCCGCTTCTAGTGACCATTTCCTTTGCAGTGTAAGGACTCAGTTTCAGGCTTTGGTCCAGCTTTGGTCTTCTTCACGGGAGTGACAACTTGCTTGCCATTCTGCTTGCAGTTCCCTTTCTTTCCCTTTGCCCTTTTCTTGAAACTAGTGGTCTTGTCAATCATCAACACTTGATGCTCTTTCTTGATTTCTACCTTCGTCGATTTCAACATCACGAAGAGCTCGGAATCGTTTTCGTCATCCCTTGCATACTATAGTTCATCACAAAGTTCTACTAACTTGGTGATGGTGACTAGAGAATTCTGTCAATCACTATCTTATCTGGAAAGATTAACTCCCACTTGATTCAAGTGATTGTAGTACCCAGACAATCTGAGCACATGCTCACTAGTTGAGCAATTCTCCTCCATCTTTTAGCCATAGAACTTGTTGGAGACTTCATATCTCTCAACTCGGGTATTTGCTTGAAATATTAACTTCAACTCCTGGAACATCTCATATCGTCCATGACGTTCAAAACGTCTTTGAAGTCCCGATTCTAAGCCGTTAAGCATGGTGCACAAAACTATCAAGTAGTCATCATATTGAGCTAGCCAAACGTTCATAATGTCTGCATCTGCTCCTGCAATAGCTCTGTCACCTAGCGGTACATTAAGGACATAATTCTTCTGTGCAGCAATGAGGATAAACCTCAGATCACGGATCCAATCCGCATCATTGCTACTAACATCTTTCAACACAATTTTCTCCAGGAACATATCCAAATAAACATATGAAAGCAACAACGCAAGCTATTGATCTACAACATAATTTGCAAAATACTACCAGCACTAAGTTCATGATAAATTTAAGTTCAATTAATCATATTACTTAAGAACTCCCACTTAGATAGACATCCCTCTAATCCTCTAAGTGATTACGTGATCCATATCAACTACACCATGCCCGATCGTCACGTGAGATGGAGTAGTTTCAATGGTGAACATTAATATGTTGATCATATCTACTATATGATTCACGCTCGACCTTTCGGTCTCCGTGTTCCGAGGCCATATCTGTATATGCTAGGCTCGTCAAGTTTAACCCGAGTATTCCACGCGTGCAACTGTTTTGCACCCGTTGTATTTGAACGTAGAGCCTATCACACCCGATCATCACGTGGTGTCTCAGCACGAAGAACTTTCGCAACGGTGCATACTCAGGGAGAACACTTCTTGATAATTTAGTGATAGATCATCTTAAAATGCTACCGTCAATCAAAGCAAGATAAGATGCATAAAGGATAAACATCACATGCAATCAATATAAGTGATATGATATGGCCATCATCATCTTGTGCTTGTGATCTCCATCTACGAAGCACCGTCGTGATCACCATCGTCACCGGCGCGACACCTTGATCTCCATCGTAGCATTGTTGTCGTTACGCCATCTATTGCTTCTATGACTATCGCTACCGTTTAGTGATAAAGTAAAGCAATTACAGGGCGTTTGCATTTTATACAATAAAGCGACAACCATATGGCTCCTGCCAGTTGCCGATAACTTCGGTTACAAAACATGATCATCTCATACAATAAAATATAGCATCACGTCTTGACCATATCACATCACAACATGCCCTGCAAAAACAAGTTAGACGTCCTCTACGTTGTTGTTGCAAATTTTACGTGGCTGCTACGGGCTTAGCAAGAACTGTTCTTACCTACGCATCAAAACCACAACGATAATTCGTCAAGTTAGTGCTGTTTTAACCTTCGCAAGGACCGGGCATAGCCACACTCGATTCAGCTAAAGTGAGAGAGCCAGCCACCCGCCAGCCACCTTTAAGCACAAGTGCTCGTAACGGTGAAACCAGTCTCGCGTAAGCGTACGCGTAATGTCGGTCCGGGCCGCTTCATCTCACAATACCGCCGAACCAAAGTATGACATGCTGGTAAGCAGTATGACTTGTATCGCCCACAACTCACTTGTGTTCTACTCATGCATATAACATCAACGCATAAAACCTAGGCTCGGATGCCACTATTGGGGAACGTAGTAATTTCAAAAAAAATTCCTACGTACACGCAAGATCATGTTGATGGCATAGCAATGAGACGGGAGAGTGTTGTTCACATACCCTCGTAGACCGTAAGCGGAAGCGTTATGACAACGCGGTTGATGTAGTCGTATGTCTTCACGATCCGACCGATCCAAGTACCGAACGTACGGCACCTTCGAGTTCAGCACACGTTCAGCTCGATGACGATCCCCGGGCTCCGATCCAGCAAAGCTTCGGGGATGAGTTCCGTCAGCACGACGGCATGGTGACGATGATGATGCTCTATCGGCGCAGGGCTTCGCCTAAACTCCGCGATGATATGACTGAGGTGGAATATGGTGGAGGGGGGCACCGCACACGGCTAAGGAACGATCAGTAGATCAACTTGTGTTTCATGGGGTGCCCCCCTGCCCGCGTATATAAAGGAGCAAGTGGGGAGGAGGCCGGCCCTAGGAGGGGGCGCGCCAAGTGTGGAGTCCTACTAGGACTCCCTAGTCCTAGTAGGATTCCACCTCCCTTGTTGGAGTAGGAGAAGGGGAAAGAGGGTGAGAGGAAGAAGGAAAGGGGGGCTGCACCCCTTGTCCAATTCAGACCAGAGGGGGGGCGCAGGCTTCCTTCCTTTTGGCCTCTCTCCTCTATTCCCGTATGGCCCAGTAAGGCCCATATACTCCCCGGCGAATTCCCGTAACTCTCCGGTACTCCGAAAAATACCCGAATCACTCGGAACCTTTCCGAACTCCGAATATAGTCGTCCAATATATCGATCTTTACGTCTCGACCATTTCGAGACTCCTCATCATGTCCCCGATCTCATCCGGGACTCCGAACTCCTTCGGTACATAAAAACTCATAAACTCATAATATAACTGTCATCGAAACCTTAAGTGTGCGGACCCTACGGGTTAGAGAACTATGTAGACATGACCTAGAACTATTCTTGGTCAATAACCAATAGCGGAACCTGGATGCCCATATTGGCTCCTACATATTCTACGAAGATCTTTATCGGTCAAACCGCATAACAACATACGTTGTTCCCTTTGTCATCGGTATGTTACTTGCCCAAGATTTGATCATCGGTATCCAATACCTAGTTCAATCTCGTTACCGGCAAGTCTCTTTACTCGTTACGTAATGCATCATCCCGTAACCAACTCATTGGTCATATTGCTTGCAAGGCTTATAGTGATGTGCATTACCGAGAGGGCCCAGAGATACCTCTCCGACAATCGGAGTGACAAAACCTAATCTCGAAATACGCCAACCCAACATGTACCTTTGGAGACACCTGTAGTACTCCTTTATAATCACCCAGTTATGTTGTGACGTTTGGTAGCACCCAAAGTGTTCCTCCGGTAAACGGGAGTTGCATAATCTCATAGTTACAGGAACATGTATAAGTCATGAAGAAAGCAATAGCAACATACTAAACGATCAAGTGCTAGGCTAACGGAATGGGTCATGTCAATCACATCATTCTTCTAATGACGTGATCCCATTAATCAAATGACAACACATGTCTATGGTTAGGAAACATAACCATCTTTTATTAATGAGCTAGTCAAGTAGAGGCATACTAGTGACACTCTGTTTGTCTATATATTCACACATGTATTATGTTTCCGGTTAATACAATTCTAGCATGAATAATAAACATTTATCATGATATAAGGAAATAAATAATAACTTTATTATTGCCTCTAGGGCATATTTCCTTCAAAAGCATCCGACGCCCATTAGCGAGCAGCTGAAGCAGCTGATCGAGCTGCATAGGGTGGCCGGATTGGCCATGAAGGATTTAATAGTCTATCTTTGGCCAGCCGAGCCCATACCCAGCAGCTACTTCGGACTCGTGAAGCGGCTGGTCGAAGCGTGCCCTCGGGTTGACGCTATAAAGTGGTCAACCTGCATAGAAGGTGCCCGGATGGCCTTTGCCCGCTTCAAGGTACAACGGGCGAAGATGAAGGCCATCGAAATAACCACTGCAGGGCCGCCTGAAGGCAAGGATCACCGGAGGCCAGAGAGGTACTTCAGTGAGGTCCTCGAGGGAGCTCGCATTGTAGAGGGTCAATGCTCAAAGGATGTCATATTCGAGTAGTGGAGTTCGGTTTGTAAGAACCATGTAATGAACTCATGATGTGAAATATTTATGCCTGCGCTTTATGATTTTGTTAGTTTATCCTCCTATTTGGCCGTTTATTTTATAAGTCTGAAAGTTACCAGTCGCCGGCTTCTGCCCCCATGTAACTATTACAGGGGTGTTCTGGAACGCATGGCCGCACTTTATCCAACGTCTTGGTCCTATATAGGAGGCGTCCTGCGAGATGAACTAGGCAATCAGACTATGCGGCTTTATTACTTTCACGTAGCCATAAGAGTCCAGTGGTGGGGCTAAGTACTAGCCCCTGTTGCGTGAACGGAAATCCGGATTACTGTGTCTCTGCAACACGGCTGGTCGAATCCCAGCCCCTCTTATAACACGACATAAATCACGAACGATTTGTAGTATAACACTAAGTCGCCGGATAGCTAACTAGCTCTCACATATCATGACAGTCAGTTTTCATCTTTCTCTACTGAGATACTTAACTGGACGAACCAGAAATGCAATTGCAGTAGTTCTTCCTTTGCTATCTTAGCCGAACTTGCGGAACGTAAGGTGGCAAACACAGGAGCCGGGCAACCCAACTATAGACCAAAGACATGATTTAGAGCCGATGCATATATTGCAATATCTGGGACACCGAAGAGTTCCCTCTAGGGGTTCGGACTTAAGAGTTTGCGGGGCCGAATACAACCCCTGGTATGAAGGCCCTGTCAAAGCGCGTATGTCAGTCGAAAGCAAGGAGGGAATGCGGATGATGAGACGATCATCTGCTTCCTTTATATCCTTATCAATACATCGAGGCGTGTTTCGACAGACAATGCCATGAATATTAAGGTCATGTTACGTGCCTTAAAAAAATTACATAAGGGAAAGTCTAGCACAGGGCCTAAAAGTAATGGTTCGAAGACTCCAGTGATGCCCCGCCGCACGTCTGCGCCATTTCTCCTTAGTAACAAGTCCTTCGATAGGAGTATTTGATGGTTGGATGTAAAGAAGGGAAACGATAGCCTTGAAAGGTTCCGTGATGCAAACGTACATCAGATAGGGCTCTTAATGAACCTATAGTGAAAAAATGTATGAGGTCTAAATAGGGTCAAGCCGTACTATGGACTTTTTCCATAGTGTGCCTCCGGCGCTGCTAGAGGTATTTTGAGTGTGTAGTTATGTACACGCGGTACATAAGCCACAACCTTATGGGGCAGTCGGTGGAGCAGGAATATGCCAATAAAAAATTCTGATTTTATCATTTACCTACTCGAGGACGAGCAGGAATTAAGCTTGGGGATTCTTGATACGTCTCTAACGTATCTATAATTTTTGATTGTTCTATGCTATTATATTATCTATTTTGGATGTTTAATGGGCTTTAATATGCTCTTTTATATTATTTTTGGGACTAACATACTAACCGGAGGCCCAGTGCCAGTTTCTTTTTTTGTGTGCCTATTTTAGAGTTTTGCAGAAAAGGAATACCAAACGGTGTCCAAACGGAATGAAACTTTCGTGATGATCTTTCCTGGACCAAAAGGAATCCAGAAGACATGGAGTTGAAGTCTGGAACGCCACGAGGAAGCCGCGAGGCAGGAGGGTGCGCCCAGGGGGGTAGGCGTGCCCCCCACCCTCATGGGCCCCTCATAGCTCCACCGACATACTTCTTTCGCCTATATATATATATATATACTCTTATACACTAGAAACATCAGGGGGAGTCATGAAACAACTTTTCCAACGCCGCAACCTTCTGTACTCGTGAGATCCCTTCTTGGGGCCTTTTCTGGCGATCTACCGGAGCAGGATTCAATCATGGAGGGCTTCTACATCAACACCATTGCCTCTTCGATGAAGCGTGAGTAGTTTACCACAGATCTTCGGGTCCATAGTTATTAGCTAGATGGCTTCTTCTCTCTCTTTTATTCTCAATACAAAGTTCTCCTCGACGTTCTTGGAGATCTATTCGATGTAATATTCTTTTGCGGTGTGTTTGCCGAGATCCGATGAATTGTGGATTTATGAACAAGATTATCTATGGATATTATTTAATTTTTTTATGAATTATTATATGCATGATTGGATATCTTTGCAAGTCCCTTCGAATTATTGGTTTAGTTTGGCCTACCAGATTGATCTTTCTTGCAATGGGAGAAGTGCTTAGCTTTGGTTCAATCTTGCAGTGTCCTTTCCTAGTGATAGTAGGGGCAGCAAGGCACGTATTGTATTGTTGTCATCGAGGATAAAAAGATGGGGATTATATCATATTGCTTGAGTTTATCCCTCTACATCATGTCATCTTGCTTAATGCGTTACTCCATTGTTATGAACTTAATACTCTAGATGCATGCTGGATAGCGGTCGATGTGTTGAGTAATAGTAGTAGATGCAGAATTGTTTCGGTCTACTTGACACGGACGTGATGCCTATGTTCATGATCATTGCCTTAGATATCTTCGTAATTATGCGCTCTTCTATCAATTGCTCGGCAGTAATTTGTTCACCCACCGTAATTCATGCTATCTTAAGAGAAGCCACTAGTGAAACCTATGGCCCCCGGGTTTCTTTCCTATTATATTACATCTCTTTTCTATTTTATAGCATCTCGTTTACTATTTTGCAATCTTTACTTTCCAATTTATACAACAAAAATACCAAAAATATTTACTTTACTATCTCTATTAGATCTTAGTTTTGCGAGTGACCGTGAAGGGATTGAAAACACCTTTATCGCGTTGGTTGCAAGGTTCTTGATTGTTTTTGCATGTACTAGGTGACTTGTGTGTCATCTCCTACTGGATTGATACCCTAGTTCTCAAAACTGAGGGAAATACTTACGCTACTTTGCTGCATCACCCTTTTGTAACATCCCGATTCTCGGAATGTTTAAGAAAAAGTTTTCCAAAAATCAGGGCGAGAAAATTTCATTTGTTTTATTTGGTAACAAAGCTTAAATTGGACTTTTATAATGTGGAGGATTTAACTTGATCTAATGCGAACTTAAATTTAACTTGAGTTTTGTTCTTCTCTTTTAGTTGAGTTTTTTTTCCATTCAACATATTAAATTATGCGCATTTGTATTTTGGAACTTCTGTTGAATTTGTTAGCTTCTATTCCTTTTCTATATTTTCCTAAGAAGGAAAATATATTTAATTTATTTTCCCAAACTCTGGGCAATATTCGATGCTCAATCTACATTCTCTATTTTCCCTTGTGTTTCTTATTCCTCTCACCCGAATGGACCCAGCCCATCTCTTTTATTTTCTTTCTCCATCTCTCTTGGACTATAGCCCAACAACTCCCTCTCTAATTTTTCTCCTGCTTCCCTCCTTCCTCATGGGCCTGGCCCATCTCACCCAACAGAGCGACCTCTCTTCTCCTCCCTCTCTGTACGCTCACAATCCTACAGAAAGGAAACGTCAACAACCATGATTCCTCCTCTCCTTTTATTTCCCATAAACCCATCGGTTTCCAAAACTGAAAGGCCTTATGTGCGCCTCCACCTTTCTTTCACCTCGATCACTTCATCTCTACACGCGCACCCATTACAGAGAAGAGAAAACCTATAGCCACTATGCACCCCTCCTCTAACTTCCTTAATACTTCACCGTTTCCAAATCCGTGAGTACATGGACGAGCGCCCCGATCTCCTCTCTCATTCATTTCAGCCCTCCTGCCTTCTCCCATCTTTGTTTTACCAAGAACCCTCCTCAAATTGCTGCTGCTCCATGGACACGAGAGCTTGTTCCCGGCGACTCACCACACCTCCATCCAAATCCTTGCGCTCGAAGGTCCTCTTCCATGTCATGGTTCCATTCAGGGAAGAAGGAACGCATTCCATCGACCACACGCGAAGAATTTCACTTGTGCGTGTACACTGTTCGTCAAGTTCACCACACCGGTCCGTCCAACTCGGTGAGCCTCTATCCAATTCCTATTGCACACCTTCTAAACATCACTCATGTTATCTCCTAGACATCATAGTTCCTCCTATTTTTGTGGTTGGGCGCGTTGATGCTATCCGTCGCATGGACCGTAGTTCATTGGCTTATTTTCATCGTTTTTGTTCACTGTTTGATCATGATCCCAATAGATGAAATGTTTTAAGTGGTTAGAGGAACCCGTTTGTGGTTTTCGATTTTGCGTATATATTCTATTAGACGTTCGTTTAGTCAAATGGGAATTACACTACGTGTATGTTTCTTTCACTTTTTATTTTTCACTTGTGTGACCTATACCTAGAAGTCGCTCCTAAATATTTCTTAATCGTAGGAGTTTCATTTGATTTACTACATTACTTGTTTAGTCAATTGAGATTTAATATAGATTTTATCTAGCCGCTCTTGTTGATTAAAACAATAGTTTTAAAATAGTGTTGCATGGTTATATGTAGGATTCATCTGTGACCTTTTGTGTTAATATATTGTTATATGTTTTTTATATGCCTAGGAGTGCATGGTATTCGCCTCGTAATTTTGGTGTGTCATGTCACTTGCTTGATTTATTTACCGATTATAGTTATTTGTTAATTGTTGAACATGTTGTCCTACGTGACATTTTTCTTTGGTACGGCACATGGTCATATCATATGTGTGTGTACACGTTTTTGTGAATGATTACCATGTGCAGAACTTGATTGGTGTATCGGATTATCATTGTTCCTACATGTGTGGCGAGTGTTATTATCTCAATTAGATTTGGATCATAATTAGGATAATCTTATTATTATTATTATTATTATTATTATTGTTATTATTGTTGTTGTTGTTGTTTTGGTAATGGTCGATACTTATTGTTTGCGTGCATACAAATTTTGGTGAATGTTGTCATGTTTATAATTCTTTAGAATTGTTTTAGGAGTTGCTTTTATTTATCTAATCATGGAAGAATTAACGTTTGATTCTTTAGTTTTTGTTTAGCATGACTATACCTTAGGTTTGTTGTACAGATAATTCTATGCCATGTTGCACATGTGCTGATAGACTAGAATCATGCGATGTCTATGATATATGTGTATCTATTTATAATACATGTTATTGCATAATTTTCTTTATGCTAGGTTCTAGATGTCAAATGAAGTGTTATGTTACCCTAGAACAAATCCAGTATAGTTCCATGTTGCATAACACATTATGGTGTAGTTGTTCCTCTGGTTTTGTAGATCTCACCATCCATTACCTAGTTGGTTCATATTTAAGATATATATTGCTGCATATGGTTTATGCTTCTAGCATATAACTTTGTATATTATTTGTTAGTCATCCTAGGCATTTTGTTTACCTAGGATGATAGTTGTGCATATTAGTTGATTGACATGCCATGTTAGTACTTACTCAAAGTAGAATGCATATTTTGGTTATATGCCAACCATGTGTTATACTGTTGCTAGTTTTTATCTTATATTCATGCTTTTGGTTATATATTACTTAGTAGATATACATGATAGTACTCTGACGATATCATGCGTAGTTCTGTATCCTATGTCAATGCAAGTGTAAGTGGTACTAGATAGGTAATACAAGTCATCATTGCTATTCATGCTATGATATTTCATTGCTTGATGTTGTTGATGCCATGGCATAGATGTTCACTAGCTTACATGCTAATTGCTTACTAGGTGTGCTTATGTGTCATAACTAGTATGTAGGCTTGTGTCCTATTGCCATGCTTGATCACCATGATTGTTGATAGCAACTATGTTTTCTCATTGTTGCGAGTTGTATTTTATTAGTAGCATATTTTGGCATCTCGTGTCATGATCATCCATGCTTAGCATCATATCTGGTTTAGCTTACTGTTGCATTTGTGGTATGCCTAAGTCTAGACATCAAGTTATGCTAGTTATCTTTCATGTGTTATTATATTCCATGTGTTATAGTTGTACTTGTGTTGCCCATATATGCTTGACTTGTCTCATGTTAGTGTTATGAGTGTTTGGCACATGTTGCATTAGCTCATCACATGATTAGGATAGTTTACCTTTCAATAGTTGAGTTGTGTCTTTCTCATATGCTTGTGCACATTGTTGATTTGTTGTTAATCATGTTGTGGTAATTTTTTTGCCTCATTTAGATATTAGTTGTTTCCTTTATTATAAACAGAATGTCCTAGTTTAGTATCTTCTTATGGTCACTCATATGTTTAATGCTTGTGTTAGTAGATAAGACCTCTTCACGATTCTATGCTCACATGGCTTGTATGATTAGTCTGATTATTTAATTATCCAATTAATTTTGTGATAACATTGGTTTGTCTTTTGTTATAGAAATGCTTGCTAATAGTTGTTATGATTGATGTTTAGTCCTTACTTGTTGTAACCATTATAATTATTTGGATTCATCCAAATAATTATTTATGGTTAATATTAATCTTAATCATATCATGTTTAGGATAGTTGTTCATCCATTTGTTCCATGTGTTGTATAGTTCTTGTTAATTGTTTGATAAATGAATTGGTTTGATATAATGGAGTTGATCCTAAGTTATTTTAATGTGCTTAGGGCTAGACCTAGATCAAATCAATTCATGTTGTTGAATGATGTTTGATTGCTTAACTTGTTGCCCTTGTCTTGGTGTTATAGTAGTTACTTAGTCGTGATGTGTGGTGGGCACTATTAGTTAGTATTAGAACGTTGGTTTCGATTGACAAGCCTTCCATAGTTGTGTCAACCTAAACCCTGTCACTTCGTTGAATCCTCTCTACTTACCTCCCTATCATGCTATCTCATTTTCAGAATCTCCATCTGATTGATATCTCGCTATCCATCTACTCTTAATTTGTTTCGGATGTTATTTGGATTTACTATTGCTTTGGTATTTTTTTTGTCTTTTGCTATCGTTACTACGAGTAGGGAGTGACGACGATGTTGGAGATGGACAAAACCAGGTTATCAAAGAAGGAATCAACAACGAAGGCATGCCTCCTTCTTGATCATACTTATCCTATGGTTTACAAAATTGCATTGTGTTTTATGGTTACTATATGCATGCTATTTTTTTAATTCTCGTAGCTAGCGTGTCGATTGACACATTACCTTGATCCGCTTGTCGCCTATTCATTTGACACCTGAGTAGAATTATAGTATTCCGGTAGTGTAGAAATGCTTAGCCATGCTTATGCTATAGGTGCTTTGTTGAATGACCTCTGAGTCATTGATAGTTGAAACATATCGCTGAGCTAGGCCAGTTGGCCCTTGTTGATCTCCTCTACTCTCTTATACTCTGGGTGAAACTTACCATCTGAATACTGGTGCGGGCAACAGCTGAATCAAGGATTGAAGGAGCGATTGGCCGCCCTTCATGTGTTGAAGGGGGCAATCAGTCGTCCGTGCCGCATGAGGCCTAATAAGTCTTGGATTTGAAGATTGTGATAACAGTACAGCCACATGCTATATGGGCACTGGCTTGGTTAATTAGTTAGTGCACACTTATTGTCGTCATCGCCGTACCACAGATGGGATAGCTGCCTTGCGAGGAGTATCCTCGGCACAAAAGGGGGCCCGGACTGTGAACTGCGGTTACTTCCGTGTTGAAACCTAGTGGGCTTGGCATAGTAAGTTTCGTCTAATGAAAGACCTCGTCACAATCTCCCTGCCGGTATACCAAATGGTGTACTATGCTAGCGACGGCTAGTGGCAACAAGTCGGGATTGTGTCATGTGGGTAAAGTGTACAACCTCTGCAGAGTGTAAAACTATTCGAATAGCCGTGTCCACGGTCATGGACAACACATGAATCTTTCTTGACATACAGGACATGTCTTGCTTATTCCCTCTTTGCCCCTATTCTTGAAACCTATGAAGGACGTGAGTTGATCGAGGATACTCACTTTATGAAAGTTATTCTGGAGATAAAACATGTTTTCATCAAAAACTTCTTTTATCCAACTGCTTTCAAACAAAATTAGCTTGTATGCAAATGAGCCATATAGCCTTCCTTTGAAGCCACATGTAGCTATTAGGACCTTCCCCGTGGGAGGCATGTTGAGTACGTAATGTACTCATGGCAATATTTTTGTTGACAATAGAGTTCCATAAAGACGAAGGTGATGACTATGACTACTATGGCGATCCGTAGGAGTGAGGTCACGTGGACTACATCGACTGCCTATGGCTGAGATGGAGTCGCTTCGCATTATACTTTCCACTGTTTTTCTGAATGTAATAAATGTCATGAGACATTTATCTAGGTATGCCTTGTGGCAAGATATATTTAAACTTGTAAATACCTTTTATGCATTATGCAATGATATCATTTCGCTGTGTTGTCAACAATGATCCTGGGGTTGACAAATATACACAGGAGGGTCTGGAAATAATTTCCAGGTTCTCACAGAAGTGGTATCAGAGCCGATGTCGACCTAGTCACGTGGCCTTAGTTAGAGATGGAAAGCCTTAGGGACTATGTTATAAGAAAAACTATTTTGAAAAGGATCATTCTCGTACTCTTCTCCTTCACCATTGCTATTGTCATCTCATCTTATTCAACTTAAATTTAAACTCTACTTCTCTACCATCTTCTTTGTAGTATGTAAAACCCTTTCCCTGCCCTTGGTGTTGAAAAGTCAGAAGCTTCATATGATGTGCCAAGAATTTCAAGATAACTTCAACCCCTGAAGTTTTGAGTAGCAACATTTTTCCAAGAGAAGACACTTCGAGACCTCAAAAGCAACAACCATCGATCATGATCCAATCGTCAACGTCGAAGATTAGCCCCAAGATTTATTATGACCAGCCATATAGGATTAGGTTGGTTAACACCCCTATAGTGATAGAACTTGTAGCTTGTAGACGCAAAACCTTTCTTGTGTGAGTATTGTCTGCATATTTTCGGTGTTTTCCTATGCAGCGATACTAAAACCCTATTTGCCAAAAATGAGTTGCTTTTGAGTTCTATTTGGATAGCTTCATGGTTATCTCGGTGTTACCTCCACCTTGTGTGGGATTCTTTTTCTCCTCTTTGATCTTTCCTCTTCTCTGTAAACCCTAGAGGTCACTTTGAGAGCAAGGAAGTTGTAACATCATGCTTGGAGGTCTATTATCAATGTGAACCCTATGGAAAATCTCTTTTAAGGGGGGTAGTTGATGGTGGTTTGTGGCGAGATCGAAGATTTGAAGACCTTCATTTGCAAAGAATAAGAAGATTCGAAGACCTTCACCGCACCTACCATGAAGTTCAGCCCAAAGGAAGGATCAATGGTCCAACCGGACCAAAGCTTGACATAAAGGAGAAGGCCAAGACCGAAGAATGTTCAATCACTTAGAGATGCTATCAAATTGACATCGGCAGGACCGAAGGATTGTTTGGAAGCCTCGAACAAGCAGGTGACAGTATCAACAAATGAAGTATCTCCAATCAAGACCCCAAAGTTGCATATCACCAAGTTCAGAATCCATTGTGGTTCCACGAGTTTATGAGAAGATGTGTGTCGAACACCAAACTACCCAAACCCATTCTCTTTAGTCAGCCTAAATCTCGGGGACGAGATTTCTTTGAAGGGGGGTAGATCTGTAACATCCCGATTCTCAGAATGTTTAAGAAAAAGTTTTCCAAAAATCAGGGTGAGAAAATTTCATTTGTTTTATGTGGTAACAAAGCTTAAATTGGACTTTTATAATGTGGAGGATTTAACTTGATCTAATGCGAACTTAAATTTAACTTGAGTTTTGTTCTTTTCTTTTAATTGAGTTTTTTTCCCTTCAGCATATTAAATTATGCGCATTTGTATTTTGGAACTTCTGTTGAATTTGTTAGCTTCTATTCCTTTTTTATGTTTTCCTAAGAAGGAAAATATATTTAATTTATTTTCCCAAACTCTGGGCAATATTCGATGCTCAATCTACCTTCTCTATTTTCCCTTGTGTTTCTTATTCCTCTCAGCCGAATGGACCCAGCCCATCTCTTTTATTTTCTTTCTCCATCTCTCTTGGACTATAGCCCAACAACTCCCTCTAATTTTTCTCCTTCTTCCCTCCTTCCTCATGGGTCTGGCCCATCTCACCCAAAAGAGCGACCTCTCTTCTCCTCCCTCTCTGTACGCTCACAATCCTACAGAAAGGAAACGTCAACAACCATGATTCCTCCTCTCCTTTTATTTCCCATAAACCCATCGGTTTCCAAAACTGAAAGGCCTTATGTGCGCCTCCACCTTTCTTCCACCTCGATCACTTCATCTCCTCCTTTCACCCACGCTTACACGCGCACCCATTACAGAGAAGAGAAAACCTACAGCCACTATGCACCCCTCCTCTAACTTCCTTAATACTTCACCGTTTCCAAATCCGTGAGTACATGGACGAGCGCCCCGATCTCCTCTCTCATTCCTTTCAGCCCTCCTGCCTTCTCCCATCTTTGTTTTACCAAGAACCCTCCTCAAACTGCTGCTGCTCCATGGACACGAGAGCTTGTTTCCGGCGACTCACCACACTTCCATCCAAATCCTTGCGCTCGAAGGTCCTGCTCCATGTCATGGTTCCATTCAGGGAAGAAGGAACGCATTCCATCGACCACACGCGAAGAATTTCACTTGTGCGTGTACACTGTTCGTCAAGTTCACCACACCGGTCCGTCCAACTCGGTGAGCCTCTATCCAATTCCTATTGCACACCTTCTAAACATCACTCATGTTATCTCCTAGACATCATAGTTCCTCCTATTTTTGTTGTTGGGCGCGTCGATGCTATCCGTCGCATGGACCGTAGTTCATTGGCTTATTTTCATCGTTTTTGTTCACTGTTTGATCATGATCGCAATAGATGAAATGTTTTAAGTGGTTAGAGGAACCCGTTTGTGGTTTAGATTTTGCGTATATATTCTATTAGACGTTCGTTTAGTCAAATGGGAATTACACTACGTGTATGTTTCTTTCACTTTTTATTTTTCACTTGTGTGACTTATACCTAGGAGTCGCTCCTAAATATTTCTTAATCGTAGGAGTTTCATTTGATTTACTACATTACTTGTTTAGTCAATTGAGATTTAATATAAATTTTATCTAGCCACTCTTGTTGATTAAAACAATAGTTTTAAAATAGTGTTGCATGGTTATGTGTAGGATTCATCGGTGACCTTTTCTGTTAATATATTGTTATATGTTTTTTATATGCCTAGGAGTGCATGGTATTCGCCTCGTAATTTTGGTGTGTCATATCACTTGCTTGATTTATTTACCGATTATAGTTATTTGTTAATTGTTGAACATGTTGTCCCACGTGACATTTTTCTTTGGTGCGGCACATGGTCATATCATATGTGTGTGTACGCGTTTTGTGAATGATTACCATGTGTAGAACTTGATTGGTGTATCGGATTATCATTGTTCATACATGTGTGGCGAGTGTTATTATCTCAATTAGATTTGGATCATAATTAGGATAATCTTATTATTATTATTATTATTATTATTATTATTATTATTATTGTTGTTGTTGTTGTTGTTGTTGTTGTTGTTGTTGTTGTTTTGGTAATGGTCAATACTTATTGTTTGCGTGCATACAAATTTTGGTGAATGTTGTCATGTTTATAATTCTTTAGAATTGTTTTAGGAGTTGCTTTTATTTATCTAATCATGGAAGAATTAACGTTTGATTCTTTAGTTTTTGTTTAGCATGACTATACCTTAGGTTTGTTGTACAGATAATTCTATGCCATGTTGCACATGTGCTAATAGACTAGAATCATGCGATGTCTATGATATATGTGTATCTATTTATAATACATGTTATTGCATAATTTTCTTTATGCTAGGTTCTAGATGTCAAATGAAGTGTTATGTTACCCTAGAACAAATCCAGTACAGTTCCATGTTGCATAACACATTATGGTGTAGTTGTTCCTCTGGTTTTGTAGATCTCACCATTCATTACCTAGTTGGTTCATATTTAAGATATGTATTGCTGCATATGGTTTATGCTTCTAGCATATAACTTTGTATATTATTTGTTAGTCATCCTAGGCATTTTGTTTACCTAGGATGATAGTTGTGCATATTAGTTGATTGACATGCCATGTTAGTACTTACTCAAAGTAGAATGCATATTTTGGTTATATGCCAACCATGTGTTATACTGTTGCTAGTTTTTATCTTATGTTCATGCTTTTGGTTATACATTACTTAGTAGATATACATGATAGTACTCTGATGATATCATGCGTAGTTCTGTATCCTATGTCAATACAAGTGTAAGTGGTACTAGATAGGTAATACAAGTCATCATTGCTATTCATGCTATGATATTTCATTGCTTGATGTTGTTGATGCCATGGCATAGATGTTCACTAGCTTACATGCTAATTGCTTACTAGGTGTGCTTATGTGTCATAACTAGTATGTAGGCTTGTGTCCTATTGCCATGCTTGATCACCATGATTGTTGATAGCAACTATGTTTTCTCATTGTTGCGAGTTGTATTTTATTAGTAGCATATTTTGGCATCTCGTGTCATGATCATCCATGCTTAGCATCATATCTGGTTTAGCTTGCTGTTACATTTGTGGTATGCCTAAGTCTAGACATCAAGTCATGCTAGTTATCTTTCATGTGTTATTATATTCCATGTGTTATAGTTGTACTTGTGTTGCCCATATATGCTTGACTTGTCTCATGTTAGTGTTATGAGTGTTTGGCACATGTTGCATTAGCTCATCACATGATTAGGATAGTTTACCTTTCAATAGTTGAGTTGTGTCTTTCTCATATGCTTAGTGCACATTGTTGCTTTGTTGTTAATCATGTTGTGGTAATTTTTTTGCCTCATTTAGATATTAGTTGTTTCCTTTATTATAAACAGAATGTCCTAGTTTAGTATCTTCTTATGGTCACTCATATGTTTAATGCTTGTGTTAGTAGATAAGACCTCTTCACGATTCTATGCTCACATGGCTTGTATGATTAGTCTGATTATTTAATTATCCAATTAATTTTGTGATAACATTGGTTTGTCTTTTGTTATAGAAATGCTTGCTAATAGTTGTTATGATTGATGTTTAGTCCTTACTTGTTGTAACCATTATAATTATTTGGATTCATCCAAATAATTATTTATGGTTAATCTTAATCTTAATCATATCATGTTTAGGATAGTTGTTCATCCATTTGTTCCATGTGTTGTATAGTTCTTGTTAATTGTTTGATAAATGAATTGGTTTGATATAATGGAGTTGATCCTAAGTTATTTTAATGTGCTTAGGGCTAGACCTAGATCAAATCAATTCATGTTGTTGAATGATGTTTGATTCCTTAACTTATTGCCCTTGTCTTGGTGTTATAGTAGTTACTTAGTCGCGATGTGTGGTGGGCACTATTAGTTAGTATTAGGACGTTGGTTTCGATTGACAAGCCCTCCATAGTTGTGTCAACCTAAACCCTGTCACTTCGTTGAATCCTCTCTACTTACCTCCCTATCATGCTATCTCATTTCAGAATCTCCATCTGATCGATATCTCGCTATCCATTGGATTTATTATTGCTTTGGTATTTTTTTTGTCTTTTGCTATCGTTACTACGAGTAGGGGGTGACGACTATGTTGGAGATGGAAAAAACCTTCTTGATCATACTTATCCTATGGTTTACAAAATTGCATTGTGTTTTATGGTTACTATATGCATGCTATTTTTTTATTTCTCGTAGCTAGCGTGTCGATTGACACATTACCTTGATCCGCTTGTCGCCTATTCATTTGACACCTGAGTAGAATTATAGTATTCCGCTAGAGTAGAAATGCTTAGCCATGCTTATCCTATAGGTGCTTTGTTGAATGACCTCTGAGTCATTGACAGTTGAAACGTATCGCTGAGCTAGGCCAGTTGGCCCTTGTTGATCTCCTCTACTCTCTTCTACTCTGGGTGAAACTTACCATCTGAATACTGGTGCGGGCGACAGCTGAATCAAGGATTGAAGGAGCGATTGGCCGCCCTTCATGTGTGTTGAAGGGGGCAATCAGTCGTCCATGCCGCATGAGGCCTAATAAGTCTTGGATTTGAAGATTGTGATAACAGTACAGCCACATGCTATATGGGCACTGGCTTGGTTAATTAGTTAGTGCACTCTTATTGTCGTCATTGCCGTACCGCAGATGGGATAGCTGCCTTGCGAGGAGTATCCTAGGCACAAAAGGGGGGCCCGGACTGTGAACTGCGGTTACTTCCGTGTTGAAACCTAGTGGGCTTGGCATAGTAAGTTTCGTCTAATGAAAGACCTCGTCACAATCTCCCTGCCGGTATACCAAATGGTGTACTATGCTAGCGACGGCTAGTGGCAACAAGTCGGGATTGTGTCATGTGGGTAAAGTGTACAACCTCTGTAGAGTGTAAAACTATTCGAATAGCCATGTCCACGGTCATGGACAACACATGAATCTTTCTTGACATACAGGACCTGCCTTGCTTATTCCCTCTTTGCCCCTATTCTTGAAACCTATGAAGGACGTGAGTTGATCGAGGATCCTTAGTTTATGAAAGTTATTCTGGAGATAAAACATGTTTTCATCAAAAACTTCTTTTATCCAACTGCTTTCAAACAAAATTAGCTTTTATGCAAATGAGCCATATAGCCTTCCTTTGAAGCCACATGTAGCTATTAGGACCTTCCCCGTGGGAGGCATGTTGAGTACGTAATGTACTCATGGCAATATTTTTGTTGCCAACAGAGTTCCATGAAGACGAAGG
Source organism: Triticum dicoccoides (assembly GCF_002162155.2). Lineage (NCBI taxonomy): Eukaryota > Viridiplantae > Streptophyta > Magnoliopsida > Poales > Poaceae > Triticum > Triticum dicoccoides. The sequence goes on along the minus strand of NC_041393.1, from coordinate 746,353,070 downwards.
TGATGACTATGACTACTAGGGCGATCCGTAGGCGTGAGGTCACGTGGACTACATCGACTGCCTGTGGCTGAGATGGAGTCGCTTCGCATTGTACTTTCCGTTGTTTTTCTAAATGTAATAAATGTCGTGAGACATTTATCTAGGTATGCCTTGTGGCAAGATATATTTAAACTTGTAAATACCTTTTATGAATTATGCAATGATATCATTTCGCTGTGTTGTCAACAATGATCCTGGGGTTGACAAATATACACAGGAGGGTCTGGAAATAATTTTTGGGTTCTCACACCTTTCCTCTTCAAGGAACACCAACGCATGCTCAAGAGGTAGCAACCAGCTATCTTCACCCGCACAAAAACGGGTCATAAATGCAGTTAAGGCTGCCATATCCTTCGGCTTCTCCTGCCCGGGGTGTCAAGCGAGCCATTCATCACAGACGCTGTGTTTGAAGGCCGCTAAGGCTTCGGCGTCCGGACAGTCCATGATTTGGTTCTTTTTAATTAGGAATCGATTCCAAAGCATGCGAGCCGATTCGCCATTTTGCTGGATTATGTGACTTAGGTCATCAGCATTTACTGGCCGGACATAAGTGCCCTGGAAGTTGGCCCGAAAAGCATCTTCTAAATCTTCCCAACTTCCAATGGAGTTCTTTGGGAGGTTGTTCAGCCAGTGTCGTGCTGGTCCTTTCAGCTTTAGAGGAAGGTATTTAATGGCGTGGAGGTCACCTCCACGAGCCATATGAATGTGGAGGAGAAAGTCTTCAATCCAGACGCCCGAATCTGTCATACCATCGTACTGCTCGATGTTTACGAGTTTGAACCCTTCCAGAAACTGGTGTTGCATTACATCATCGGTAAAGCACATAGGGTGTGCAGCACCGCTATACCGTGCGACATCACAGCGGAGATGGGATGACATATGAGTTCGGTGTTGATCCCGAATATTGTAATGTTCATCACACCGGACTTCATAGTCTTTATCTCGTGCCAGGGCATGGCCTCTTGATCCATAGATTAATCTGGTCTGATCGGCTTTATTGGCTAGGTCCTGGTGCAAGTGATATGTATAGCCCGCAGCTACTGTCCCCTTGCCTCTTTGGCGGCGGGGGGGAGGGGGGCTGGTGTTCGGCTTGATGTGCTGCTTTATCCCTTCCATGTGGTGGTCTGTCTGGTTGATCTGCCTGATTGTATTTTGACGGTATTGGCATGAGGGCTTCATCGCAGAATTGTGGTAGCAGCTTATGTTTGCGGTAACTCTTTACTGGTCGCTCGGGGTCGTACTCTTCAGCGGCCAGGACCTTGGTCCACCTTTCATTGAACGTATCCTGTTTAGCTTTGAGCCGTTGTTGTTTCTATATCAGGCTCCGCGCGGTGGCGATAAGTTGTCGCTTGAAGCGTTCTTGTTCAAGAGGTTCCTCTGGGACGATAAAATCTTCGTCACCGAGGCTGACATCCTCTTCGGAGACTGGCATATAGTTGCTGTCCTCCAAGTCTTCATCACTACTAGGGAAAAGCCTAGAAGTATCGCGGGTTATATGCTTCTCAGTAGCGCGGGTGACCGCGCTACTGATACGACGCTACAACTAATGCTTATCAATAGCGCGGCCTGACCAGCCCTACTGCTAACTAGGGTAGCAGCAGCGTTAGTCTGCAACATGCGCTGCTGATAATAGTTGCAACGCCCTTGTGCAAAGAGCGCTACTGCTAAGAGCTCGCTGCTGCTAATGCCATACCCCGCGCTACTGTTATTAGTTTTTTATTTTTTCTGCTCCACATTGTGTGCTCCTGAATTTTGTTTTGGGCTTTATACAATAATCTCTAGCATATCATACACATACAAATGTAATCATAGCATATACATAGCGATACAAGGTGGTCATCATCATAATCATCATCCAACAGAAAGTGGTCTCTCATCATCATTTCAAAATAGCGATACAAGTCTCGAATACTTGCAACTACATCGCCATCCATCTAAACAATGATATACATGAGAAGAGCTATCACTATGAGTGAGAGCGGGACTATGCAGTACATGAGGCGACAGTTATGATTCCTCTCCCGCGCTAGCATGAACCTCAAGTAACTAGCTTCTGCTTCTTGTCTGCTTTTGAAGACTTTATGGCTTGCGCCCGAGACCCCATTCACTTGCGCCTGACAATCAGGCCACTCATCGTACACCCCCGGAACCTTCCCTTTGTACACGACATAGCACTGCTTCCTCGCCATCAAGAAGCTAGGTACCTGTTAGAGATGCATCTTCATCAAGAGAATGTACAATCATATGGAACAAAATATACTAGAGCAACACGAAAAAGAAAGGGTTAGCAACTAGATGCAACATATAGTAGACAAACTAATTAACTAGAGGTGCGCAGGTCATCATACCCAAACTAACAAAGTAGCATTAGGCAAGTTCGGCAGGGACCCTGGACATCACAAAGTTTCATCACTACAGAAAGTATACAAATTCAACCGACACATATCATCATCATTGGCATCGTAAATCACTAGAAGTTCCATGCTTCCATATCATTGAGGATGGACCCTACCTTCTTGAACAACGTGAGGTCATGACGCTGCATGCCTATGCGAGTTCGGACGTCAGCTTGCGATATAGGTCCATGGTGGAACATCCCCTTCTCATCGACGACTTCTTTCATGATGATCGTCACAATGTCCCTTTGGATGCGAAAGTCATCTCTAAGTTTATAATCCACTTCTCCATGATATTCTACCCACTTGCGGATATGATCATCGTTTATGTTTGTCATGCGAAGCTTTTGGTGATCTGGGCTGAACTCAATCATGAGATAGAGAATGTAGAATCCATCTTTCTTGCTTGGTTTTGGGACATGGATGCAGCAGAAGTTAGTTTTATGCGTGAAACCCATCTTCTTGTTCCTTTGTTTCGTGGTCTGTAGGTGGCCACCCCTAATGTTGAAGCGTTCAAGAGCATCATCTAGAATATTCATTATGTGGGTGTAGTCCTTCTTCTTGTAGTTTCTGGTAGGGTCCAAATACACGGCGTGGGAGACTCGCGGGTAAAGAACGATAAGGATGGCGCGCCCGTTGCTGCGGGGAAAAAGACACCTCAAATTATTCTCCATATGAGCGAGAAGGAATGATTGAAATGTACGAAAGGGTTGTCCGGAACTGACTTACTTTTGATGATAAGGCAGGAGGAAAATTTCCTGGTCCTTATTCTATACCATGAAGTTTTGGAGGTACTCCGTAGCAGTTTCATGCTCAAAGTCGCCGAGACTCATGAAGGACTTGTGCATGTAGTACGGATCCGCCACACAGATTTGTGAGACTTCTTCTCTATTCATGACGGAGATCACATGTAGCGCAAAATAGAGCCGCCTTGTCAGAAACATCTCGAAGATATGGTCAAACCGCAGGAAGAACACCTCCGCGGGCCGTGTGTCGACGTAGAACTTCCCCTCAAGCACACAAGCCGCGTACGTCAGATATCCCGGATCCTTCGAGGCTATTAGGCTTTTCTCAGTTGACAACACATGGTCGTGCAGTCTCTTGAGATACCCTAATAGTGCCTCTAGCGGTTTCGGTGGTAGCATTGGCCCGCCCGAGACATGGAACATGGCCGCACCTTTGACGGGTACCTCTTTAGAATCCACCGTCTGGCTGCTATTTGATCTGGCTTGTTTGCAGGCAGCTGAGCCTATCTTCCCCGGTCTCTTCCTCTCCTTTTTCTTGGGCACACCTTCCAGACCCTTCCTTAACCCCTACCTCAGTGTTGCCGGGCTAAGCACTGTACGACCCCCGGCTAGTTGAGCTTGTGTTGAACCGGCATCTTCAGGTGTGTCCTATGAGGATTTCATGAAGAGAGATTTCTTGAAATACCTGCTAGGATGTTCCTGCCTCGGCAGATCATCCATATCCTCATTAGCATGCTGATAGCCCAATTCGTCATATGGCTGACTCATCATATCTAAGTCACCGTCATAGGCGACTTTATTGAGGAAACCCATTGGATCCTCAATCTCCTCCATCTCATCACCCATTCTTTGTTCTACGGGGCCAATTACATCAGCCACTATTGGACCCCCGTCATCACGTCGTCCGCTGCTCTCACTCGGCACTACATGAGATAGTAATTGCGTAGGCGGGGTGGTGGTCTCCATACATGCTTGTTGATGTGTGGTTATTGGTGTGCTCCCAGCCGGCTCCACACGAAGAAGATTCTTCGGCCATAGCAGCATCCAACCCTTGTAGCTTCCAATCTGCAGCGGGGTCCACTACAAGGAAAAGGGCTATAGATGAAATGGATACTAATGGCGCACCTGACATGTGGTGCGCCACTACTATATAGTAGTGGCGCACCATGTGCTGATGCGCCATTAGTGTGGAAGACACTAATGGCGTACCAGACACATGGTGCGCCACTAGTAACAATTTTTTTCCAAACATACTAATGGCGCACCCAGGCACAGTGCGCCATTACTAGTTCTAACTAGTAATGGCGCACCAGCCACATAGTGCGCCACTACTATATTTTTTTTGTGCAAAACTACTAATGGCGCACCGTGGCATAGTGCGCCATTACTAGTTTAAACTAGTAATGGCGCACTATGCCACGGTGCGCCATTAGTATATATATATATTTTTTATTTTTTTGCAAAACTACTAATGGCGCACCACCAGCAGGTGCGCCATTAGTAACATTGTAGGTTGTGCGCCATTAGTAACCTGGGACCAATAAGATATTTTGGACAGCCACACCTACCCACTCACTTTCCCCACTTCATTCTCTCCACCTCCTCCTCCAAGCTTGTCTCGGCTGCCTCCTCCTCCTCACCTCATTTGCACCATAGATTCATCCAAATTAAGTGGTTAAATTACCTTTTTTGATAGGTAAGTAAGGGGGAAGCTATCTTTATGTTGTTCTCCCTCCAATAACGTGCACATGCACTTTTTATGGCCTAGCTAGATCTATGTATGTTCGTGGTGTTGCATATGTTTGTGGTGTTGGATATATGTTTGTGTTTGCAGGTACCGGTATTTGAAATGCGATAGTTGCCAATATTTTGCCGGAATGTTGATTCATTTCCGTTTCGGCGAGAATTTTGGCACTATGCATTCTTTTTGGTCCTATTTTTAGGGAAAGTCATGCCAAATTTTTCTTGGTTCTAAAATATCGTTTTGCTCTACCCCGCAGGCGACCATGGTCCGCACGATGACCGAAGGCATCGTGAATAGGTTTTTGAGCTCCGCAAAGGCCGAGATGCTTCAAAAGAACGAGACGGAGAAAAGATGTCCGTGTCGAAGATGCAAGCTGAAGAGCCTTATTGCGGACCCGGATTCCGGGAAGGTGCGGAACCACCTGCTCTTGCGTGGTTTCATGGATGGCTATCGGTGGCAAGGTGATGAAGATGACTATGAAGTCTTCCATGGGGGCCGGGCAAGAAATGAGGAAGGGTAGCAAGACAACCACCGCGGCTCGGGCGGGCGAGAAGACGAAGAATCTCCAGGACATGATCACGCCGGTGATGCTGTACACAGTCATCATGTAGAAGATGCAGGACATGATGATGAGGAAGATGCCGGAGAAGACGAAGGGCATGATCATGAAGATGAAGTTGCCGGTGGAGTAGACGACGATGGAGCATTGATGGGCTGGGTGCAGGACCCTCATATTCAAGAGCTACTTCTCAAGCAGACGGACAACGCAAGAGCTGCCGCCCGAGAGAAAGCCAAGCTGGATCAACTGGAGATAGACGCGGTTACTCCATTGTATGAAGGATGCATGCCCGAGGATACCCGCCTCAAAGTAACGCTCATGGCTCTGGAGATGAAGGTAAAACACAAAATGACCGACTCAAGCTTCGACGAGAACATGACATTCTGGCGCGAACGTCTTCCCAAGGGGAACAAGTGCCCGACCAGTTTCGAGGAGGCGAAGAAAATGGTGTGTCCTCTGGATTTACCGCACGTGAAATACCATGTGTGCATGAACAATTGCATCATTTATCGGGACGAGCATGCAGAGTCTACCATATGTCCGGTGTGCGGCGTCACTCGATACAAGAAGAGGAAGAAAGCTCCTCAAAAAGTGGTGTGGTAAATTTCGATCACTCCTCGTCTGCAGCAGTATTTCGTGGACCCTAAGGTAGCAAAGCTCTTGCGTTGGCACGCGGATAGGGAGGAGAAGAAGCCAGAAGATGATGCAAATGATCCAGAGATAAATAATAAAGACAAGATGCTGAGTCACCCTAGGGATGGGATCCAGTGGCAAGCGTTGAACTTCGAACACCTAGAATTTGGGAAGGATCCAAGGAACATCATGCTGGGCGCGAGCACCGATGGAGTCAATCCGTTTGGCAGCCAGAAAAGCACACATAGCACCTGGCCTGTGTTTGTGTGGATATACAACCTCCCCCCTGGTTGTGCATGAAGAGGAAGTACATTCACATGAGTATGCTAATTGAAGGGCCGAAACAACCAGGGAACGACATCAATTTGTATCTGGGGCTGCTGAAAGAGGAGATAGACACGCTGTGGAAAACGCCAGCCAATACGTGGGATGCCGCACAGAAAGAATATTTCCCTATGAGAGCTGCACTGCTCACGATGGTGCATGACTATCTCGGTTACGGATATGTCGCGGGGCAGGTTGTCCACGGATTTTCTGGATGCGTTAGGTGCATGGATGACACAATATATCGCCAGCTAGAGAGAGATCCCGGGTCTTAAAAAACCGTGTTCATGGGACATCGAAGGTGGCTTCGCGATGATGACCCATGGAGGAAACGCAAGGATCTGTTCGATGGTGAAACCGAAACCCGAAGTCGCCCGCGTACGAGGCGCTGCGAGGAAATAGACGAGCTGTTGAAAAATTGGAAATATTGCCCACTGCCGGGAAAGAAGCAAAAGGCGCCAGAGCCGGGAAAGAAGCGAAAGGCGCCAGAGCCGCTGCTGAAGGTATGGAAAATGAGGTCTGTTTTCTGGGACTTGCCATACTGGAAGATCCACCGTGTGCCTCATAGCCTTGATGTCATGCATATCACGAAGAACGTGTGCGAGATTCTGCTTGGTACCCTGCTCAACATGCCAGAGAGGACCAAAGATGGGCCAAAAGCAAGGGCAGACTTGAAATCAATGGGTATCAGGGAGGAGCTTCACGCTAATGATGATGATGATGATGATGAGGCGAAGCAGGACACGGAAAGTCGTCGCAAAGGAAAAAGGCCAAGAAGATCGGAAATGACTACCCTCCCGCGTGCTTCACTCTAAGTCAGGAGGAGATCGATCACTTTTTCACCTGCCTCGTAGGAGTAAAACTTCCTTACGGTTACGCGGGGAAGATAAGCAGATACCTAGACCCAACGAAGCATAAGTTCAGCGGGATGAAGTCTCACGACTGTCACGTGCTGATGACGCAGATACTTCCAGTTGCAATCCGTGGGATCATGGATGCGCACGTCCGTGAAATGCTATTTGGCCTATGCAACTTTTCCGACGTCATCTCTCGGAAGTCGGTTGGCGTGAGGCAACTCAGAAGGCTACAGGAAGAGATCGTGGTGATACTATGCGAGCTTGAGATGTACTTCCCGCCCGCATTCTTCGATGTTATGGTGCATCTGCTAGTCCATATCATGGAGGATATCATCCAACTCGGGCCGACGTTCCTACACAACATGATGCCATTCGAAAGGATGAATGGTGTCATCAAAGGATACGTTTGCAACATGTCACGCCCAGAGGGAAGCATAGCCAGGGGCTTTCGGACCAAAGAGTGCATCTCCTACTACATGAATTATCTAGGCATCGAGAACCCCGTTGGTCTGCCCGTCAACAGGCACCTCGGCAGGCTCGCTGGATGGGGTCACCGTGAGGGTCGCCGTGAAATGCATGTCGACTTCGAGGGTCAACTCGCCGACTTTGAAAGAGCAAACCTAGTCGCTCTACAACACATAGACGTGGTCGATCCTTGGGTGGTAGAGCACAAAACCTTTATTGAGAAGACGTACAATGACCGAGGCCAACAGAGGATGAACAGAGATATAATTAAAGAGCACAACTCATGTTTCACGCGTTGGTTCATGCAGAAGCTTCTGTCGTACCCTTTACATGAGGATTCTTCCGCGGAAGAACAACTCATATTCGAATTGTCACAGGGCGCCGAGCACAACCTGAACGTATGAGGCGTACGATATCAACGGCTACACATTTTACACAGAGGGAAAGGACATGAAGAGCGATGGTTATCGAAACTCTGAGGTAACGATGGAATCCTACACCGGTAATGACAAGGACAGATACTACTGAAGGATCGAGGAGATCTGGGAGCTGAGCTACGCTGGAGAGAAGGTCCCGATGTTCCGTGTCAGATGGGCCAAGAGCGTCATAAAAGAAGACCGGTATTTCACCACCATGGTTATACCCGAAGCCAAATCCAAGACCGCGGGCGCAAATGTCACCGCAAAAAATGAGCCATCGGTACTGGCTTCCCAAGTGGACCAATGCTTCTTCATTACTGACCCGCCAAAGCCCAGTCGTGTTGTCGTGAGGAGAGGCAAAAGGAAGATCATCGGAATGAGTGGAGTCGCCAATGAGCAAGACTTCGACAAGTACGGCGACCCGAAGATGGAACATGACGACGATGATGAAGTATCAGCATACACCACAAGAAGAAGCAGGACCACCCTACCTAAAGGACGTCCGTTCAAGAGAAGAACTCCATTTACGAAAAATAAGGGCAAGAAAATTGTGAACAGATAGCTAGCTAAGTTCGATTGTATTTAAATTGTAGCCTTCATTTCTTGATTGTATTTCATGGGCACTTTTTGAACTCATGAATATTTTTAAATTTCATGGACACTCGATCTCGACCCCCCTCCATCTCGATCGCTATCCCACCTCGCTAGATCCGGTCCCTCTCCCCCGCACAACCGGCTGCCGCCGCCGACCCCCTGCACCCTCCCCCACTCCACCGCCGTCGACGACCCACCGCACCTTCCCCCGCTCCACCGCCGCCGAGCACCCCCCGCAACCTCTCCC
>NC_041393.1:746337686-746343424 GCF_002162155.2 Triticum dicoccoides | reverse complement strand
ACCGTCACAAATGATTGCAACTAAAATTGCAAAAAAAAAAACAAATTTGATTATATTTTCAAATAACAAATTTAATGATATTTTCAAATAATAAATTTGATGATATTTTTTCATATTCATAAATATTTTCAAATAACAAATTTGATGATATTTTTAAAAAAATTATTACTATTTTTATAAAAATATATTACTGGTTCATATTCATTTTAATTTTCTTAAAAATTATTAGATGCAACAAAAAATAATAATAATAAATTTACTTATGGCGCACCTCTGGCTGGTGCGCCATTGCTATATAAAAATAGGATTACTAATGGCGCACCTCTGGCTGGTGCGCCATTGCTATATAAAAAAAGATTACTAATGGCGCACCGACGGGTGGTGTGCCATTGCTATCTAAAAAAACATACTAATGGCGCACCGCTGCGGGGTGCGCCATTAGTAAGCTTCCCCCCACACTAAATCCCCAATCCACATTTCTCTCTAATCCCTCCCCCTGCCTCATCTCACCCGCGCCCAATCCACCACTGACCACCACCGCCCCCGTGCTCGTCGTTCCGGGCCATGCTCGCTGCCCCCCACCCCTCGTGCTCGCCATCCCTGAGCCGAGCGCCGCCTCCCTCGCCGTCCCCCCTCCGCCCGTGGCCGAGTACGCCAGCTCGCGTTCGGCCTCCCTCGCGCTCTGTGGCTTCCTCATCTTCCTCAACGTCTTCGCCTTCCTCCTCGCCGTTGGTGCCGAGCAGCGATGCAACACCGTACGCCCACTGACCCTCCCACCCCTCCTCCTCCCCTTGCCCCCTGCCTGCGCCGGGGCTGACAGCCCCTTCTCTATCTCGCAGGGCAAGGTGGTGTCGGACGAGTACGACGAGCGCTCCTACTGCCTCTACAACACCGACGCCTCCACCGTATACGGCGTCTGCGCCTTCTTCGTGCTCCTCCTTGCACAGATGCTGCTCTCCGGCGTAACCCGCTACCTCTGCTTCGCCGTCTTCGCCGTCTCCTGGTGCGCCTAGCTCAAACCCTAGATCGATCTCGTTCAATCTCAAGAGCACATTTGATCTGTCCAGTCTGATTTGACAGTACCAGCAAGCCTTTGCATTCTCGAACTCAGGAAACAATAGCTTTGAGTTCAGTGTACTAGGATGAACACAAGTGTTGGTAAGAGAAACAAAATTTGAATGGGAAAGGGAACTTTCAGTCCAAGTTCTAATTGTCACCTGGGTATTCATGGATGTTTTGTTCCTACGCTTCTCAGATTTTGACTGCATGCACTACATTTAGAGTTCAGTGCAAGCTAAAAACAGGGCATAATCATTGTGACATGCTCCAGATTATAAACTGGGAGAAGAGAGAAACGATTTATTAGCAAATACATATAGCTGCAAGAAAATCTCTTTTGATTGCTGACTGCACAATCTCAAGTATACATCTCCGAAAATATATTGCTCTTGTTCTTTGAAATTTAGAGCTGTTGTGGTCCTGCTCACTTGATTGTGTAGCATAGATGTGTAAGTAAGAATGCAAACTGAACCATGCTATGAGTCTTAGAGATGTTCATCCCAAATAATAATGATCACAATTGTGCAGCATATGTGCAATTTTGGCCACTGACTATAACAAATTGTTTGAAATATAGACCACTATGTGCATTCAGCAAAAACTCTGTACACCCCTCTAGCTGAGGAATAACTCTAGTGAGTGATTCTTGCTATGGGGAGGGACAGTGATAACATATTAAATTGATTGATTGTTCTTACATTTTAGTGATAACATATTAACATTCTTGCTATGGGGAGGGATAGTGATAACATTTTAGCTAGATAGAATATATGCACATTTGGTGTGCTTCTGCTAGTTTTGATGTTTCCCGTCTTCCGTTTATGATAAGAGATTTTGTTTGTAGAAAAGCATATCGGCAGCTGTTCATGTATTGTTTGGACTAAAGAATCCTCAAGTCCTCCAGATATATGTTTGGATGCTAGATGGTTCATGCATATTTCTGTCTACTTCCTCTAGAATTACTATGTTACCAAGATTCCAAAACTTGTTATGCAGTGTCTAGATTCAAAATACAGAGTAGCTTTTTGCAATCTCTTTTAGATTCAACATGCACTTACTTCACCACTTCCTATATCAGTTCATCATAGATGGCGTTGTGAATATGAAACTGAATCCAGAACTTGTCATCTGTTTTCATTTCATTTTGGAAAATCACAGGCCTCTAGAAGAAAGTAGTCTGCAGGAGACCTCTAGTGCTAGTGCTTTTTGTCTGTAGATAAGCATGTCGTTTGTTCATCTCGATTCGTCCTTGAACTCCTAAAATTTCTTATCAGAAGAATGTTAGTAGATGCACATTGTATCTGCTTCTGCTAGTTTTCATGTGTCCGGTCTTGCGTTTTCGCAGCCTTTACAATAGGTTTTGTTTGTAGAGAAGTATAGCTGACTTTCCATCTATTTGTTTGGGCTAAAGAATTCTGACGTACTGATAAGTTTGAATTTTAGATGGATATATATGTTTGTCTACTTCTTCTAGAACTAGTGTATTACCAAGATTCCAACACTATTTATGCAGTATCCAGATTGAAAATACCAAGTAGCATTTTGCATTCTCTTTCAGATTCAGCCTGCAGTTGCTTCACCACTTCCTGTAACAGTTTGACATAAATGTCATTGTGCATATGAAAAATCGAACGTGGTTTTCCCCCTACTGTTTTAGTGAGAACATATTAAATAGATTGATTGTTCTTACATTTTAGTGATAACATATTAACCTCCCTTTGAGGATAAATGCACTCACTGAAACTGTTGTATATATTGTCATAAAGTTCAGCAAGAACAGGGCATCAACCTAGTATCTAGTTGGGGAGGGACAAATGGACATGGTATCACTGTAGCTGTACTGCACAACAAACTATTAGTCTTAGGATTAAGACTCCTCATATGATATGAGAGGATTTTTTTTAAATGGCTTCTTGCAGTTTTGAAAATTCAGTTTATTCGGTTACTAAAAATTCAGTTTATTCAGTTAGGCACACAAATTTCAGAACTTTTGTGTGCCCTAGTACTTGGTGTTTGTAGAAAACCAGGAGTGTCAATGTGACTAGAATACACTTGTTCCTATATGGGTGAAACTTCACTTGTTTTTAGGCTAGTGTAGGGTGTTGCTTTATTCTGTCATCATTTGTAACTATGTCTCAAATAAATTGTTCCTTCTTCTGTATTTGACAAGTAATGACTGTTGATAAGCTGAGGCATGGATTAAGCTGTTTCTTTGCTGTAACATATTGTATATCACTCCACAATGAAATACAATACGTATTATTATGCTTTGTAAAACTTGTTCATGTACTGAACTACTAATGCCTTGTGATGCTAGGAATTACTTGTGATGCCTTTGAATTACTTGTGATCACATTGAGAAAGACTTGTAAAGATGATCATCATCTTTTACAAAAAACAATTTGTGATGATTTTGCTAGTTTGCTGGGTTTTTTCTCCGACCATCGTGTCGTGATGATTGTGCAGGTACCCCGAGAGGCCCTTGAGTTTGCTAGAATGTCGATTAACTTCTGTTCCGTCAAATTCGGGTACTCCATATGTCCTATGTTCAGCAAAGGTCATGCTGAAATTTTCCGTGAATTTTAGCACGACTTTGCTAAAAATAGGACATATGGGGTACTTGCGACTAATGCATGGGCCGGGGTATCTTAGTACTTAATTAAGTAGGATCAACTGCCCCGCCATTCTTGTTGCATTAAACCATAGGTGGCACTAGAGCCAAGTGATAAGGCCCAACCTAAATGATGAAATCTTAACTTAGCATTTAGGGTGCCTCGGCGTCGACAAACCCTAAATGATGAAACCTTGGCTTTTATAGGGTGCCTCGGTGTCGATGAGAACCTAAATGATGTACGCTTAGGCTTTTAGGGTGCCTCGGCGTCGACAAACCCTAAATGATAAAAGCTTAGCTTTTAGGATGCCTCGGTGTCGACAAACCCTAAATGATGAGACCATGATCTTGTTCCTTGACAATAACCAACTTTTTGACCAAACTTTTTTCCTATTTAGAGCGAAACATGGCCCACAACGATGAGGCCGGCGGTTCGGGCGGCAAGCAATTATGGGAGCTATCCCAGGAGATGGAGGAAGAACCTCACCGCTATAAGGACGCCGCGAACGACACCGATCCTGACTACACAACCCCTAGTGGCATCGGGGATGACACCACTGATGGTGCCGCCGAGGATGCCACCACTGATGATGGCGGCGCACATCCAGATGGCAGCCAACCGAAGAGGCAACGAAAGGACCGGCGCCCGAGCGTGCTCGGCACCATCAAGGAGGAATTTACTGAAGTGAACTCCGATGGGGATCCAATGGCGCCCAAAGAATTAGTCAAGGGGTACTCGGTTCAGCTCGGGTGCATTCTCCGGAGCACCGTCTCGATCAACACCGAGAACCTAAAGCATAATGACCGAGGGAATTTGCGCAGCCTCCTCTACACGAAGCTGCACGAACGATACAAGTTCCCCGCTGACTTTGCAAACACATGCCTCTCAGGGAGTAAAGTGAACAGTGCCGCCCTCACGAGGATGAGCACGGCCCTGTCTACTTGGAGAAGCACGGTGAAGGCAATGATTGAAAAAGGTGATAGTTATGAGAAGATCAAGGCGAAATATCCTTTGATCAGTGAAGATGACTACAAGGAGTTCAAGATCAAGTGCGAGAGCAGCGCAACCTCCGAATCAAGTAAGTGGGGGAAAGAAATGCGGCAGTTGAACTTAGGGGTCCACCAACTCAGTCCCAATGGTTACAGAGTGGCGGAGCCTATATAGGACAAGGAGGACGTGGAGCGTGCCGAGCAAGTCCTACCTCCCCGCTTCGAGAAATATCGTGACAAGCAGACCAGGAACTTTGTCAGGGCCCGGTACAAGGAGTACCCTATAACAAATGAGCTTACCACGGATCCGAAGACCAGGGCGCTTGAGCTTGTTCTGGTAAGGAATACACCCCCGCTAATTAGCTCCATATGGTTGCATTCTATTTAATCCCCAATATTTCTAAATGGTTCACGTTCCTTCCGCAGGACAGTGAAAGCAGTAGCGCGGGGTCGTCTCAGAGCTCCCCTTTCGACGCCCCTTTAAATAGGGCGATGAACGTAATAAAAAACAAGGATAAGCTCAGTAAGCCGTCGTCAGCTGGTCATGTGGGTGACTAGAATACACTTGTTCCTATATGGGTGAAACTTCACTTGTTTTTAGGCTAGTGTAGGGTGTTGCTTTATTCTGTCATCATTTGTAACTATGTCTCAAATAAATTGTTCCTTCTTCTGTATTTGACAAGTAATGACTGTTGATAAGCTGAGGCATGGATTAAGCTGTTTCTTTGCTGTAACATATTGTATATCACTCCACAATGAAATACAATACGTATTATTATGCTTTGTAAAACTTGTTCATGTACTGAACTACTAATGCCTTGTGATGCTCGGAATTACTTGTGATGCCTTTGAATTACTTGTGATCACATTGAGAAAGACTTGTAAAGATGATCATCATCTTTTACAAAAAACAATTTGTGATGATTTTGCTAGTTTGCTGGGTTTTTTCTCCGACCATCGTGTCGTGATGATTGTGCAGGTACCCCGAGAGGCCCTTGAGTTTGCCAGAATGTCGATTAACTTCTGTTCCGTCAAATTCGGGTACTCCATATGTCCTATTTTCAGCAAAGGTCATGCT
>NC_041393.1:746326001-746333472 GCF_002162155.2 Triticum dicoccoides | reverse complement strand
ATCCAATGGCGCCCAAAGAATTAGTCAAGGGGTACTCGGTTCAGCTCGGGTGCATTCTCCGGAGCACCGTCTCGATCAACACCGAGAACCTAAAGCATAATGACCGAGGGAATTTGCGCAGCCTCCTCTACACGAAGCTGCACGAACGATACAAGTTCCCCGCTGACTTTGCAAACACATGCCTCTCAGGGAGTAAAGTGAACAGTGCCGCCCTCACGAGGATGAGCACGGCCCTGTCTACTTGGAGAAGCACGGTGAAGGCAATGATTGAAAAAGGTGATAGTTATGAGAAGATCAAGGCGAAATATCCTTTGATCAGTGAAGATGACTACAAGGAGTTCAAGATCAAGTGCGAGAGCAGCGCAACCTCCGAATCAAGTAAGTGGGGGAAAGAAATGCGGCAGTTGAACTTAGGGGTCCACCAACTCAGTCCCAATGGTTACAGAGTGGCGGAGCCTATATAGGACAAGGAGGACGTGGAGCGTGCCGAGCAAGTCCTACCTCCCCGCTTCGAGAAATATCGTGACAAGCAGACCAGGAACTTTGTCAGGGCCCGGTACAAGGAGTACCCTATAACAAATGAGCTTACCACGGATCCGAAGACCAGGGCGCTTGAGCTTGTTCTGGTAAGGAATACACCCCCGCTAATTAGCTCCATATGGTTGCATTCTATTTAATCCCCAATATTTCTAAATGGTTCACGTTCCTTCCGCAGGACAGTGAAAGCAGTAGCGCGGGGTCGTCTCAGAGCTCCCCTTTCGACGCCCCTTTAAATAGGGCGATGAACGTAATAAAAAACAAGGATAAGCTCAGTAAGCCGTCGTCAGCTGGTCATGTGGCCGGCAAAGGCTTGTCCACAAAATGGTCATCATACTATACCGCTGGTGGGAAAAAGGAGAAAAAGACCATCTCGGAAAGCTAGTCGCGCGAGGTTGAAGCACTCAAGGCACAAGTGGCGCGGATTCCGGAGATTACAAGACTAAGTGCAACAACAACTGGGAACGACGCTCACCGCCTACGTTGATTCAAGGGCTGACAACGTGGATTGCGGGCGGCCAACAGGGGCCTCCCCCGGTTCCTAGCTTCACGGCCCGCAACTCGCACAATGCGCAGGCGACGCCATTAGTGTCTCAGGCGGCGCCATTGGTGTCTCCGGCGGAGGCGGTATTCGTGTCTCCGGCGCCGGCACGGGCATTGGAGCTTAATGCACTCGGGTGTACGCCGGCCGGCACCTAGCCAGCAAGCGGCCCCTCCTTCTCAAGAAGATGAGATGATCCTCAGCGTCTGCATAAACTGGCCCCTGCTTTGGCCGAAGAGCCAGATTCCTTTGGGGGCGGGGGACACCACCACACAGACAAGACCACCAGTCGTGCCGGCGCTAAGCCATGGCAAGAACGCCGCAACGCTACCGGACATGCCAGACATCCCTATGGCACAGGATCCGGACATGCATATGGCACAGGATCCGAACGACGACGACAACGACGATGATACATTTACCAACGTCGATAAGTACTTTGCCGAACATGGGTACGGTGAAGAGTTCTGCAGGCCTCCTTCTCAAGAACCCAACCAAGACCACTGCGATCTAGCTGGTACGGCGGAGAAACCCAATTGCAACAGGCGTCGTCTGGCGTTCAGTTCTCAAGAGATGCCTCCAACTGCCGCCTTCATCGAGCCTCAGATAGCTGAGGTGCGAAATATTATCAGCCCCAACACGCTCAAGAAGGCGGTCTATGAGCAGAACTCGGTCCCATTACAGCAGATCAAGAAGAAGGGACGGAAACGAAAGACTCACAAGGGCGCTGGTGCGAGCCAGCCGGCACCGAGTACGATCCGTGCTCAGGACGGGCCACCTTCACCTAAGGATATCTCGAGGAGGGTTCATGTTGCAGGTAGGGCGATGCTACCGATAAATATGCTCAATGCTGCAACCGGTGCTATGCGGAGTCTGCATGACAGTGTTCTTTCTTTGGAGAAGTGGCGTCTCTCTCAGAATGATGTGGCATACACGGTTTTCGTGGCCAAGGTGCCAGAGAGCAAGGGCTTTGTGGATGGCGCCATCGGGGGTACGATCGTCCTGCGGTTTGATAACATCTTTGCTATGTTTAACCTTCATCCGCTGCACTACCCCTTCGTTCGGCTGTTTTCGCCGAGTATGTAGATGCGAATCATTCGAGACAAGACCCCGGACATCGTGATAGTCGACCCCTTCTACATGTGTGCCAAGATCTTGGACAGCGCTGGGGACCGGCAAGTCGCGAGTTCACACCTCGAAGGCGTCATTTTGGCAAACCCAGATAAGGATAACTTCCTCGTGGCTTACTTTCCCGAGTAAGTCATCCCCTCACCGCCCCGTAACATATGATTTCTTAGATTTTGATCGTTCTTTTTTTTTCTAACATTCCGTGTTCTGTGAAGTGACACGCATTGCACACTCATCCTCTTAAGCCCAAAGTATTCCATGGCCACGTATTTCAACCCGGACTGTGACTCCAAGATACACTATACAAATATCAAGAAAGTTCTTGATGATGCTCTCCCCGGCTACGCCACATCTGGAGGCACCTTTAAGAGGCCAGTCGTAGGTACGGTAGGCACGTGTTCACCCACAATACGACGTTCCCCTGCGTCAAGCAGCCGCCTGGCGGTCAGAAGGATGCCTAGTACGCCCTCCATCACATGCGGGTGATCGTACGGGACCATAATCACCTTCTGCTACCAAATAATGTCAAAGATTGGGCCGCAAGCTTGGCGGCAATCCAGGATGCGGACCTCCGACAAGAATTCTTTCGCATCCAGTCGGAGTTTGCAGAAATCATCCATCAAGATATCCTTCGTACCTCGGGGCAGTTCTACCTCAGAGATCAACCGTCCAATAGTGAGATAGACACAACGCTACAAATGTAGGATGACAACGCCCGCGACTTCATGACCATCACGAAAGACGGCGGCTTCATCCACGCTCCGGTCCCATGAGTCGAGTCGAAAGTAGTGATGCTATTTGTAGTTCTGAAACATCAATTAGCTCGTGTTGTAATTAAACTTTAATGAACTTGTATGTCTCTTTGGTTTGGACAGTCGTTCAACTTAGATGTAATCGATGCTATTTATTAGTAGGACCATGAATCGTGCTATTAATGTCTTGCTTTTCCCTTCTGATCCTTTTGTTGCATACTTATATATTGCTTATGTATTGTCTGTTGTTTGGCTTGTGCATAGAGATGTCGTCATATGTCGTGTACAAGGGTAAGGTTCCCGGAGTCTACGACGACTGGGAGCAGTGTCGGAGACAGGTTCACCATTTCAGCGGTAACGGTTACAAAGGGTACACCACTAGGGCGAATCTAGATACGCCCGCTATCTAGCGGGAGAGAGGAGGGAGTGTTGGAGGAACCGGATGAAGACCAGTTTCATCGTGATGATGCTCATCGTGATGACCGCAACTCTCTTTTATGTGATGGTAGTTTAGATGATCGATATCGACTTGTAATGTGAAGACAAACTCTCTACTCACGGTCTTGAGACTTGTAGTGTTCTATCTTTGTTCGGTTGAATTCGTAGACTAATATGATGAATTGTATTCGGAGACTAATCTTCTATTCTATTCGATGAATCTGCTATTGCTGTGTGGTGCTGTCTATATTCTGTCCAATAATATATTTTGTAACCTGTGCAAAAATCAGAAAAGTAAAAAAAACCTAATATTAATACTAATGGCGCATCACCCCACAGTGCGCCATTAGTATGCCAAAGGATACTAATAGCGCATCACCCCACAGTGCACCATTAGTGTGCCAAAGCACATGGGTAAATATGGCCCCCTAGGAGGCATACTAATGGCGCATGTTGCTCTATACTAATGGCGCATGACATGGTGCGCCATTAGTATATAATACTAGTGGCGTGGTACTAGTGGCGCACCAGTAGTGCGCCATTAGTAGGCAAAACTGGTGCACCACTCTTTTCCTAGTAGTGGTCACGTCGTCCTCTCCCCCTAGCCGTAATGGAGGAGGCAAATCCTCGTGCCCCGATTTCACACTCTCGTGGAATTGTCATGTTAGATGTCCTTAGTGTGAGGACTTAGTCGCGAGGCCAACGTATCTATGTGGTAGCTTGAGAGGGGTTGGGCGAAATCCAGAGACGCACATAAGACAAGGATTTAGACAGCTTCGGGCGCCGGGAAACATTAGCCGGTAATAACCCTACATGATATTTGTGGCTAGATCTCATTATGATCATGAGGGAGTCGCCGGTAAGCCGAATTTTTGTGTCTAGCCCTAAAGATTGTTTCTTCTTCCTTGCCCCCTTTTGGGGAGCCCTGCCCCTCCTTATATAAATTGGAGGGGCGGGTTACATGTAGAGTCCATCTCGGACTAAGACTTAAACTATTCTAACTTCTCATCACGGGCTTCTCTCCATGGGCTTCTTTAACGCCTTGGGCTTCTTACAATCTGGCTTACAATCTGACTTACGGTTTGGCATACGATCTGACTTACCATCTAGCTTACCATCTGGCTTACCATCTGGCCTACGATCTGACTTACCATCTGGCTTACCGTATGGCTTTAACATCTACCGGCTTAACAGTCCGGCTTACATCACTGTGCCTGACGGCTTACATGGTTGTGTCTACTAGGTTACACGACTATGTCTGCCGGGTTACATGACTGTGTCTGCCGGGTTACATTATTGTGTCTGTCGGGTTAGATGACTGTGTCTGCCGGGTTAACCTGCTTAACTGTTCCCGCCGGCTTCACCTGCTTAACTGTTCCCGCCGGATTATAGTCTCCCGGGTCACCAATGAAAACATCCAATCCCAGCGGGGTCATATCTCCGGCCGGGTCATACCGCGGGGTATATCCCCGACACACTCGACGAGTTAACCCTGAAGTGCCCTGCGGGCATCTGCTAGTTGTGGAATGTGAGTTGCAAGGGCTTCATTATCACCCCCTTTCCCACATCCACCTTCTGGCCTTTGATCAAGTAGAGTATGGTGCACGGGGTTTCGTCGGCTTGCAAACACATGTCTGCGGCGTAAAACATCCGAAAGGCAACAAAAATGGAATATTCTAGATATATATGTTGGTGCGACATGTAATTATCGTGAGGGCGTCGAGCTCAGCCAAAGACGAAGGCCCGCCTAGCATGCCGGAGATTGAGGACGGGCTTCTATGAGAGGGTGCGGGTGCGGTTGCGAGAGAAGACCCGGTTGCATGAGCACGTGATGGTGTGGTGGTGTTATTCAACGAGCTGCTCCTCACGAAACTGGGCATGGGGAAATCATGTACCGTCTTGTTTGGATTTTCCTTCGTCCTATTGATGATAGCCGGGACCAAGTTAGTAGCGAAATCATTTCTGCAGGCATTTACAGCTGCATCTACTGCCTGCTGTAGCAAATCATGTTTCTCCTCGGCTGCTTTTTGCGCGTCTCAGTTGCTTTTTTTCTCGACCGCCAGATTCACCTTCTTGTCGATGTCTGCCTGACTAAACTTATTTTTCTTCTTCTTGGCCTCAGGGCCCTCGTTGTAAAACACCTTCCACATGGTGCCATCTCCGGCGCCATGCACATGTCCATATTGCGGCTTCAAGGCCCGGTTGAGAGGGGTGTCTCACTTGGGCCTCATCGGTGAAGTAGGGCTTTCGGCTGCAAGCTGGTGTTGCTTCTCCTGTAGAAGGAACGTGAACCATTTACGAATGTGTAGTCGACTTGATCAGGAGCTAAATGTAAGGTGGTAAAAGAATAACTACTAGTAATCTAATCAATCTCCTTGTGATCTCAGTCCATGTAAAAACCTTCTTTTTCTTGTCCCACTTGTAGCGGGCCCTGATGAAGTCACGCTCCCAGGGGTTGGTGAACTTCGCAAAGGGGTCTGGGAGACCCACGACTTCATGTTTCGCGTCCTCCTTATCCCATATGGCCCTTTTGCCAAGGTAGCCATGGCTTCTGAGGCGATGCTTCCCCATGTTCCTTTGCTGAAGGCTCTTGAATTTTGCAGCCTTATCCTTGGCTGCCTCGGTAGCACAAGTGTCCTTGAACTTTTCGAACTCCTCTTCCGTAGGTGTCGGATTTTCCTCCAGAATCTTGGACGGGGGTTCCTCAGCCTCAATAGCTCGTTTCACCTTCCCTTTCCAAGAGGCCAAATCATTGCTGAAGATGCCCATGGCGTGATTGTTAATCTTTTTCATCTTCGGATCATCCCACGGTTGCTCTATGATATCATCCCGGTCGTGGAACTTGAATCTCTTATGCAACTTCGTCAGGAGCAATTGCCTCAAATATTCCTTACTCCTTAAGTCATTGTCATTGATGCTCGCGCATTCCCATAGGATGCATCCTACTTGGTTCCCATAGCACTCATGAGGTTCTTCCGGCTCTAATGGCTCAAACTTGTCAGGTGCCATCTTTGTGATCACCAGTCGTCCGATGCCGAGTTTGTTAGGTTTTTGTATCCTCTGCTTCTTCTCTATGGTAGTGGCATTGGCGCCGGTATCTTCCCCGACGGTACATTCCCCATCAGTCTCGGTGCCGCCATCGGTGCCGGCACCTTCGGTGTCGATGTTGGCCTCAGTACCATCATTGAGGCCGACATGCAAACCTTAACCATGCTTAACAGACAAAAATTCGAGGTACTCTTGTTCACCCTCATAATCCATCTCATCTACATCTTGGTCAGAAGGCCCGGTTTCTTCGTTGTTCGACATGTTTCCTATGATTAAGTCTCCTCGTTTAATTCTAAAACTATAAAAAAATGAGAAATGACATAAAAATAGATCTATGTTTGCTGGAATGCCGTTCCCAGCAACTCATGGAACTCGATATGCCCACTTTCTAGCACAAGTCATGCCAAAATTTATGGAAAATTTCGGCATGACCTTTGCTAAATAGTGGACATATTGAGCGCCTGAAATTCACTGGAACAGAAATGAATCAACATTCCGGCAAAACATAGGTCACTCAGATCATTTACCATGCACATCACATGTCCAATGACACGTCCAAATTCCAAATATGACATGTCCAAATCACATGTCCACATATCACATGTCCACTTCAAATCTGCATATAAAACAAAGAAAAATATAGAACTTGAAGAAAAATGCAATAAGTCATATTTTTTTAAAATATAGAACTAATTTTTCCACTTCAAATTTTGTTTTTTAAATAGCAACAATTACTTTAACTAAAAAATATAAATAGCAACAATTGCTTTAACTAATCTGTCCTAGGTTTCATACTAATTCTAATTAACTAACTAGCACTACAAAATTTAAATAACAACAATTGCTTTAACTAAAAAATGCAAAAACCTATATAATCAAATCTGTTTTTTCTTACACTAAAAAATAGCCTAGGGTTCATACTATTTCATACTAATTAGCACTAAATAGCGCAGAGAGGGGAGGGGAGAGGGCTTATAGAGGGCAGAGCGAGATGGGGTTGGGGAGACGGCACGGCAGTGAGGCGAGG
>NC_041393.1:746305703-746325323 GCF_002162155.2 Triticum dicoccoides | reverse complement strand
CGACACCGAGGGTCGCCGGGGTCAGGGAGATGGGGGCGAGCGCCGGGGTTGGGGCGAGCGCCGGGACGGGGGCAAGCACGGGGACGGAGGCGAGCGCCGGGGTGGGGCCGAGCGTCGGGGTGGGGGGCAAGCGCCGGGTCGAGGGCTCCGGCGGCAACGACACGGGGGAAGAGAGAGTGGGGGTTTGGGGGAAAAGTAGAGGCGGGAAGAAGCAGAGAGAGTGAGGATTTTGGGGGTTAAGTTAAGGTAGTAGTAGCGCATTCCGGACAAACGCGCTATAGCTAAGTTAGCTATAGCGCTTTTGCACGGACCGCGTTACTGCTATTACAAATAGCTATAGCGTTTTTGTCAGAAAGCGTTACTGCTATTACAGATAGCTATAGCGTTTTCCTGCAGAAAGCGCTACTGCTATAGCCAGTACCTGTAGCAGTTTTCCTGTTTGTTTCTTCTATTTTCTTTTCCTTTATTTTCTCTCCCTTTTCTTTTATTTTATTTTCCTTTTTTCGGAGAGTAGTGAATGAAGGGAAGGTGAAACAATGTATATAACTAAGGCGATATATATTGCATCATTTGACGGTTAAGTATGTATACAAAATAAGAACATATATATTACACCATTTGACCAATGCATAATGGCCAAGTGTGTACACAAAATAGGAACATATATATTACATCATTTGACAAATAACGTACGGTTCATCAGCGTTGATGTTTTTGTTTTTGAATGAGCTTCTTTCCCTTCTTGTTCGTTGAAGAATAATTGAGCCCCTCATTGTGACTTTTCCTTTTCCATGGAGTACGATCTTTCTTAGATAATGTAGTATTGATTCTTCTTTTGACATATACTTCTTTTGACGGAACATCGTCGCGTTGTGCAGTCCAGAGTAGTCAAGCTCCCAGATCTCCTCGACCCTTCCGTAAAATCTCTCAGTTGCGTCGTTGTCACTGCCGGTCATGCATTCCATCGTCACCCCTGAGTTATGATCATCACTGTCCATATCTTTGGCCTCTGTGTAGAACATGTATCTGTTGATATCGCATGCCTGATATGTGATGAGGTTGGGCGAGGGGCCATGTGGTAAGGCGTATATGAGCAATCCGTCCTTAGATCCCTCTTCCAGGGGATTAGCAAAAGGAGATTGTCTAAGCTTTTAGCAATCTTCTCCGCTAAATATTCCAGCCTTTCATGCAGCTGCGGATTTTTTATTTCTGGTCCAGATAATGCATGGTGTTTCAAGAGTTCCAAGAAGTGGGCATCTTCCATTTTTTCAGTGGACACATTTCTTCACAACAAAGAGCAGTTGGAAATGTATCATGTCGAGAAGTTACCAAAACCTTACTTCCCAACATTTGAGAAACTACAGGAGAAAGTAGTTGGTCCCAATCCCTCTCACTGCCAGGTTCAAACAAAACATCAACCAACACGAGCAGAAATTTCTTTTAGTCTTGCAGTTTTTCAGTCAACTTGCATTGCAAAGTATCAAGGTTATGAATGTCTGGGCATTCCTCCTGAGAGGCAGACTCAATGATTTCCCGTGTATGACGGTGGACATCAAGTTTGCGTGAGATGTTTACCCACATTCTCACATCAAAATGTTCTTTTACCCTCTTATCATTGTATACAATTTGTGCGAACACTAGTAGAAAACAAGGCTTTGGTTGAGGCCAGGATAAGGACATTAATCCTGGTTCACTCACGAACCGGGACCAAAGGGTGCATCAGTCCCGGTTCTGAAGGAAATGTGCCCTAGAGGCAATAATAAAGTTGTTATGTATATTTCCTTATATCATGATAAATGTTTATTATTCATGCTAGAATTGTAATAACCAGAAACTTAGTACATGTGTGAATACATAGAAAAAACATAGTGTCCCTAGTATGCCTCTACTAGACTAGCTCATTATCAAAGATGGTTATGTTTCCTAACCATAGACATGAGTTGTCATTTGATAAACATGATCACATCATTAGGAGAATGATGTGATGGACAAGACCCATCTGTTATCTTAGCATTATGATCGTTACAATTTCATTGCTACTGCTTTCTTTAAGACTTATACATGTTCCTCAGACTATGAGATTGTGCAACTCCCGTATACCGGAGGAACACCTTTTGTGCTACCAAACGTCACAACGTAATCGGTTGATTATAAAGATGATCTAAAGGTGTCTCCGAAGGTGTTTGTTTGGTTGGCATAGATCGAGATTAGGATTTGTCACTCCGTATATCGGAGAGGTATCTCTGGGACCTCTCGGTAATACTCATCACTATAAGCCTTGCAAGTAATGTGACTAATGAGTTAGTTGCAGGATGAAACATTACAGAACGAGTAAAGAGACTTGTCAATAACGAGATTGAACTAGGTATGATGATACCTACGATCGAATCTCGGGCAAGTAACATACCAATGACAAAGGGAACAACGTATTTTGTTATGCGGTTTGACCAATAAAGATTTTCGTAGAATATGTAGGAGCCAATATGAGCATCCAGGTTCCGCTATTGGTTATTGATCGGAGATGTGTCTCGGTCATGTATACACAGTTCTCGAACCCGTAGGGTCCGCACACTTAACGTCCGATGACGGTTTGTATTATGAGTTATGTGTTTTGATTACCGAAGTTCGTTCAGAGTCTTACTCAACTTTACACCTTGTAATATAGACATGAACTCCTTCTTTGACCGATCCATTTTGAACTCTTTCAAAAACTTGTCAAGGTATTTACTCATTGAAAAATCTTATCAAGCATCTTGATCTATCTCTATAGATTTGGTGCCTAATATGTAAGAAGTTTCACCGAGGTCTTTCATTGAAAAACTGTTATTCAAGTATCCCTTTATGCTATCCAGAAATTCTATATCATTTCCAATCAACAATATGTCATCCCATATAATATTAGAAATGCTACAGAGCTCCCACTCACTTTCTTGTAAATACAGACTTCTCAAAAAGTTTGTATAAAACCATATGCTTTGATCACACTATCAAAGCATTTATTCCAACTCCGAGTGGCTTGCACCAGTCCATAAATGGATCGTTGGAGCTTGCACACTTTCTTACCACCCTTTGAATCGACAAAACCTTCTGGTTGCATCATATACAACTCTTCTTCCAGAAATCCATTCAGGAATGCAGTTTTGACATCCATCTGCCAAATTTTATAATCATAAAATGTAGCAATTGCTAACATGATTCGGATAGACTTAAGCATTGCTACGGGTGAGAAAGTCTAATCGTAGTCAACTCCTTGAACTTGTCGAAAACCTTTTGCAACAAGTCGAGCTTTGTAGATAGTAACACTACTATCAGCGTATGTCTTCCTCTTGAAGATCCATTTATTCTTAATGGCTTGCCGATCATCGGGTAAGTCCACCAAAGTCCACACTTTGTTCTCATACATGGATCCCATCTCAGATTTCATGGTCTCAAGCCATTTCGCGGAATCTGGGCTCATCATCGCTTCCTCATAGTTCGTAGGTTCATCATGGTCTAGTAACATGATTTTTAGAATAGGATTACCGGACCACTCTGGTGCCGACCATACTCTGGAAGACCTATGAGGTTCGGTAGTAACTTGATATGAAGTTTCATGATCATCATCATTAACTTCCTCACTAATTGGTGTAGGAATCACTGGAACTGATTTCTGTGATGAACTACTTTCCAATAAGGGAGAATGTATAATTACGTCATCAAGTTCTACTTTCCTCCCACTCACTTCTTTCGAGAGAAACTCCTTCTCTAAAAAGGGTCCATTCTTAGCAACGAATATCTTGCCTTCGGATCTGTGATAGAAGGTGTACCCAACAATTTCATTTGAGTATCCTATGAAGACGCACTTCTCCGATTTGGGTTCGAGCTTATCAGGTTGAATCTTTTTCACATAAGCATCGCAGCCCCAAACTTTAAGAAACAACAACTTTGGTTTCTTGCCAAACCATAGTTCATAAGGTGTTGTCTCAACGAATTTTGATGGTGCCCTGTTTAAAGTTAATGCAGTTGTCTCTAATGCATAACCCCAAAATGATAGTGGTAAATCAGTAAGAGACATCATAGATCCCACCATATCCAATAAAGTGCGGTTATGACGTTAGGACACACCATTACGCTGTGGTGTTCCAGGTGGCGTGAGTTGTGAAACTATTCCACATTGTTTTAACTGAAGGCCAAACTCATAACTCAAATATTCTCCTGCACGATCAGATCATAGAAACTTTTATTTTCTTGTTACGATGATTCTCCACTTCTGAAATTCTTTGAAATTTTCAAATGTTTCAGACTTATATTTCATTAAGTAGATATACCCATATCTTCTCAAATCATCTGTGAAGGTCAGAAAATAACGATATCTGCCACGAGCATCAACACTTATTTGACCGCATACACCGGTATGTATTATTCCCAATAAGTCATTAGCTCATTCCATTGTTCTGGAGAACGGAGTTTTAGTCATCTTGCCCATAAGACACAGTTTGCAAGTATCAAATGATTCATAATCAAGTGATTCCAAAAGTCCATCTTTATGGAGTTTCTTCATGCGCTTTACACTGATATGACCCAAACGGCAGTGCCACAAATAAGTTGCACTATCATTATCAACTTTCTATCTTTTGGCATCAATACTATGAATATGTGTATTACCATGATCAAGATTCAATAAACCATCAACATTGGGTGTATGAACATAGAAGGTTTTATTCATGTAAATAGAATAACAATTATTCTCTATCTTAGATGAATAAGCGTATTGCAATAAACATGATCTAATTATATTAATGCTCAATGCAAACACCAAATAACATTTATTCAGGTTCAACATCCCGAAAGTATAGGGAGTGTGCGATGATGATCATATTAATCTTGGAACCACTTCCAACATACATCGTCACTTCATCCTTAACTAGTCTCTATTTATTGGGTAACTCCTGTTTCGAATTACTAATCTTAGCAACCGAACAAGTATCAAATACCCAGGGGTCACTATGAACACTAGTAAACTACACATCAGTAATCTGTATATCAAATATACCTTTGTTCACTTTACCATCCTTCTTATCCACCAAGTATTTGGGTAACTCCGCTTCCAGTGACCATTTCCTTTGCAGTAGAAGCACTTAGTTTCAGGCTTAGGTCCAGCTTTGGGATTCTTCATGGGAGTGACAACTTGCTTGCCATTCTATTTGAAGTTCCCTTTCTTTCCCTTTGCCCTTTTCTTCAAACTGGTGGTCTTGTCGATCATCAACACTTGATTTTCTTGATTTCTACCTTCGTCGATTTCGACATCACGAAGAGTTCGGGAATCATTTTCATCATCCCTTGCATACTATAGTTCATCACGAAGTTCCAGTAACTTGGTGATGGTGACTAGGAACCCTGTCAATCACTATCTTATCTGGAAGTTTAACTCCCACTTGATTTAAGCGATTGTAGCACCCAGACATTCTGAGTACATGCTCACTAGCTGAGTAATTCTCCTCCATAGCTATGGAACTTGTTAGAGATTTCATATCTCTTAACTCGGGCATTTTCTTGAAATATTAACTTCAACTCTTGGAACATCCCCTACTAGCCGCCCATAATGTCGCGCAGCACCAACACATCCGTGAACTCATAAGGTCCACTAAGGCTACTCTTGCATCGTCTGCAAGATCCGCGTCCACCATCTCGCATCCCTGGAGCTTCCCACCACTCACCCGCACTACCGCAGGAATGCCTAGCAGTAGCGGGTGCAAAAAGGCAGCAGTGGCTGGCCAGGTTCCCAGGCCAGCCTGCCACCGACCTCCCACCACTGCTAGTTAACCATCAGTGGCGGGCGCGTGCCCGCAACTGGTAGAGCACCTCCAGTAGCAGGCATGTCGTCCCGCCTGCCACAACTAGATGTTGTAGTTGTGGCGGTAAAATTCCCTCGCCCGCCGCAGCTAGATGTTGTGATTGGGGCCTTCCCACCACAACTATACTTATAACCAACAAGAATTTAAATATTCGATCATATGCATGACAACGTATCATAGTTTAGTAGCACATTTTATCATAGTCAATAAACAAGCTAACAACAAGTTGCCCAAGTACGTATAATGAAGTCTACAATAATTTTTCATAGAAACAGAGAAAGTACATTCAGAGCATCAATCATAGAGACCACACTATGGCACTTCATAAATAGTTGACAAACAAAAGTTCAGCTCCATCATAGCAACTTGCAATTAAGCTCAGCTCTGTGAAGTGTTCCTCGTCTCCAATCATCTTCTTGACCTCGGCTAGGGCGGACTTGGTAGTTTCAAAAACTGTCTCGGCAGCCTCAACGGCTCCTCGCACACTCTCCGCAGCAGGTTTGTGGCTTCTAGCGGCTGCCGTCGCAAGATCAGGAGATCCTTCAGCGCTCTTGGCATATTATAGAGCCTTCTGGGTGTCTACTAGGGTCCTCTCTATATAGTTGAGCACGAACACCGAGTACCCAACCAACCTCGAGATGACATCTAGGGCTGTAGGAGTCGTAATGAGGCCTGTCGGTTCCTCCATCTAAATCGCTAAAGTTGATAGTTAGGGAAACCACATTTCTACGAAAGCAACTATATAATAAGATAATTAAAACTATGTACGGCAACCCTGGATGTCTTTCTTTAGGTGGGTAGTTCTCACTCTTAAGTGGTTGTACATATGTTGGGCACTCCATGACTGGTACTTCAACCGTCGGTGATGGTCATTCTTCACCTTCTCCTGCTCCTTTACCAACGTGTCGGAGGAGGAGGAGGCCAGAACGACCCTCTATGACAACAATCGGTTCATTTGCCAAGTGATTGTATATATGAGTACACTCGATGTTATTTCTAATATTGGTGCAGGCCGTCCTTCACCTTCTCCTCCTGCTTTACCAAGTTATCAGAGGAGGATGAGAGGAAGGACAACCCCTACGACAACAGTCGGTATCCTCCTCTCAAAACAACTCTCATTTTCAGTATGTGGATTTAGAGTGAGAATTGCCTCCCTGAACAAAAAATGTAGCTAACAATATCAGCAGACTAATTAAGTATTACCTGTTGAAAAACATTAAATAGCTACGTGACTCAGTTTCAATAGCATTACATTAAAATTTGGGCATGAACTCTGCTGTAAAATGGACATATTAAGTGCTACAAATTTTGTGAAACAAAAATAAATCAACATTTTGCCAAATCCTTAGCTCTTATTATTACTCCGTGTAAAGAAGGTCCCATAATCTATGATCTATGAATATGAATAAGAAAATTCCTATAATCTATGAACAAAAAATGTAACTAACAATACCAAGAACACTACATTAAAATTTAGACATGAACTCTTCTTTAAAATGGACATATTAAGTGCTAGAAAGTTGGCGCACCAGAAATAAATCAACATTTCGCCAAAACATTAGCTCTTATTATGAATCGGTGTAAAGAAGTTTCTATAATCTACAGTCTACGATCTACAAATATGAATAAGAAAGTTATTATAATCTATGAACAAAGAATGTAACTAACAATACCAACAACACTACATTATAATTCGGGCACGAACTTTGCTTTAAAATGGACATATTAATTGCTAGAAATTTGGCGAAACAGAAATAAATAAATGTTTCGCCAAAAGCTCTTATTATGAATCCCTATAAAGAAAGTTCCTATAACCTACGGTCTACAATCGAGGAATATGAATAAGAAAGTTCCTATAATCTATGGTCTACAATCTACGAATATGAATAAGAAAGTTCCTATAATCTATGGTCTATGATCTATGGTCCCAATACTGACGGTGCGCATGGGTCTTCTCCTTTCGCTCTGGTTGGAACCATCATCGTGGCCTAGCTTTCAGTGATGCACCCTTAGTTCGTCTTCCGTCAATTCCCCATCCTGCATTGTCCTCTTAGCCTCACTTATCTCCTACGTCTATCAATTAAAGCTCAATAATGTGCATTTCTTTAATTCCAAACTCAGTTGTTCCTTTATATGGTTATTAAAACTTAGCCATCATTGTCCATTTTTTGTGTGTGAAAGGGACTCAAATATGTTATAGAAGTTAACGAGGAGTATAAAGCATCGCAAACATAATAAAATTGCATTGAGGTCCCTAGATGACCGAACGGCCACTGCCGCTGCCAGAATGAGTGGTAGATGCATCATTCTAGCCGCTCCCATACCAGAGCTAGTTGACCTTGTCGGTGAAACCATGTAAGAATTCATGCGCATGCCCCTAAGGACCAATGCCCTAGAGTCCCAATCATTACAGTTGAATGGTTAAATCAATCTGAAGAACCTAACATCATATCTCGCCGCCACATACGCATGATGAGGAAGCCTAACCTCGTGCCACCCCCAGGAGTTGACAAGAATCTAATGTGGAGATCCTTCTAATCTGCCTAGACGAACGGACTTGTAAAGGATTGGAGCCTAGAATACTGACTCAAATAAGTAGTGGCACCATCTATCCGAGTGTCGCCCCTACAAGAACTAAAAAGCCTAACCTACCTACTACCTGGAGCTGAGGCACTAGAATTCTCATCACTGACGCGGGTCGCCAGAGTGGTGGAGGATGGGGAGGTGAATCTACAGGCTCGCCGACGAAGATTGAGGGGATCGAAGAAAGGTTTTCCCTAGTCACTTTGCGAGAGGAGAAAGGAAGACCTGGTTAATGTTCACTTGAGGTGAAGTAGGACGCTACTTTAGCATTATCTTAACATTATAATATAAAAAAGATTATAAATTCATAGTATTAATATGAATTTCTCTTCTTATTTTTAGTTTTTCTTGATGCTCTTTGTCAATCATCGGCTCAAGCCAATCTCGAAAGCTCTTGGTGACATCATATGCCAATCACTAATCATTGGCCTCGCTAAGGCTCCACACTATTATAAAACTAGTTATGTTGAGCCCTCGTATCCCGTCTTACAGTCCAATACTTTCTCATAAAACATACGAGCCTGTTTTCCCCTACTACAGAGTTCATTTCTAAATTATGCATCATAATAGCAATGCATTTTTATGCTTAATTTTTAAATCCTGTTAAACTCATGATATTTTTTACATTCATAAAAAACCAAAATCCCATTTGCCCTCTCACTGTTTAGATAACACAGAAGTATGTCTAAAAGAAATATTGTGATGACGATTCACTAGATAATAATATTAACTCCAATAAATTAGTTAGATAGATGGAGCTCGAGATTATGAATATAGTATATACATTTGTGATAGCATCGAGTAAGTTCACTTTTGAACAAATCATTAAAATTTATAATGAACGCTTTTACTTCGAACAAACTCACCTTAAGACTAAATGCAAGCCATTTGTTCGGATAAATCTTTCGATATAACATATTATTATACTTTTATGTATAAAACCAGAGTGTTGCAATGATATTAAGCTAAGATATAGTTATTTTACTTATATTACAAATAAATTTTGTTTTATTAATATGAAATATATTACGTCACAATTTTTTATTTAGTTTGGCTGTTTTATTAAATATTTTGTTACAAAAAAATTCTCGAGAAATCTAAGGAAGCCAAAAAGATATCACGTTAATTTGAAAACTATTTTTTGTCCTTCATCGTGTATTATATTGTGTTCATATGTGTGTTTGTTCAAAGTATCCTTAAATATCTCCAAAACTTGAAACTTAGTAGATTGTTCTAGATTATAAGTATCTAAAAAACAAGGCCCGGTTCGGACCGATCAAAGGTATCCAAAACAAAGGATTAAGAACTCCGTAGGTATGGAGGATGACTACAGCTGTGAAACGGAGGAACCAGAAAACAAAGGAAAGTTCAAGGTGACGCATTCGGAGGAGTAGCAATGCACAAGGAAGTTTGCAGGAGTACCGAGTAGTACTTTTTATAATATTTTTATTTGGCTACACACTGTTCTCTCTCTCTCTCAGCACATTCATACATTTGTTGTTTTAATCCGATGCATGGCCCATCACCTCGGGCTTCAGCCAAAAACTTGGCTCCGAGTGGATGTTCAAAATCCTCTGGAATCTGTGGGGATAGGGAGAATTTCTTAGGTTCACTATTCACAATTCCTTTGATCCGAACACATCAAAGATGAAAAACCTAGTGGAATTCCTAGCTTCAAAGTTTCCTTTAAAATTCTTATGAACCGAACAGAGTTTAAATTGACAGAGGATTCTATGGTAGAAGACTACGATGTTTATCTCAATAAAATAAGGATTCAAGAGTGTGAGAGGAGTCAAATTTA
Source organism: Triticum dicoccoides (assembly GCF_002162155.2). Classification (NCBI taxonomy): domain Eukaryota; kingdom Viridiplantae; phylum Streptophyta; class Magnoliopsida; order Poales; family Poaceae; genus Triticum; species Triticum dicoccoides. Next base: position 746,315,105 of record NC_041393.1, on the reverse strand, counting down.
CCCTTCTTATTCATGGTGTTCAGTTTGGAACTACTATCTAAATGGTCATCTAACACCATTGGTCGTAGACGGCTCACTAGAAACCATCTACAACATGCTTAAACATAGACTCAATAACACAAATAAGATTATTCAACACATATTTGTGCATTATTTAATGATCTGCAATTCAAATTTGAATACTATTCACCAAATGCCTAGAAATGCGGTTAGTGACTTAAATATCGCAATAAAACCTTAAAATGCCAAATTTTAATATGGAATGTGTAATGGTGCATGTTAAGTTTAGGAAAATTTTCAAGGTCAAACGATGAAGCAACGACCACTTTGACTTCAAATCTGGCACAATCCCCTCGAAAGCACGAATCTTCTTCAAAGATGGTTTAATTTCAATCCGACAAAACTTTTGCTGAACCTTCTCAAATATTTATCATTGTTTAAATTCTTGATTAACATTTTTTAATACATGGTCACCATTTTTCTATACACATTTTAACATTTGCAAATGATTGATTAATATTTTTAGAATATAATATTGATTTTCTTAATGCATGGTAAACAATTTTATACACATTTAACATTTTTTCTTGATATCTTTTTTTTCAAATGCAAAAGTAATATTTTTAAAAACATTGTCAATATTTTTTATATACACATTTAATATTTTTTCAAATGCTTGATTAACATTTTTCAAGTATGGTTTTTACATTTGTTTCCATATGCTTGATTAAATGTTTTTAAATGCATGAACACAATTTTTCTTATACTTTTATGTTTTGAATACATTTTTTTGTATACATGCGAAACATTTTCTCGATACACAAAGAACATTTTTAAAATGCTTGGTTAACAAATTTTTAAAAATCTTTTCTATGTAAAGTATTTTTAAATTTATGCTCTTTGAACCAATGCAGGAAAGTGGACTTGTGCTCTCTAGTAACTTCGGCGTCCGTCTTTCATACCCCCCGGTCACGATTCTTCTTTGCGGTAATTTCGTGCAGTGCCATGAAAGGATCTACCTCGTGTAGGTGTTGTAACACTACCAAGTTTGCTCTGTCAAAGTCGTTGCGACGATCTGAGTATGCCACGTGCAGTTCCCTACGACTGTTGGAGTGACCCTCTCCTTCGAGCCTCCCATCGTGCTTGTTAACGGGCAAACCAACACCAACACCAGGCAGCTGGTCCGTGCCATATAGAAAATTCTCGCAGAAAGAGATCCACTCTTGTGTTAGATAGCCCGGAACGATGCTTCCATCCGGACGGGACATGTTACGAACGAATCCTTTGATGATCCCATTCATGCTCTCAAACGGCATCATGTTGTGCAGGAATGATGGCCCCACGTCTATTATGTCGTCCAGAATATGGACACACAGATGCACCATGACGTCAAAGAACGCGGGCGGGAAGTACATCTCAAGCTCATTCAGTATCACAACGATCTCTTCCTGTAGCCTTCGAAGTTGCTTCACATTGATCGACTTTCGTGAGATGATGTCAAAAAAGTTGCAGAGACCAATAAGCATGTCACGGACGTGCTTGTCCATTATCCCTCTAAGGGCAACAGGTAGTATTTGCGTCATCATCACATGAAAGTCATGGGACTTCATCCCGCTGAACCTTTTCTTGTTCGTGTCTAGATATTTGCTTATCTTGCCACAGTAACCGGAACTAACTTTGACTCCGGTAAGGCACTTAAACAATTGATCGATCTCAGCCGGACTTAAGGTGAGGCAAGAAGGGGGGCAATAATCCTCTTCCTTTACTTTTTTGCCCTTTTTCTCCCGCGCCTCTGTCTCCGTCTCTGTCTCGTCTGACTTTTTACAGGGTGACATGTGCAGATCTTTCCTGATTTCCAAATCTTGCAAGTCTTTTCTTTCCTTCGGCCCATCCTTGGCCTTATCCGGCATGTTAATCAGTGTCATGAGCAAGCTCTCAAGGACATTCTTATAGATATGCATTTGATCAAGGCAATTAGGTGTGTCGAGTTTGTGCCAGTACTCCAAGTCCAAGAACATAGAACTCGTCTTCCATACCTTCAGCAGCGGCTCTGGTGCCTTTTTCATCGTATTTCCAGGCGTGGGGCACTATTCCCAGTTTTTCAATAGCTCATCAATTTGGCGCCGCTCCGCTTACGTGGTTGTCCTCGATGCTCAGCGTTACCATTGAATAGATCTCCACGGTTTCTCCATGGGGCGTCCTTCTCGACCCAACTTCGATGCCCCATATACACGATTTTCCCAGACCCACCCTCTTTCCTTGACGTTAGCTGCTGAGACGGCGTATCATCCATGCACCGCGTGCATCCGCAATATCCATGGCACACCTGGTCTGCGACATACCCGTAACCGAGATAGTCATGCACCATCGTGATCAGCGCGGGTCTCATGTAGAAATACTCACCTTTGCTGGAGTCCCATGTCTTGGCCGGTGTTTTCCATAATGTGTCTAACTCCTCTGGAAGTAGCCCCAAATACAGATTAATATTATTTCCCAGTTTTTTCGGCCCTTGAATTACCATGCTCATGTGAATGTACTTCGACTTCATGCACAACAAGGGGGGAGGATGTACATCCATACAAACACTGGCCATGTGCTATGGTTGGTGTTCTGGTTGCCAAATGGATTCACGTCATCGGTACATGCGCATAGCATGATTTTCCTTGCATCATATTCGAAATACCGATAGAAGCCGTTCAACGCTCTACACTGGCTTCCATCTTTGACGTGTCTCAGCTTCGGATCATCTTCATCGTCGGGCTTCTTCCACTCCGCGTGCCAGCGCATGAGCTTTGCTTCCTTGGGATTACGAAATACTGCTAGAGACGGGGAGTGATCGGTAAGTACCATACAACTTTCTGGGGAGATTTCTTCCCGGCCTTCTTGTATCGAGAAGCATTGCACACATGACAGCTTATTTTTTCCGCATGCTCCTTCCAATAAATTATGCAATCGTTGATGCATGCATGGTATCTAATGTGCGGCAGATCAAGAGGGCACACGATCTTCTTGGCCTCATCCACACTAGTAGGACATAGATTCCCCGTGGGAATAAGATCCTTTAGCTATTTGAGATGCTCATCGAGGCTAGTGTCGGTCCATTTGTTTTTATCCTTCGTCTTCGGGAGTTGGAGCTGAAACTCATGCGGGTCACCTTAGGATTGCAACCATCATACAATGGAGTGTTCGAGTCTACCACCAGTTGTTGGAGCTTAGCCTCCTCTTTAGAAGCAACTCTCTCAATACTCGTCTACTTGCGAAGCAGTGCTTGAACATGAGGGACCCGCATGATTGAACTAATTAGTACAGATGAACTCTGCGGCGCAGAGTCCACGTTCTCTCCGCCGCCATGTCTGGCCCCTTCTCTGCCACCATGTCCGACCTCTTCCCCGCCGCCATTATCGATCATCTCTTCATTTTGCCCCGTGTCGTCATTGCTTGCCCTGTCGACGTCCTCAACATCATCATCCTCATCTTCAATTATACATCGAGTGTAGCCATCCATGAAACCAGTCATGAGCAGGTGTGCTTTGACACGACCATCGTCATAGGGGTCGAGCTAAACTATTCCTTTGCATCTTTCACTAGTAGAAAAACACCTAATAGTCCCAGTTCGTAAGGGCCTTTAGTCCCGGTTCATGAACCGGGACTAATGGGTCATTACTAATACCTCCACCCACTAGTCCCGGTTCAAACACGAACGGGGACCAATGTGCCTACACGTGGCCTGTGCGCCGAGCCCAGTCAGGGGGGCCTTTGGTCCCGGTTGGTGGCACCAACCGGGACCAAAAGGCATCCACGCGTCAGCATTCCAGTGGCTGGGGTTTTTGGTTTTTTTTAAAGGGGGGGTTTGGGGGTTTTGGGGGGTTAATTTAGGTGTTTCATGTATTGTGTTAGCTAGCTAATTAATAGAGAGAAGTGTCCTCTCTTATGTCCGTGCTTGGTCGACGCTACGTACTATATACATAAGTGATCGAGAGAACCATTGAGTACAGAAGTTCATCATGCATACCGAGAGAAGTGATCGATCGACCTCTCCTTCTCGGAGAGATTGGTCGAACAACAAGTTTTCGTATCATGTATCTGACGCTACTGGCTACATACATGTACAATATGTAAGATCTCTTAATTATAATCTCCTAGCAATTGAAATCAATTTCCACATGGTATTCTCCGGCTTTATTGATGACGTGGTCAAGAAAGAATCCCGCCAATTCCTCTTGAATTCCTTTCATGCGATCTGGTTCTAGGAGTTCATTCCGCATCTGCCACGTCTAATTTTAAGAAGGGGGTTAATGAATACATATATATGAATGAAACTCAACAGAAATGATGGTGTAATAAAATGAAATTGTGTATATTATTGCTTACGCACTTCATATTGTCTTTGAGAGTAGCCCTGCTTGTTTTTCAAAGTCGTGTTGTGGATGAACTCGCACACGTAGTATCCACAGAAATCATTCCCTTCTTCCTGCCACAAGCACTTTACAAGAAATAGAGGTCAATCAAACTGATAATGAAGCATTATAAATGGCATTGATGAAAGTATAGCTGTAGAATCAATGGGAGATGCGCGCAACTAGCTAGCCAGTAGTACTTACTTTCGGGTATGTATATCGCAGCTCCTTCGGCAGTCCCGGAGCTTGTGCGGTGAACTGTTTCCAAACCCTGCAAGACAAAGAAAATAATTATTATTACTTGAGATATCAGGAAATGAACAAAAAGTTGCCGATATGGTGCGATAATGATCGATTGAACTTACCTGCTGAGCATTTCAGTCATGTCCGCATAAGATTTGCGATCTTTCCGTCTCGAGTCTAAGACGGTTACTAGTCCACGCTCAAGCTTAATCTCCAGAAGAATATAGTGGTACCTGCGCACACATGCATAACTCATCAATTACATTACTATAACCTCGCTCGAGTAATAAGGGAAACCGAATATGCACACGACAGTAACACTCACTTGCCGTTGTAAGGAAATAGTATGGTATCTTTGTTTTGATTTTTGATCAACGATTGTAGCACGTTGTCCTCGGCCTCTTTGATGTCCTTTTTAACCAGAAATTCATCTATGATATTTGTGTTAATGAACCCAATATCATAAATTTCTTGTTTTTTGCACTCGACGATCTTCAATCTGCATAATATATTGAGGATAATTAATTATAAATACATGAAATGAAAGAGCCGAGCTGTATATAGAGACTTAATGACAGAAATAGTACTTACAGATAGTAGCAAAAGACCATTAGTTTATCGAGGGCCTTTTGATTGAAGAACGCAAAGAACTCATCAAATGGAACAGTCAACAGATCATTTGCAACGAGATCGTGCTCCTCTTTAATATGTAGATACAAAGCATTCGCACCCTCAGACTCTCTGCAGGTTTCCATGTACCAATTATGGAATCTTCGCATCATTGTTGTCAGAGATTTTTCATCTTTGACGAGAGGCTTCCCGTACTCGTATCTGTGTTCGTCCACCTCCAAGAAATCAGGAAGTGCATCGTCAGGCAGGTAATCTTCAAGATTGCCATAACTGGCCACCGTCCCCGGAGCATTAGACACATTGAGCGGGGGGCACGTTTGCTGTCCTTGTTCGCCGAGCTGGGCAATTTTTTCCCCATTACTCGTTCTTTTGACCTTTTAGCACTGACAGTAGTTCCCGACCGCTGGGCTTGGAGATATGTCTGTTCAGTAATGCGCTCATAGTGGGTTCTCGGCGAAGACTTTGGTGGTTTCCTCAGGGCATCGATAGTGCGTTTTGCTTTCACCGGATCTACCTTCTCCTCTGGAGGTGGATGTCTCTTTGATTTCACCCCTTCAAAGAACTCCTTCACGTGGGTCCGCACAATCGTATCGTTTTCCTCCTCGGACCTCTCGTATGGTAACTTCTCTAGAGGCTTGAGAGATGGACCGTATTTATATTGCCTCCTGCCTCTGGTTGTGCTGCTAGACGCCAGAGCAGACGGAGCGGCTACGGCGTCTGTCTTCTTTCGTGCTTGCTTACGAGGAGGAGGAGAAGGAGTACGATGCGCCGGAGCAGCCGGGGCGGCGGCGGGTCTCTTCCGCCCTTGCTGGCGAGGCGGAGAAGGAGGAGGCTGCTGGCTGCTCGGGAGCGCCGGTGCAGGCGGAGAAGGAGACGGAGTGCCGCCATGCGCCGGAGAAGGAGGTGGAGTGCCGCCACGCGCCGGAGAAGGAGGCGGAGTGCCGCGACGCATCCCCTGATCGTCACTCGCCATAGGAGGAGGCGGTGGAGGACGCGGAGTGCCCTGACTCGCTGGAGGAGGAGGAGGAGGTGGAGGCGTCCAGTTCAGAAGGTTGATGAGCTCCTTCCGCCATAGGCATAGAGTCTTCAGAGCACAACCCAGCCTAGTCTCCCCTTCACCGGTAGGGTGCTCAAGTGGGAGGTCCTCAAATCCCTCCGTTATTTCATCCACCATCACCTTAGCATATCCTTCTGGAATCGGCTGGCAGTGATAAGTTGTGCCGGGTCCACTAGGATAAACTTGGCCAACAGCCGCCTTGACCTTCAAATTCATCCATCGCGCCATAATGTGGCAATTTTGAGACTCCGTGATACCATCCATGGGATAGCTGGCAGGAGCCGTCAAGACATGCTCCGGCTGAAGCAGCTCGGTGGAAGCCACGCTACTTCTCCGCTGAGATGGCGGGGTAGCTTCGGGGGAAGCTTCGGCAGGTCGTTTGCTGCGATCTGCTGCTTCTTGTTCCTCTTCTCGATCCTCTAGCCCCATTACCCTTTCGTGCAGCACCTGCAGTTGGTCCTGCTCCAGTTTCTTCCTCCTCTCGTGGGTTTTTTAACCCCCTGCGTCCGGAAAACCAACCTTCCACGGAATGGAGCCTGGCGTGCCTCGTGTCCGTCCAAGGTGCTCAGGATTCCCAAGGGCCATTGTGAGCTCGTCCTTCTCCCTGTTTGGAAGGAACGTCCCTCGCTGCGCTGCATCGATATAGTGTCGAAGGTTCTTGACTGGTATTTCTAGTTGCTCATCCGTCCACTGGCAAAACCCTGTTACAGGGTCCAAGGTTCTGCCAGACCCGAAGAACCAAGTCTGGCAATGGTCTGGCCATCTCATTGTCTCTGGTTCGATCCCTTTTTCAAGCAGATAATTCTCAGCCTTGGACCACTTAGGCCAGGCTTGCAGGTAGCCACCTGACCTCATGCTATGGTGAAGCTTCTTCTTCGCAGCATTTTTCTTGTTTGTCTCCGACATCTTCTTACTCTTTTCTGATGTCTTGTGGGCCACAAATGCGGGCCAGTGATCTTTGATCTTCTCATATTTGCCGATGAATTCTGGTGTCTTTTTTTTCGACAAACTGGTTCAGCTCTTTCCTCCACCTCCTCATTAGGGTTGCCATCTTCTTAAGAGCACAAGACTTGATTAATTGCTCTTTAACTGGCTTCTCCGGATCCTCCTCTGGCGGTAGGGTGAAATTTGCCTTCAGCTCAGTCCAAAGATATTCTTTTTGCATATCATTGACATAAGACACCTCAGGGTCTTCCTCCTTAGGCTTATACCATTGTTGGATGCTGATCGGGATCTTCTCCCTAACAAGAACCCCGCACTTAGCATAAAATGCCTTCCTTGTCCGGATGGGTTCAATCGGTTCGCCGTCGGGCGCGATTTCTATGATCTCAAACTTTTCATCTGAGCTCAACTTTTTCTTCGGGCCTCGTCTCCTTACCGAAGTTGTGCTCGATCCGGAGGGCTAGAAATTATAAGGAAGAAAGACGAGAGTAATTAATATGTGTACATATACCAAAACAATGGAAGCATCAATTAAATAGTCAGCACGGGCTTAACTAATATATATATACCAGTTCGGGCTCGGTTCGGTCACCGGAGCAGTCAGCACGGTCTCCTTCTTGTACCTCCATTGTGTCACCGGAGCAATCATGAACATAGTCCTATTCTTGTACCGGCATTAATGGGCCGAAGCCATCATGAACATAGCCCTCTTCTTCACCCAGTTCTTCCAGCTGAGCAACGGTGTCGAGGAGAAATGATGCAACTTCATCCCTTCCATTTGCGATTATGTCCCCCAATATCGCTTCTGTTTCTTCGTCTCGGCAGTGCTCCATAGTTTCTGCAAATATTTACAACATGTCAATTATTATTCAAACATGGTACAGATGGATATATATATATATATATTAGTGGCAAACGTAGCACTAGCTAGCTAATCACAATAAGAAATCATGTTAGTGGCCTCGACGCTGCTTCTCTAGGGTTTGGGGTCGCCTCGACACAACAACGCTTCAAAGGTTTGGGGTGGCCTCGACGACAACACTCTTTTAACTTGGTAAATTTGGGTGGCCTCGAGAGAGTTAATTTGTCGGGTAGGGGCGCGGCGGGAGGGGGTAGGAGACCAACATCGTTTTCTCTCTAGGGTTTGGGTGTCCTCGAGAGTTTTGGTCGAGCGAGAGGGCCGAGGGGGGGTATATATATCGACCGCCCCTCATGTCGAAGTTATCTCGAGGGGGTTATATCGACAACGACGCGACAACGACGAGAAAGGAAAATAGTTAAGGAAAAGGAAGAAAAGATGAAGAAGGAAGAAGGAAGAAGAAGAAGGAAAAAAAAAGAGGAGAAGAAGAAAGGAATAGAGGAGAAGAAGAAAAAATAGAATTTTTTTTCTATTTTTTCTTCTTCTCCTCTATTCCTTTCTTCTTCTCCTCTTCTTTTTCTTCTTTTTCCTCTTCTTATTTATTTCTCCTCTTCTTCCTCTCCTCTTCTTCCTCTCCTCTTCTTCCTCTACTTATTTTCCTTTTTCCTCTCATTCCTTTTCTTCTTCGTTCTTCGTTCTTCCTTCTTCCTCTTTTCTTTCTTTTCCTTATTTTACTTTCTCCTCTACACTAACCTAAGATGCACTAACCTAAAATCGATATCTACTAACAACCTAAATAAAAAATTAATACATATATGAAAAACATATATAAACAAAAAAAATGCTATGAACATTATATTCATACATACATATATATAGCCACATCCATTCATCATATATATAGCTACCACATACATATATACATTATATATATGAAAAAAATGCAATGAACAAAAAAAATACACTTATGAAAAAAAATACTATGAACATGTACACATATATATATATACACATACAAACACATATACACAAAAAAATGCAAAAAATTGCTATGGAAATTACAGGGGCGGCGGGGCGGCGCGCGGCGTCCGCGCAGGGCAGGGGCGGCGGCGCGTCGGCCATGCAGGGCAGGGGCGGCAGCGCGGTGGCCGCGGAGGGGCGCGGGACGGGAGGGGCGCGGGAGCAGGCTATGCTCACAGGGGGCGGCGGCAACGGCGCAGGCGAGCAGCCTGACGGCGTCGGTGGCGGCGGCGACGGCAAGGTGGAGCAGGGGC
>NC_041393.1:746288681-746305338 GCF_002162155.2 Triticum dicoccoides | reverse complement strand
TTTAGTCCCACCTCGCTAGTTGAGAGGGGCGCCAGTGGTTTATAAGCCCCACTGCCGCACCCCTCTCGAGCTCCTCTCCACCGCAGGCTTTCAGGCCTACTTGCTATTGCTTTGCCTGATGGGCCTTCTGGGCCTACTGCGGGCCTGAATCCTGGCCCATAGTAGGGTTTCATGTCGTATTCAGGTCGTGTGGGCCCAGTAGGAGGCATTTTTTTTGTTTTTTTGTTTTCTTTACTTATTGTTGCTATATTTATTTTTTTTCCAGTTTTTTTGTTTTGTTTTCTGCATTATTTATTTTCTTTTGTTTTTTGCTTTATTTTTAATTGTTTTTGCTTTTAGTTTTAGGAAAATTATAAACTTTCTGTTAGTGCCATTAGTTTTCAAATTTGAAAACACTTTTTTGTTTTTTTGTTTTCTTTCTTGCTTTATTTATTTTATTTTGTTTCTACTTACAACAAAATACTTATTGTTGTTTTTTTGTTTTGTTTTCTGTATTATTTATTTTCTTTTGTTTTTTGCTTTATTTTTAAATTGTTTTTGCTTTTAGTTTAAGAAAATTATAAACTTGCTGTTAGTGCCATTAGTTTTCAAATTTGAAAAAAAAATTGTTTTTTTGTTTACTTTCTTGCTTTATTTATTTTATTTTGTTTCTACTTACAACAAAATACTTATTGTTGCTATTTTTAATTATTACGAGGGCCGAACCATAAGACATTAAAGCATTTCAAATGAACTCTGAAAAAGTTAAAAGTTGGCATGGTATCATAAATTAACCCACATAGCATGTGCATGTACAAAACGGACAATGGTATCATACTCGTCAGTTACAAAGTTGGCATGGTATCATCATAATAGTTGCGGGAGAAAGTCTTCACTTTTTCTTCGCTTGTGTCATTTGCTTATTGCGCCGTAACCATGGATAATCTTCATCGTTTATCAGGATGCTGGGGTCAGCCTTGACTTTGAAGGGAGGAGTTTCATGAAACTTTTCATAATCTTCAGACATGTCTGTCTTGTCCTCCACTCGCACGATGTCCCTTTTTCCTGAAAGAACTATGTGGCGCTTTGGCTCATCGTATGATGTATTCGCTTCCTTATCTTTTCTCTTTCTCGGTCTGGTAGACATGTCCTTCACATAGATAACCTGTGCCACATCATTGGCTAGGACGAACGGTTCGTCAGTGCACCCAAGATTTTTCAGATCCACTGTTGTCATTCCGTACTGTGTGTCTACCTGTACCTCGCCTCCTGACAGATTGACCCATTTGCACTTAAACAAAGGGACCTTAAAATCATCTCCGTAGTCAAGTTCCCATATGTCCACTATGTAGCCATAATATGTGTCCTTTCCCCTCTCGGTTGTTGCATCAAAGCGGACACCGTTGTTTTGGTTGGTGCTCTTTTGATCTTGGTCAATCGTGTAAAATGTATTCCCGTTTATCTCGTATCCTTTCCAAATCAATACAGTCAAAGATGGTCCCCTGGACAGCAAGTACAGCTCATCACAAACAGTGTTGTCACCTCTGATACGTGCTTCCAACCAACTGCTGAAAGTCCTGATGTGTTCACATGTAATCCAGTCATCACACTCCTCCGGGTGTTTGGAGCGCAGACTGTTCTTGTTTTCATCGACATACGGGGTCACCAAGGTAAAGTTCTGTAGAACTGTGTAGTGTGCTTGAGACCAAGAATATCCGTCCCTCCATATTATTGAGTCCCTTCCAAGCGTGCCTTTTCCAGTCAGTCTCCCCTCATACCTTGATTTAGGGAGACCTATCTTCTTAAGGCCAGGAATGAAGTCAACACAAAACCCGATGACATCCTCTGTTTGATGGCCCATGGAGATGCTTCCTTCTGGCCTTGCGCGGTTACGGACATATTTCTTTAGGACTCCCATGAACCTCTCAAAAGGGTACATATTGTGTAGAAATACGGGGCCCGGAATGACAATCTCGTCAACTAGATGAACTAGGACGTGTGTCATGATATTGAAGAAGGATGGTGGGAACACCAGCTCAAAACTGACAAGACATTGCACCACAACGCTCCTTAGCCTTGGTATGATTTCTGGATCGATCACCTTCTGAGAGATTGCATTGAGGAATGCACATAGCTTCACAATGGCTAATTGGACGTTTTCCGGTAGAAGCCCCCTCAATGCAACCGGAAGCAGTTGCGTCATAATCACGTGGCAGTCATGAGACTTTAGGTTCTGAAACTTTTTCTCTGCCATATTTATTATTCCTTTTATATTAGACGAGAAGCCAGTCGGGACCTTCATACTAAGCAGACATTCAAAGAAGATTTCCTTCTCTTCTTTGGTAAGAGCATAGCTGGCAGGACCTTCATACTGCTTTGGAGGCATGCCGTCTTTTTCGTGCAAACGTTGTAGGTCCTCCCGTGCCTCAGCTGTATCTTTTGTATTCCCATACACGCCCAAGAAGCCTAGCAGGTTCACGCAAAGGTTCTTCATCACGTGCATCACGTCGATCGAAGAGCGGACCTCTAGGTCTTTCCAGTAGGGTAGGTCCCAAAATATTGATTTCTTCTTCCACATGGGTGCGTGTCCCCCAGTGTCACTCGGAACAGCTAGTGCGCCGGGACCCTTTCCAAAGATTACGTGTAAATCATTGACCATAGCAAGTAGGTGATCATCGGTACGCATGGCGGGCTTCTTCCAGTGATCTGCCTCGCCTTTGAAATGCTTGCCTTTCTTTCGACATTGATGGTTGGTCGGAAGAAATCGACGATGGCCCAGGTACACATTCTTCCTGCAGCTTGCCAGGTATATACTATCGGTGTCAAGTAAACAGTGCGTGCATGCGTGGTATCCCTTGTTTGTCTGTCCTAAAAGGTTACTGAGAGCGGGCCAATCGTTGACAGTCACGAACAGCAACGCCTTTAGGTTAAATTCCTCCTGTTTGTGCTCATCCCACGTACGTACACCGTTTCCATTCAACGGCTGTAAAAGTTTTTCAACTAATGGCCTTAGGTACACATCAATGTCATTGCCGGGTTGCTTTGGGCCTTGGATGAGAACTGGCATCATAATGAACTTCCGCTTCATGCACATCCAAGGAGGAAGGTTATACATACATAGAGTCACGGGCCAGGTGTTGTGATTGCTGCTCTGCTCCCCGAAAGGATTAATGCCATCCGCGCTTAAAGCAAACCATACGTTCCTTGGCTCACTTGCAAACTCATCCCAGTACTTTCTCTCGATTTTTCTCCACTGTGACCCGTCAGCGGGTGCTCTCAACTTCCCATCTTTCTTACGGTCCTCACTGTGCCATCGCATCAACTTGGCATGCTCTCTGTTTCTGAACAGACATTTCAACTATGGTATTATAGGAGCATACCACATCACCTTCGCAGGAACCCTCTCCCTGGGGGGCTCGCCGTCAACATCACCACGGTCATCTCGTCTGATCTTAGACCGTAATGCACCGCATATCGGGCATGCGTTCAGATCCTTGTACGCACCGCGGAAGAGGATGCAGTCATTAGGGCATGCATGTATCTTCTGCACCTCCAATCCTAGAGGGCATACGACCTTCTTTTCTGCGTATGTACTGTCGGGCAATTCGTTATCCTTTGGAAGCTTCTTCTTCTATATTTTCAGTAGCTTCTCAAATCCTTTGTCAGGCACAGCATTCTCTGCCTTCCACTGCAGCAATTCCAGTACGGTACCGAGCTTTGTGTTGCCATCTTCGCAATTGGGGTACAACCCTTTTTTGTGGTCCTCTAACATGCGATCGAACTTCAGCTTCTCCCTTTGACTTTCGCATTGCGTCCTTGCATCGACAATGACCCGGCGCAGATCATCATCATCGGGCACATCGTCTGGTTCCTCTTGATCTTCAGCAGCTTAGCCCGTTGCAGCATCATCGTGCACATCGTTTGGTTCCTCTTGATGTTCAGTAGCATCACCGTATTCAGGGGGCACATAGTTGTCATCGTACTCTTCTTCTTCGCCGTCTTCCATCAGAACCCCTATTTCTCCGTGCCTCGTCCAAACATTATAGTGTGGCATGAAACCCTTGTAAAGCAGGTGGGTGTGGAGGATTTTCCAGTCAGAGTAAGACTTCGTATTCCCACATATAGGGCATGGACAACACATAAAACCATTCTGCTTGTTTGCCTCAACCACTTCGAGGAAATCATGCACGCCCTTAATGTACTCAGAGGTGTGTCTTGAACCGTACATCCATTGCCGGTTCATCTGCGTGCATTATATATAATTAAGTGTGTCAAAAATCATTACAGAACATCATGAATAGATAATTAAGTGACCAAATTAATAGAAGTTCATCATCACATTAAAACCAAAGTACATACATAGTTCTCATCTAACAACATAAAGCTCTGCAGAGCATCTAAATTAATTAAACCATACACTGAAACTATGTAAAACATTTCAATGCGAAAACAAATGGGATCATAATCGCAACCAATGTAACAACTGATCCAACGGCATAATGATACCAAGCCTCGGTATTAATGGCATATTTTCTAATCTTTCTAATCTTCAAGCGCATTGCATCCATCTTGATCTTGTGATCATCGACGACATCCGCAACATGCAACTCCAATATAATCTTCTACTCCTCAATTTTTCTAATTTTTTCCTTCAACAAATTGTTTCCTTCTTCAACTAAATTTAACCTCTCGACAATAGGGTCGGTTGGCACTTCCGGTTCAACAACCTCCTAGATAAATAAAATATATGTCACGTTGGTCGGCATAATTGTCATAAACAATAAATGAACCAATAGTTATGAAAAGATCGATAATATATACCACATCCGAATCATAGACAGGACGAGGGCCAACGAGGGCGGATACCAAAACCATCGCACTATATAAGATGCAATAATAAAAGTAAGAAAATTATACAAGTATCTATATAAATATACAAGTAAGATTTTTTTCCTTTCAGAAAGAAGATAAGAACAAGAGGCTCACCACGGTGGTGCCGGCGACTAGATCGGCGCGGGCGATCGACGGCAGTGAAGACGGGGACGGGACGTGACGGACCGCTAAACCTAGACAAATATTGAGGAAAATGGAGCTTGGAGGTCGAGCTTGGAGAGGAGAAAGCTTAAGTAGTGTGGCTCGGGCATTCCATCGAACACCTCGCGTGCATAGGAGGTGAGCTAGAGCACCACAAGACTCTCCCCTCGCCGGCCACGAAAAACAGGGCACTGGGAGTGCTCTGCTCGCGGGCGAGGGGTAGATATAGGCAACTAATTGGTCCCGGTTCGTGCCACGAACCGGGACTAAAGGGAAGCCTTTGGTCCCGGTTCACTCCACCAACTGGGACCAATGGTTGTGGGTCAGGAGCAAGGTGCATTGGTCCCGGTTCGTCCCACCAACCGGAACCAATAGGTCCAGCCGAACCGGGACCAATGGCCCATGTGGCCCGGCCGGCCCCCGGGGTCACATACCGGGTCCAATGCCCCCATTGGTCCTGGTTCTGGATTGAACCGGGACTAATGGGCTGACCCGGCCTGGACCATTGCCCCCTTTTCTACTAGTGTTTGACACGGATATAAAACCTCTGTCAGGTTATTTTCTTTCATGTCCTACACCGCTGACCGCAACCACCTGTCCACCATCGTTCCACTAACCATCATGAACGCCTGCACAGTAATAATAAACAAATTGATTATAAAAATGTGTGCATGCATCAAAGTCATACAAAATTCGGCATGAGCTTCCCTAAAAATAGGACATACAGAGTTTACCCAAAATTCGCCGAAGCGGAAATAAATCGAAATTTCAGCAAAACATAGGCAACTCAAGCACAATTCGGCGGCAACTCAAGCCACACACACAATTTCCATCATATCAGGCAATTATGTCATATCGCACACATACACATATTTCCATTCTTGCAAAATCACAAATTTTTAATCACCTATCTCGAAATCGAGCATGGTGGTGATGATGTCGATCGGTGTCACCACACACCTAGAGAATGATCAAAATTGGACAAAGCTTACTTCTTAAGATGACTAGATCTAGTTAGGGAGGTACACAGGTCACTTCATTAAATGGGTAGATCTATCAAGCTAGTTGGGGAAGGATATGGCTTTATCTAGTGGAGGGAGAGGAAAAAGAGAAAGGACATGCATTAATGGAGGTGGTGTAAGTTAGCTAGGAGTAATAAAGAGAGACTGAAAGGTAGGTAGAAGAAGGAGATTAATGGGGGGAGAAGTAGTGAGGAAGAAGCAAAGTGAGGGAGGGAGGAGGTGGGAGGTAGGGGAAAGTGAGGAAGAGAGGATGGGGGAGGGGGAGGGTAAAAGGTGGTATATACTACGGATTAGCAGTAGCGTTGGTCATAAACCACGCTACTGCTATTAACGTAGCAGCAGCGCGCTTATGCATCACGCGCTACTGCTAAGTGGGACCCGCCATGTGGCCAGTTTCAAAAATAGCGACAATTATCAATAGTGCGTCCCAGAAAAAGCACGCTATTAGTATGACTTTATCAGCAACGAGCTTATAAAGACTGCGCTACTGCTAAACCTAGGTTGGCGGGAACTGTCGGTCGATTTTAGTAGCAGCATGGTTCCGCCCAGCCGCGATACTGGTAAGTTAGTAGCAGTAGCGCCTGTTTTTCCCACGCTGTTGCTAATTAGTAGTAGCGCCTCCTCCTGAACCGCGCTGCTGCTAAGATTTTGTGTATAAGGTTTTCCCTAGTAGTACATCATCAGCGTATTTGGGGCTATACTGACCCTCATCCCTCTCATCCTGTTCGGACGTGAGCTCGACGGGGTGTTCGGGATCTTCGGCATTATCAAGAGTCTCATGATCTCCGGTGCCGGTATTACTATCCTTCACCCGACGCGATCGTGAGCGGCGCCGCTGACATCGGCGCTTTGGTGGTTCGTCGACGGGCTTGTCCTTCCCTGGATCTATAGTGCCATCGTCGTCCTTCTTCTCAGGAGTGTCCACAATGTATACGTCATAGGTTGAAGTGGTCGTCCAACACACTGTGATGGGTGGGACTTGGCCTGATTCGGCGTCGGCATTGTCGTCCATACCGTCGATGTCTTCGGACGCGTAGTCTAGCATGTCGGTTAAATCCTCGATGCTACCTCTTGAGCATGCGTTGGTTTTTCCCTTGAAGAGGAAAGGGCGATGCAGCAAAGTAGCAAAAGTGTTTCCCTCGGTTTTGAGAACCAAGGTATCAATCCAGTAGGAGGCTCCTCCCAAGTCCCACGTGCCTACACAAATAAACAAGAACCTCGCAACCAATGCGATAAAGGGGTTGTCAATCCCTTCACTGTAACTTGCGAAGTGAGATCTGATAGAGATAATTTGATAAGATAAATATTTTTGGTATTTTTATGATATAGATTTGAAAGTAAAAGATGCAAATAAAAGTAAATGGAAAACTTATATGATAAAAGATAGACCCGGGAGCCATAGGTTTCACTAGTGGCTTCTCTCAAGATAGCATAAGTATTACAGTGGGTGAACAAATTACTGTCGAACAATTAATAGAAAAGTGCATAGTTATGAGAATATCTAGGCATGATCATGTATATAGGCATCACGTCCGCAACAAGTAGATCGAAATGATTCTGCATCTACTACTATTACTCCACACATCGACCGACTCCTGCCTGCATCTAGAGTATTAAGTTCATAAGAACAGAGTAACGCATTAAGCAAGATAACATGATGTAGAGGGATAAACTCATGCAATATGATATAAACCCCATCTTTTTATCCTCGATGGCAACAATACAATATGTGCCTTGCTGCCCCTGCTGTCACTGGGAAAGGACACCACAAGATTGAACCCAAAGCTAAGCACTTCTCCCATGGCAAGAAAGATCAATCTAGTAGGCCAAACCAAACTGATAATTCGAAGAGACTTGCAAAGATAACCAATCATACATAAAAGAATTCAGAGGAGATTCAAATATTTCTCATAAATAAACTTGATCATAAACCCACAATTCATCGGATCTCGATAAACACACTGCAAAAAGAGTTACATCGAATAGATCTCCAAGAAGAGGAAGGAGAACTTTGTATTGAGGATCAAAGAGAGAGAAGAAGCCATCTAGCTAATAATTATGGACCCGAAGGTTTGTGGTAAACTACTCACAACTCATCGGAGAGGCCTTGGTGGTGATGGAGAGGCCCTCTGTGCTCAATTCCCCCTCCGCCGGAGCGCTAGCGAAGGCTCCAAGATGGGATCTCGCGGATATAGAAGGTTGCGGCGGTGCAAATAGTTTTTCGTGGTGCTCCTGGATGTTTCCGGGGTACGTAGATATAAATAGGCGAAGGAAGTTAGTTAGGGGAGCCACGAGGGGCCCACGAGGCAGGGGGCATGCCCACCCTTACTAGGCGTGCCGGCCACCCTCGTGGCCTCCTCGGCTGCTTCTTGACATCCACTCCAAGTCTCCTGGATTGCGTTTGTTCCAAAAAGATCGCTCCCGAAGGTTTCATTCCGTTTGGACTCTGTTTGATATTCCTTTCCTTCCATATATTGAAATAGGCAAAAAAATAGCAATTCGGGTTGGGCCTCCGGTTAGTAGGTTAGTCCCAAACATGATATAAAAGTGTATAGTAAAGCCGATAAACATCCAAAACAGGTAATATAATAGCATGGAACAATCAAAAATTACAGATACGTTGGAGGCGTATCACTCGAAAGTGGCTATTAAGTGGGTGGTGGGCGGGTCATAAAATTCCCTGCTCCCAGCCCCCAACCCATGTTGGGTGTAGTTTGGAGGCAAAGCTTCCGTAATAGAGAGAGATTGCATTAAACCTAGTGCTTCGTCTAGGGGCAAAAGCTGAGTGGGGGTCTACGGATCCGTAGGGCTGAGTTCGGCGACAGTCGCCTGATCGGGCCCGATCGACGCAGACCTCGACAGTTCGCAGTTGTCATCCAGGGGCAAGTCCAAAACCGCATCTGGGTCTCCGGTAGGAAGTTCCATGGTAGAAAATAGTCTGGCGAGGCTGATCCTCCCGTCTTCGAATAATACAACCCGCTCCGGATCTAAGGCCGAGGCGGGCATGAGTGTCGAACCTTGGACGAGATCTAAGAGCGGATCCAAAGAGCTTCCTTTGTGGGGGCAAGGGGAGGCAACCGAGGTCGCAAACCCCTTGAAGATCAGATCTCCTCGGATATCGGCGATGTAGTTCAGGTTCCCAAATCTGATCTATTGGTCGGGGGCGTAACTGTCGACCTGCTCGAGGCGGCCGGTCGAGTTGGCATGAAGCACAAAGCCGCCGAACACAAAGACCTGTCCAGGAAGAAAGATTTCCCTGGACGCAGCATCATCGTTGATGGAGAGGCGCGCCACCAATCCCTCTGTTGACAATACAGTGGATCTCCCAATGAAAGCACCAATGTCGGTGTCAAAACCGGCGGATCTCGGGTAGGGGGGCAAGTTGTATGTCTGCGGATTGATGGTAACAATAGTCAAAAGGACATAGTGTTTACCCAGGTTCAGGCCCTCTTAATGGAGGTAAAACCCTACTCCCACTTGATTATATTCGATGGTATAGGGGTTACAAGACTTGATCTACCTCGAGATAGTAATGGCTTGAAAGTGCTAGTTATCGACTAGAGGGGGGGTGAATAGGCGATTTTTAGCAAAGTCTTCAAAACATGGAAGTTTCGAAGACAAACAATAGAAATGACCTAATTGATATGAAGCGGAAGATAGACTACAACAAGAAAGCCATGGTTGAGTATGCAATAATGTGAACGTACAAAGACTAATAGCAGCTAGGTAGTAAGGATCAGGATGGAAGATAGTATGAAGCCAATCAACGATAGTAGTCAAGCAATGAAGTCAAACAGATAAGACAAATAAGCAATGACTTCACGAAGACAAACTCAAAGTAAAGGAGGGAAGAGATAGAACCAGTCACTTGTTTGAAGACACAGGATTTGTTGGACCAGTTCCAGTTGCTGTGATAACTGTACGTCTGGTTAGAGAGGCTGAGATTCAACTCAGAAGACCGCGTCTTCACCTTATTCCCCTTGAGCTAAGGACACACAGTCTTTGCCCAATCACTCTGGTAAGTCTTCAAGGTAGACTTCCGAACCTTCACAGACTTCGTTCACTAGCAATCCACAATGACTCTTGGATGCTCAGAACGCGACGCCTAACCGGCTGGAGGATACACAGTCCTCAAGTGTAATAAGTCTTCAAGTCACACAGACAGAAAGACTTCAGTGATGCCTAACACTCTTTGGCTCTGGGTGTTTGGGCTTTGTCCTCGCAAGGATTTCTCTCTCAAAGGCTTCGAGGTGGGTTGCTCTCAAAACGACAAAAGCCGTAAACTAACTCTGAGAAGCCACCAATTCATGGTGTAGGGGGTGGGCTATTTATAGCCACAAGGCAACCCGACCTGATATATCCGAAATGACCCTGGGTCACTAAGGAACCGACAAGTGTTCCAACGGTCAGATTTCAAACACACACGGAAACTTTACTTGGGCTACAAGCAAAGCTGACTCATCCATCTCTGGATAAGATTTGCTCTCATTGTCTTTGCTCGAAGACATAGGGTTTGGGTTGAGCATCACTTCAGTCACTCTGACTTTGTTCACTTGGACCCCACTTAACAGTACGGTGGTTCCTATGACTCAACAAAGAAGAAAAGGAAACAATGAAACAACTCAGTCTTCGCGCTCCATAGTCTTCACTCAATGTCTTCTCATGTCACAGTCTTCAGTGTGAATATCTTCACACACCACCATTGTCTTCAATGTCTTCATACATTTTTAGGGGTCATCTCCGGTAGGTAAACCGAATCAATGAGGGACACTTCATGCGTTATGCTGCAATTCTCACAACCGCATTAGTCCCACAACCAACTTTGTCGTCAATACTCCAAAACCAACTAGGGGTGGCACTAGATGCACTTACAATCTCCCCCTTTTTGGTGATTGATGACAAACTGGTTGAAGTTTTTAACGGGAAAGAAGTATGTGAAATTGTAAAGGATAGCGTATTGTCTTCATAAGTGGCAAGGGCTCCCCCTGAAGATGTGCATATAAATAATTTGCTTTTGGAATGCAAATGCACATGGCAGGTTGTACTTCTGGAGATCCTCTTCAACTTATGAAGATAATTCATCATGCATGAAATTATATAACTAAGAGAATGACATGCATAATGAAAAATGGACGTCTACAGAATGATCTAAGTGCGGAAGTTATCATCGCACGTGGAAACGCAAATAAGTAGCAGACGACCATCAAGTTTAAGTGTTACAACTCAAAGAACGAAGCGTATCAAAAGCAAGAGTTGTAAGCACTAGGCAAAAATATAAAGCAACCGCCCTTATGAACCCGCTTGAAGACTATAAACTCATATGCTTCTCCCCCTTTTGTCAGTAATGACCAAAAAGGTTTGAAGACATAGAGCATCTACTCGTCCTCATGAGGAGTAGGTGAAGCAGTAGTGTTGTCGTTGTTGTTTGGCGGTGCAGACAAACTTGGTGCAGTGTCGATGCGTGCAGAAGTAGGGGGTGGTGAGGTAGCATCATCTTCATCATCGATCATATTTGCATGCACAGTTGCCGCGGAGGAAGAATAGTCAGAGTCTTCAAGAGATGGAGTTCTTCGTAGGATAGCATTCCGTGGAGGAGTGGAGTCAAACTTGAATCTTTCAGTGAAGCCATCGTCTTGAAGATCTGCTTCAGCACTGAGCAAGGTCAAACTCTTCCATGATCGCCGACAAGTTTCGTGAGTGACAAATGCATTCTTGGTGGCAAGGTTTCGAATGCAATTTACATCCACCAAGAGGCTTTGCATCTGACGCTTGAGCCAAAAATGATGCTTATCTTGTTTCTGATGCAGGGCCACTAGAAATTCTCGGTCATTTAGGACCCGAGAGCACTTCCGAGGCCTTTGAGCAATTGTGCTCTCAGTAGCTTCAGTTGGCGCACGATGAGGTAGACGAGTGTTTCCAGCCATTGGATAGACACGAGTTACAGCTTGGACTCCTTCCATAGGCTGAGTGAAGCTTTGGTGTTCAGCATTTTGAAGACTAAGAGGCTTCTTAGCAGGTTCAGGGTATATGGCTTCACCTGACATATCAACCTCTGGTAAAAAGATCACATGATTGCGAGCAGAGGATTGATAGTTGACAGCAGAGTGTAGCTTGATGAGGCGCATGACCCATGGAGCATATAATTTCAATCCGAAAAGGTCAGATCCAGATGCAGCCAGTTGCGTGAGGAAGAAATCTTGTGCATTGAAGCTGATGCCATTGAGGATGTAAAAGACCAATGTCTTCATGGCTCCTTCAAGTTTTGCAGCTGATGAATATCCTTTGATCGGCCATAGAGTCCGCCTGATGATGTGATATATGGTGCGCGGCAGATACTCAAGGTCATCAACAAAGAACTCCTTTGGATATTCAGCATCATGTGGCAAAGGCTTCATCATGCTCAACATCTCGCTCATGTTTGGTTCTGGTTTATGAAAGATGCTCTCCAGTGCATTGCGGTGGTTTTGACAACCAGGTTCATATAGCTCTCCGGGAGTGGATAGGCCTATAAGCTCAATGATGTCAAGAGCTTTGGCTTCATGATGAACATTTCCTGTCATCCACTCGAGAACCCATGTCTTTGTATCTCTGTTATAACCGCGAATGTGGAGAGTAGCATTTAATTGAAGCAGTAGTTCTTCATTCCAATGTTCTTTGTCTGTCACAAAGCTGAGCAGACCAGCATCACGAAAGCAGTCAAGTGCTTCTTCTAAGCATGGCAGTCCCGCAATGGCTTCAGTGTCGAGGCGCATATGAGGGAAAATGCGCCCTTGATCATACAGAACACAGGAGTAATAGCTTCGTTGCTAATGACTCCAGAAATGATCTGATGATATTCTTGGCCTTGTGTAGGGGTTCTTTGAGCTGTCAAAGACTGTGTTGTGGCTTTTGAAGCCATTTGCATTGAAGGATCCGACAGATGTGGCAGTACCTGGTAACCTTGGCAGTCTTGGTTTTGGCTTCTGGACCTGAGGCCTATGCTCAATGTGATAGTCAAATTGAGGACCAGAGACATTAGGCGGAGGGACCAGAATGGGCCATCTTACTGTGATTAGCTCGCCATGGTTGTATGCTTTCTCAATTGTATAGGGCCCTGGTGGCGGAACAGGAGCAGTGGCTGCAACAGTGACTTCGAGCTGCACAATAGAAGCTTCAGGAGCATTTTCAGCATTCACTTCTGGCACAGTGCTTGAGACAGGCTCCACATTAGCTTCAGTCATGACTATGTCATTGGCTTTATTGGTGTTGGTGGTGGCAGCCTCAAGGTTTTCAACCTCCACTTGATGAGCTGGAGGGTCAGGCACAGACACGTTCACTTCATGAACAGCTTCTTCAGTTATGGGGGGAGTAGGGACACGTTCTTCTTGATGTTCGTCATCGGCTGATGCAGCCGGATTGTCTTCAGCAGCTGGTGTTTCAGACACGGAGAAATTCACAGCAGGAGTGGCTTCTGAAAACACATGACGTGCAACATGTTGATGGTGCACTACTCCTTCTGGAATGCTCGGAAGAGGGACTTGAGGCCATGGTCCTTTGCGAAGCCTTTGTAATACAGGCGACGCCTTTGGAGATGGAGTAGGCAGGTCCTCATCCTCTTCAACTTGCACGGATGGTGTGACTTGTTGTTGTTGGGGAGTACTGGGGGAGTCTTGTTGTTGCGGGCGATCAGCCCATGATGCATCCTGAGCAATTGGCGTTAGAGGACGACCAATGCTGATGATTTCGCTATTCGTAAGAACAGGCGATGATACCACATTGTATTCAGTTTGAGGAAGAACTTCATCATCTTCAACATTGTCATGGTGACCAATGTCTTCAGCAGTGATGGGATCAACTGCTGGAATCTCTTCAGCTTCAGGAGCCTCTGTGGAAGCAGGCTCATGAACAGTCATTCGTAGTTCTTGGGTTGCAGATGCAGGATGAACCACTGAGATGGGTTCAACAACAAGGGGCTCTATGGGAGCAGCCCGATTCTTCTTGATCTTGCGCTTCTTCTTGGAGAGAGCAGCATCAGAGGCTTCTGAGGTTTTCCTTTTTCTGGCTTCAGCCTCTATAGCCCTCGTCTTCTTCTGTTCTGAAGCGGTTGACGTGACCTTTGGCTTCGAGCCAGTCATGCTGCTTGGGAAGACAATGCGAGGTTCATCTTGCCTTGAAGGTGCAGGTTGGACAGTCGATTTCTTCTTCTTCTTTGCAGCCATCCTGGGGTCGATGCCAGGGCGACCAAGAGCCTTGCGCTTCTCTGCCTCATTGTAGGCAAGCACACACTTGTCAGCCAGACTCTTCATGCGCTCTCTAGAGCCTTGAGCTTCTTCACGCTTCTTGTGAAAGGCTTCTTTGAGCTCGTGAAGCATGATCTTGAAGTTCTTGACATCTTGCACGCTGAGCTTGGCCACATGCTTCTTGAACTGAGCCTTTTCATAGTCAATCTTGTGCTTCAGTTCGACGATGCGCTGAGCAATAGCTAGCTCAGAAGCAATGGCGCCATTGAAGGCGACGCTGAGGCCAATGGGAAGTTGCAAGTCATCAAAGCTGAGATTTGGTGTGTCAAACCACTCATCAATGAAGTTATGGATGATTGCCACGTCAAAGAGAGGCAATTTGTTGAAGATCTCAGCTTCTTCCTTGCTCTTGATCAGTTGCTCAAGAGCATCATCTGCAAGATCGTCATCGCTGGACAGATCAATGTGCTCTTCACGCAGAATGGCAGCAGGAGTCAGAGTCTGATCAGTACTCTTGATGATTTTCTTTTTCTTCTCCGTCTTCTTGGAGATGCGTGAAAGATCTTCGGACTGCACACTGTCTCTTCAGGAGGTGCAGTGGCCAGTGGCTTCACACGAGAAGCTTTTGGAGGTGCAGCTGAAGTGGAAGCCTTAATTTTCTTTGGCTTATGCGGCCTTGGAGGAGGAGCTGCGGCTTCATCAGAATCAGCATCATTATCAGAATCGATTTTGGCACCTTGCACCAAGACGTATGAGATTAGGCCATCAAGGTTTGAAAATGGGCCGATTATGTTTTCTTCCGCTTCACGTGTGCCATCATCACAGGGAGCAGAGGGACCAGGATTGAAGTCTAATCCCCATGACTTCTTGTTTTCCTTTGCTGAAGCCTTTGCATACTGGAAGTAGCGCTTGAAAAGATTGTCGTCACGACACCAGAGCAATGATGATGGGTCGGCATCTTCAGGTTGTGGTCCACGGACCATACAAGGATAGAATTCTTGTCCAATGGCTTCAGCTTTGTTCTTGGGGGGAAGGCCTCGATAGAGAATATCACCCCAAGGACTCTTGATAGCATTCTTCTCAGCGTACTCATGAGTCATGAACTTGTACTTGAACCATTGTTCATCCCAATAGCGTCGAATCCATTGGATTCGTGTCTTGCGCTGATTATAATCCTCTTCAGGATCTGTCTTGTAAAGTTCTGCAAGATCATCAGGCAGATCCTTTGATGTTCCCCCTCGACGCTGTCTGCCACCCTTCCTTACTGATTTCTCTACAGCCATGAACTTCAAACTAAATGGCTTCAATATGTTCAAAGGCTTCAAGGGCTTTCGCTTGCTGGTCAAACAGGAACTAGCTTCAGGAGAGTTAATGTGTTGCTGTAAGAATTCTGCAAACGAATGCAGACTATGAGAACCTAGGGATTCTCCCACGGACATGTACCTGTGACAGCATTAGAGATGCGAGGGAACGGGAAGAGGTCATATGCATTCTCAGAAGATTTTGAAGATAAATTAGTTTGAAGACATTGACCTCATGTTGCGAAGACATTCACTTATATGTTGAGAGTCGGTTCCAGATTTGTACGAATCCGTGAATAAGTACAAGTGAGGAATCTAACTAGATATGAAGCTTAAGTGAATATACTAGGCAATATGAGATGCAGACAGAATAGATCTAACTTTGTACAGACAGAAACCAATTTTCGTAAATTGGATGAATCATTGAGGATCAAAAAGCTGGTAAAAATAGAGTTATATTTACCACACGATGAACTGCTAGATGGGATGAATAGGAGACTGAGCAGTTCAATCCACTGTGCCCTAACTTGGCGACGGAGGACACCTAAGGCGGCGGCGGAGAAGACGATGCCCACAACCGGCGTGAGGACGGCGTCGGAGAAGTGGCGATAGCAAAGCACTTCGTCGCTGGCATCGTCGAGAGCTAGTGGTGGCGCTAGGGTTTTGACGAGGTGGAGAGGTGGAAGAAGGTTTTCTTGACCGCAGGAGACACGTATTTATAAGTAGGTGTGCGGCATAGCGCAATTACGCAGGTGCCCCTGTCTGTTCACATCCGTGGGACACGTGGCAAGCATGCAACATACTCAGAGTTGTCCCACGTTCCCACGCCCGCCAAGTTTGTCGGATGGTTGTTCCGGCTTCTCCGGATATCGACAATAAAGATGAATCATTTAAAAGGACTTGATGTTTGTCTCTGTGTCTTCTGCTGACAAGGATGCAGAGAAGACATTTGACAGTTTCAATAGAATGCATATGATTTGGATAGATAGAGTTTGAGATAGAAAGCATAGAGAGATTAGGGTCCGATCACATTCACTTAGTTCAAAAGATTCACAAATAAAGACATAGCTATAAGTGAATGTTGTAGAGGACAGAATACTAG
>NC_041393.1:746225090-746288253 GCF_002162155.2 Triticum dicoccoides | reverse complement strand
TATATATATATGAGAAAGCAATCAACTCAACATAGTGAAGTAAATCATGAAGATAAGTTGAAAGTTGAAGACAAATCAATATGCGAAGATATTCAACAATAACGCCATGAGTGAAACACTTCAAACCAAGAAATTTGGTGGTGGCGTTACCCACCGTATAGGAAGTATTAGACCCAGACACGGCGCACAATTATCGTGGCGCTCCGAAGTCAAATTCCATGTTAATGTATTCACATTCAGAATGTAAGTCTTCATTGATTGAAGATATACTTTACTTCGTGTGTTGCACATCTAAGTCATCAACATGCATAAGTATTAGGATGTGTGCTTGATCACATGACATTTGAGGATTCCAAGATATTTAGCTCACACCGTAACTTGCAAAACCTTTTCTCATCCAGGGGCTTTGTGAAGATATCTGCCAGTTGCTCTTCAGTGTTGACGTGAATGATGTCAATATCTTTCTTCATGACATGATCTCTAAGAAAGTGATGACGAATTTCAATGTGCTTTGTCTTCGAGTGCTGAACTGGATTGTTGGCAATCTTGATGGCACTTTCGTTGTCGCAGAAGAGAGGTACTTGTTTCAGATTGACGCCATAGTCCTTGAGAGTTTGCTTCATCCACAGAAGCTGAGCACAACAAGATCCAGCAGCAATGTATTCCGATTCAGCAGTTGAGAGTGATACATAGTTTTGCTTCTTTGAAGACCAACAGACAAGTGATTGTCCCAGAAAGTGACATGTTCCTGATGTAGACTTGTGATCCACCTTGTCACCAGCATAATCAGCATCCTAGAATCCAACCAGATCAAATCTTGAGCCCTTTGGATACCATAATCCGAGTGTTGGATTGTAAGCCAAATATCTAAGAATTCGCTTCACAGCTAAGTGATGTTATTCCTTTGGTGCCGCTTGGAATCGAGCACACATGCAAACACTAAGCATAATATCTGGCCTAGATGCACATAGGTAAAGTAAAGAACCAATCATGGAGCAGTATACCTTTTGATCGAACTCTTTACCATTGTCGTCGGGACCAAGATGATGCTTGGCTGGCATTGGCGTCGTGTAACCTTTGCAATCTTGCATGCCGAACTTCTTCAGACAGTCTTTGAGATATTTTTCTTGAGATATGAAAATGTCATTCCTTTGCTGACGAATTTGAAGACCAAGGAAGAACTTCAGCTCACCCATCATGGACATCTGATATTGCTCTTGCATCATGTATCCAAACTCATCACTATACTTCTGGTTGGTGCAGCCGAAGATTATGTCATCCACATATATTTGGCATACAAACAGTTCACCATCATATATCTTCGTGAAGAGTGTGGGATCGAGGGATCCTGGTTTGAAGCCTTTGCTCTTCAGGAAGTCTTTGACTGTATCATACCAAACGCGAGGATCTTGTTTGAGGCCATACAATGCTTTGTTTAGTTTGTACACCATATTAGGATGTTTTGGATCTTCAAATCCAGGTGGTTGAGCAACATACACTTCTTCTTCAATCTTGCCATTGAGGAAAGCACTCTTCACATCCCTTTGATATAGCAAGATGTTGTGGTGATTAGCATAGCTAGCAGGATGCGAATAGCTTCAAGCCTGGCCACCGGGGCAAATGTTTCATCGAAGTCAATTCCTTCAACTTGAGTATATCCTTGAGCCACAAGACGTGCTTTGTTTCTGACGCCTTGACCATGCTCATCTTGTTTGTTCCGATATATCAATTTAGTGCCAATAATGTTATGTTTGCGAGGGTTAGGGCGCTTGACAAGTTCCCAAACATTATCCAACTTGAACTGTTGAAGTTCTTCTTGCATGGCTTGAATCCATTCAGGTTCCATAAAGGCTTCAGCAACTTTCTTGGGTTCAGATATTGATACAAATGAAAAATTCCCACAGAAATTTGCTAACTGTGTTGCTCTTGAGCGAGTAAGTGGACCAGGTGCATTGATGCTATCAATTATCTTCTCAATTTGTACTTCATTTGCAACACGAGGATGAACTGGACGAAGACCTTCCTCATGCTGATCATTGTCATCATTGGGAGGATTGTTTTCGGTCTGAGCATTGTCTTCAGGTTGGTTTGGTGCAGAAATGATAAGTTCCTCTTCAGGCTGTGCTTCAGAGGGCATGATTTCACCAGTTCCCATCAGCTTGATAGATTCGCTGGAAGGGGCTTCATCTAATGTGCTTGGCAGGAGTTCTCGTTGTGAGCCATTGGTTTCATCAAATTGCACATCCACAGTTTCAACGATTTTGTAGTGGAAGAGGTTGAAGACTCTGTAAGAGTGTGAATCCCTTCGATAACCGAGCATGAAGCCTTCGTGAGCTTTGGGTTCAAATTTTGACTTGCGATGGGGATCCTTGATCCAGCACCTAGCACCAAAGACTCTGAAGTAGCTGACATTTGGCTTCTTTCCAGTAAGGATCTCATAGGATGTTTTGCCCAAAAGCTTGTGGATGTAAACACGGTTGATGATGTGACAAGCTGTATCAATAGCTTCGGGCCAGAACTTTCTTGGTGTCTTGTATTCGTCGAGCATTGTTCGAGTCATCTCAATGAGGGTTCTGTTCTTGCGCTCTACAATGCCATTTTGCTGAGGTGTGTATGGGTCAGAGAACTCATGAGTGATTCCCATTGTATCCAGATAAATATCAAGCCATGTGTTCTTGAATTCAGTGTCGTTATCACTTCTGATATGCTTGATCTTGACACCATAGTTGTTCATTGCTCGATTGGCGAATCGTCTGAAGACATCTTGTACTTCAGTCTTGTAGAGAATTATGTGCACCCATGTATAGATCACCTTTCCTATACCCTTCGAAGACTAGAGACTTGTCAGATTCCATTAGTACAAGGCAATGATATTTTCCGAATATCACAATCATGTTTAAGTCACAAAGCATTGAGACAGACATTAAGTTGAATCCAAGGGATTCAACAAGCATCACTTTATCCATGTGTTGATCCTTTGAGATTGCAACTCTACCTAGACCCAATACCTTGCCTTTACCAGTGTCAGTAAATGTGATTTGACTCTTGTTGGATGGACGTAAGGTTGAGTCTATGAAAAGACTTCGATCACCAGTCATATGATTAGTGCATCTGCTGTCCATAATCCATTCTGAAGCACGAGGTGTCATACCCTACAGTGCAGTTAGGAGGATAGGCTTCACAAGGTATGTTGTGAAGCATAAGCATTTGACGCACACTAGGATTATCACAACATAGATGAATGTTAGAACTCACAGTATGATAGGTAAATGATTCATATGTGGAATACATAGTGAGTCATTTTATCATGCGTCCCTTTGTGTTTTAGGTCCCCAGCAATAATATCGGACGCCTTTGATTGCTGGCTGGAGACCATATTCTGCAAAAGAGAGTTAATTCTTCTTCACCACCCACATCTTCAGGGGTGGTTTAGAAGCAATGAGTCTAAGTGCAGCATCTGAGAATTTCGGCTTTGAAGCCCTAGCAAATAGCCTTGCAGGAGATGAATGATACTCATATGAATAAGCAGAAAAGTTCTTAGTCCTATGAACATGGCGGTTTGAGGATACACGTTCATATTCATAAGTTTGAGTACAATTTCCCTGAAAAACATTGGCGTTAGGGTGACTCAAGTGAGTCCTGTATTCGTATGAAGCCGTTGGACCGTATGATGCCTTTGGTCTGGGGTTTGTCTTCTTCCCAGGTGGTGTCATGATGACATTCACTGGAAGATTCTCAAGACAGCTTTTGGGAACCCAGATCTTCTTCATAGGTGGTCCATTCCTGCAGTTAGTACCAATATACCTGGCAAACACTTCACCATTCTGATTTTTGAACAGATTATAGTTTGCATCAAAGGATTCATCAATGATAATAGGATTAGCACAGGTAAAGCCACATAAAGTGGATGGATCCACTGAAGGTTCCTTTGCAGCAACCCATGTGGTTTTGGGATACTGCTCAGGCTTCCAGTAGGAACCATCAGCATTCATTTTCCTCTCGAACCCAACACCCTCTTTCCTAGGGTTTCGGTTCACAATCTGCTTTTTGAGGACATCACAAAGTGTCTGATGTCCTTTCAGACTTTTATACATCCCTGTATCAAGCAATGTCTTCAACCTAGCATTTTCATCAGCAATAGCAGTGGTATCCTCCGTAGAGGGGTTAGTTTCCACATCAGTAGTTGAAGACAATGCAGCAGCAGCGGCATTGGAACATTCAGCAACAGAGGAGCGTTATCACGCTCAATGCATTTTAAACATGGTGGTTCAAATCCATCCTGAGCGGAACTGA
Source organism: Triticum dicoccoides (assembly GCF_002162155.2). NCBI lineage: Eukaryota > Viridiplantae > Streptophyta > Magnoliopsida > Poales > Poaceae > Triticum > Triticum dicoccoides. The sequence continues at coordinate 746,283,960 of NC_041393.1, read as the reverse complement.
TCTGTTGAGCGTGAAATGACTCATTCTCTTTTTGAAGATCTTCATGAGTCGCTTTCAATTTGTCAAGCTCTTGCTTCCTTTGAAGATAATCATAGGAGAGCTTTTCATAAGTGGTTGAGAGCATCTCATGAAGACTTTCAAGTTGTTGATACTTAGCATGAAGATTTTGTATGTCTTCAACTAAGGACTGTGAACGTGTCATTTCCGCATCCAACAGGTCATCGCTTTTGTCTAACAGTTTTTGAGTATGTTCCATAGCCCTTTGTTGTTCAGTAGCAATTTTAGCAAGTGTTTTGTAGCTGGGTTTAGATCCACAATCAGAGTCATCTTCACTTGATGTTTGAAAGTAAGCATCGCGTGATTTTACCTTGGCACCGCATGCCATGAAGTAGTAGGTGGGAGCAGGATCGTCCTTGTCATCATCAGCGTTGGAGTGGGAGTCATTGTCTTCAGTGTTGAAGATGGACTTTGCAATGTAGGCTGTGACTAGAGCCAGACTTGCAACGCCAGAGTCGGACTCAGCTTCAGATTCCACCTCTGCCTCCTCAGAAGCAGACTCCTCCTCTAAATCCATTTCCTTGCCAACAAAAGCACGAGCCTTGCCAGATGAGCTCTTCTTATGAGATGAAGACTTTGATGAGGACTTGGAAGAAGACTTTGAAGATTTCTTCTTCTTCTTGTCATCAGAGTCATATTCCTTGCTCTTCTTCTTCTTCTTCTCGTTGTCCCACTGAGGACACTCAGAGATGTAGTGCCCAGGCTTCTTACACTTGTGACATGTTCTCTTCTTGTTGTCTTGAGTGGAAGCTTCATCATTTCTTGAACTGGATCGTGAAGACTTTCTGAAGCCCTTCTTCTTGGTGAATTTCTGGAACTTCTTCACAAGCATAGCAAGTTCCCTTCCAATGTCTTCAGGATCATCAGAACTGCAGTCAGATTCTTCTTCTTCAGATGAGGAAACAACTTTTGCCTTCAAAGCACGAGTTCGGCCATAGTTGGGGCCATAGATATCTCTTTTCTCAGAAAGCTGGAACTCATGTGTGTTGAGCCTCTCAAGTATATCAGACGGATCGAGAGTCTTGAAGTTAGGACGTTCTTGTATCATGAGGGCAAGGGTGTCAAAGGAGCTGTCAAGAGATCTCAGCAGCATCTTAACGATTTCATGCTTGGTGATCGCAGTGGCGCCGAGAGCTTGAAGCTCATTTGTGATGTCGGTGAGGCGATCAAACGTGAGCTGGTCATTTTCATTGTCGTTTCTCTTGAAGCGGTTGAAGAGGTTGCGAAGAACACTAATCCTTTGATCTCTCTGAGTTGAGACGCCTTCATTGACCTTGGACAGCCAGTCCCAGACTAGCTTTGACGTTTCCAGATAACTCACACGACCATACTGTCCTTTGGTCAGATGACCACAGATGATGTTCTTTGCAGTCGAGTCCAGTTGAATGAACTTCTTGACATCAGCAGGGGTGACACGTTCACCAGTTTTTGGAACGCCATTCTTGACGACATACCAGAGGTCGACAACAATGGCTTCTAGATGCATGCGCATCTTATTCTTCCAGTAGGGATATTCAGTTCCATCGAAAACGGGAAAGCAGTGGAGACTTTGATTATCCCTGCAGTCGACATAGCTAAACTCCAGGTGGTTAAACCGAATCACACAGAACAAGGGAGTACCTTGCTCTGATACCAATTGAAAGTGCTAGTTATCGACTAGAGGGGGGTGAATAGGCGATTTTTAGCAAAGTCTTCAAAACGTGGAAGTTTCGAAGACAAACAATAGAAATGACCTAATTGATATGCAGCGGAAGATAAACTACAACAAGCAAGCCATAGTCAAGTATGCAATAATGTGAATGTACAAAGACTAATAGCAGCTAGGTTGTAAGGATCAGGATGGAAAATAGTATGAAGCCAATCAACGATAGTAGTCAAGCAATGAATTCAAATAGATAAGACAAATAAGCAATGACTTCACGAAGACAAACTCAATGTAACGGAGGGAAGAGATAGAACCAGTCACTTGTTTGAAGACACAGGATTTGTTGGACCAGTTCCAGTTGCTGTGACAATTGTACGTCTGGTTAGGGAGGCTGAGATTCAACTCAGAAGGCCGCGTCTTCACCTTATTCCCCTTGAGCTAAGGACACACAGTCCTCGCCCAATCACTCTGGTAAGTCTTCAAGGTAGACTTCCGAACCTTCACAGACTTCGTTCACCAGCAATCCACAATGACTCTTGGATGCTCAGAACGCAACGCCTAACCGGCTGGAGGATACACAGTCCTCAAGTGTAATAAGTCTTCAAGTCACACAGACAGAAAGACTTCAGTGATGCCTAACACTCTTTGGCTCTGGGTGTTTGGGCTTTGTCCTCGCAAGGATTTCTCTCTCAAAGGCTTCGAGGTGGTTTGCTCTCAAAATGACAAAAGCCGTAAACTAACTCTGAGCAGCCACCAATTCATGGTGTAGGGGGTGGGCTATTTATAGCCACAAGGCAACCCGACCTGATATGTCCGAAATGACCCTGGGTCACTAAGGAACTGACACGTGTTCCAACGGTCAGATTTCAAACACACACGGCAACTTTACTTGGGCTACAAGCAAAGCTGACTCATCCAGCTCTGGATAAGATTTGCTCTCATTGTCTTCGCTCGAAGACATAGGATTTGGGTTGAGCATCACTTCAGTCACTCTGACTTTGTTCACTTGGACCCCACTTAATAGTATGGTGGTTCCTATGACCCAACAAAGAAGAAAAGGAAACAACGAAACAACTCAGTCTTTGCGCTCCATAGTCTTCACTCAATGTCTTCTCATGTCATAGTCTTCAGTGTGAATATCTTCCCACACCACCACTATCTTCAATGTCTTCATACATTTTTGGCGGTCATCTCCGGTAGGTAAACCGAATCAATGAGGGACACTTCCTGCGTTATCCTGCAATTCTCACAAACGCATTAGTCCCTCAACCAACTTTGTCGTCAATACTCCAAAACCAACTAGGGGTGGCACTAGATGCACTTACATGGCTAAACCATATCTTGGCTAGCCTATCAATGTTCTGATCCTGCCTTCGATCTAAACTCTCCAGTTTATATAGATACTAGAGGGGCTTGGGGTTGTACAAAGTCGGTTCAACAGAAAGGAAACAGTATATCCGGACACCTAAACTTGCCGTTCACGCATACGGGAGTCCTAACCGGACACGAGAGGTAGTCATCTTCCTTGTATCTTGATGGCCCATTAGTCCGGCCAATATCAAATAGACCGGACGCCCGAGGACCCCTTAGTCCAGGACTCCCTTAGTCATCACGCCATAGCTCGAGCCCTCGTAAGCAAGGCTTTCAGGACAGGCTTTTTCTAGCCCACTGCTCGAGCAGACGTCCAAGCCCTTCTCCAACTTGTGTGGGCTGTCAGCTTTTCGCCAATCAAAGTCACATGCCTTCCACCGCATTAAAAACAATCCCAATTACTTGGCCCTTCGCGGTCTGGGGGCTTGATATGGTTGGTCCCCTTAAAGGGGGAAGCCACAAAAAGAAATACTTGCTGGTAATGGTAGATAAATTCACTAAATGGATAGAGGCCAAACCAGTAAAAACAGCTGAGGCAGGGCCAGTGATTGATTTTTTATCCGGCATAGTCCACCGTTATGGTGTCTCGCAGAGTGCCATCACTGATAATTTCTCCAATTTTACAGCTGATGAGGTGAAAACCTGGTGCGCTAAGTTGGTCATTAAACTAAACTAGGCATCCGTATACCACCCTCGAACAAACAGCCAAGTCGAAAGGGCCAATGGTCTGATCATGAGTGGCATTAAGCCCATACTAGTGCGCTCTTTACGAGAATCAGACAAGCATTGGGTTGAGGAACTCGATTCCGTACTTTGGGGACTCCCAATCATGCCCAATCAAACGACCAGATACACACCCTTCTTTATGGTGTACGGCGCAGAGGCAGTATTTCCCTGCAACATTATTCATGACTCACCTAGAGTGCGCATGTACGAAGAGAAAGAAGCGGAATTAGATCGGCAGGATGACCTAGACGGACTCTAAGAGGAGCGCGATGTTGCTAAGGCCCGCTCTACATTTTATCAACAACAGGCCAGGCATTACCAAAGCAGAGAAGTGTGGGCTAAGACATAAAATGTCGGAGAACTTGTTTTACGCCTCCCGGAAAAGAAAAGGACAAGCTCAAACCTAAATGGGAGGGCCCCTTCATCATATATGAAGTCCTTACTAGAGGAGCCTATCGCCTTCACAATGCAGCGGATAGTCGCCTTGAGCCAAACCCATGGAACGCTGCCTGGCTCCAAAGATTCTACGCGTAGTTCGGCCTCCTTAGATTTCATTTTAACTAGGTTTTTTTTCTTTTTTCTCCTTTTTCATTTTTCCTTTTCCTTCTCAATGTATGTTCAAATCAACCGCATTATTCGGGATACACATCTTTAAATGTATACACCCCACCATACATGGGGGCTTCTCTAACGAAGCATATGATTAAAAGCTTATAAGCTTCCTTTGTCCATGTCGGTTGTTTCTATACAACTTTTGCCATTATATGCACCTCTATGACTTAAGTTTTTGCCAAGCTGGGTTGCCTCGCTCCTGTGTTTATACCCTACGTTTCCCGGTTATTCGGCTAGGGTATAAAGGGAGTACCTCCGCGATTGTTACAACAGGGTTATCCAGATCTGTACCTCAGACGGGTGAAGCCGAAGGCTAGCGTTATTAAGGGAATAATTGGTCAGCAAATAAACGACGGACTGTTTTTTGAAACAAATATGGAATTCGATGTCTGTAATTCGGATAAAGCCTAGGCATGCATAATTTAGTATGCCAACCCAAGGAAAGGAACCCCTAACGGAACTATTTTCCTTGGAAGATGTTTCTTACGTTAACAGTAATATAACATAACTCCCTGGACACATTTTTGTTCGTTCGAGCAATATGATTGGATTGCCTGGTTTCCAAAGATACTAAATGTTTCTTAATTAACATATTATACGAAAACACTCCAACTTCTTGGTTCGGAGGTGGAAGCCGAAGGTCTGTGATGAAAAAAAAATTACAAGTTCGGCAGGAGATAAGTTCGGTCACAAAGTATATTGATACATAGAATCGATTGCCTACTCTCTTTCTACACCATCTATAAGGCTATCTAGCTTACAATATTCTTGTGAATATTTCGCTGCTATCATTACTTGGTCATATACCAAGTTTACAGGAATTTCCTTCCCATCCGGTCCCTGAGGTCCAACTCGAGCCATGTGATTTGGATCGAGTCCGGTGTAGCGTGCCTTCACCATGGCCCATGCCTCTCGCACACCTTCCCGGCATGCGGACGTCTTCAATATATCGAAGCGACGCTGAGCACCCTTAAACAGGTCCGCCAACCCTTCCATGCTTTCAGGAGGGGCATCAGATGGCCATATGGCTTTGGCCATATTCTTCATGGCTTTCCGGGTGCGCTTGTGCAACTTTGGCAGTTCTTTTAGAACGTCGCTTTGAAGCCCGAACACTTCCTCTTCGGGGCGGTCGGTTAACAGACCTGTATGAACCGTATTATAACATTCCATATTATATGGTTATAACAGTACTCCGGATGGTTCAAGAGTCATACGAATATTTCGCCCTTCAACTTTTGGTCTCTTGTTGCGCATCCAAGAGTTGAGCCTTTAAGCTCTTTTTCTCTTCGGCTTGCTTCTTCACTTCCTCCTCCTATTTTTTATTTTTTTTCCGGTCATTGGGGCACTCTTCATTTCTTCAAGCTTTGTGACAGCGACATTTAGTTGTGTCCGGCTTGTCTCGAGCTCCTGGGACAATGAGCTATTATTCTCCTTGAGGACCTACGGTCATAAACGGTCCTCAAATCGGTTAGTTCCTTCCGGTTTAAGTCTCGGGGGCTACTGGTATCTATATATTAAAATTGCATATATTTTCACCTATATATCCTTTGAGAACAGGCGAGTAACTCCAGTAAGTCCATCCCAGGTAGCTCGGATATACATGCCCACGGTGCTGAGAGCGGTAAATTCCTACTCCGAAAAGGCCGGGGCGGGCAGGGTCTCTTGTAAGCAACGGTGATTCATCGCGCTCTCCACCTCGGAGTTAGTGATGGACACTTCATCTGGATCTTCATGAGGTGGATGAGACTGCGCCACCATGTATGCGCCCTCATCCTAGTTGATGAGTTCGACAACGCATTGGATGCAGCTCGGCTTGCTGGGATCTTTGGTACGGTTCGCCATATACCTCTCCTGAGATGATATAAGGAGGAGGAACATGACGATTCGGCTTTATGCCTACACATGAAGTAACGAATATACCTCTTCGGTGATGGAGCAGGCTCAGCGGCGCTCCTGGTCCCCTTTCATTTCATGCGCTCACCCCGTGAAGGAGCCGTTTTCCTTTTGATTGCGTGTTTGGGTACGGGTTGCTGAGCTTCGATCCTGTGGAGCACGGTCCAGTACGGAGGGTAAGTTGTGAGTAGAAGTGTTTCTCCTTTTAAAGGATTTCCTAATACTTACCTTAACGAAGGGATAGAGATCGGGGTAGTCGGCGACAATGGCTACCTCCGAGCCGTCAAGGCTCGCCTGATAATAAAACTTCGTCTTCAAATTCGACAAATATATCCGGATCCTCATGAAATCCAGGGTCTTCATTGCGAGCATGGTCCTCTAGCTGAGGAGGGGGGCAATAGATGTTCTCAACCACCTTCCTCCATGACTGTTTTAAAGCAAACCAGAGTATTCGATTAATACATCCCATTGATTAAAAAAGTTTCGAATTACTAACTTACCCATTCAATGGGATTGTACATGGAGAAACCTTCCCGACAATGTAAACAGGTGAAGTCTTCTTCTTCTTCTTCTCCTTTATAAAGGCCGGTCAGCACGACAGCCAATGAGGCTTGGTTATCCAGACCCTCTCGCCTATAGCGAGACACATCTTCCTCCCCATTATAGTTCCATAAAGGAGCCACTCTGGATTGAAGAGGTTGGATGCATTGCTTTATTGCAATGGCCATAAGTTCAACGATGGAGAGTCTAGAATAGGTCAGCAATCTAACCTTGCTAACCAGTCTCATCACCTCCACACTATCCTCCTGTTCAGGGGACTTGGGGAGCCAGCTGAGTAGCCTCTTCAAGGGAGCACTGGAGAATGCGGGAAGTCCTCGCCGGACTGGGTCCAGAGGGGGAACATCCTCAATATAGAATCATTTCGAAGACCATTCTTCAGACCCTCTCTTCGGAGTCCCAACTGGGTATCCGGATCCAGCTATGCGCCATGCTTTGGTGATGCCCACTTCAAATATAGACCCTCCGCCCTGGTGGCGGGGGACGAGGCAAAAGAACTTTTTCCATAGTTTGAAATGAGCCTCGCAGCCTAAAAATAATTCGCAGAGGGCGACAAAACCAGAAATGTGCACAATAGAACCTGGTGTGAGGATGTGCAGCTGGATCCCATAGTACTCCAATAGACCCCTTAGGAAGGGGTGGATCGGGAATCCTACGCCTCTCAGAAAGATGAAGCACACCCTCTTCCCTTGGCTGGGGTTGGGAAATTCTCCGCCAATGCACCATCGCCCGTAGAAGCTAATCCTGCCCATACGGAGACTAGATCCGTGGGGGGGAGATATCCTTGCATCTAGAGACGATTAAGCTGAAGATGGGATATAGAACAACTTCGCCAATCCCCTTTTTGAGGGCCATGACGACGCAAGGAGGAGCCAGGGGCGCTAGCCATGGTTTGAGCTTTTTTTGTGGATTGATCTGTTGCTCTTTGGGCGATGTGGGATGGCGTTTGGGGATCTAACTTCGTTATATAAATGCCGCCCGTGCCTACTAAGGGGTTAAAATGTAAAAAGGTAATGGATTGTTCGCATTCGCTCAGACACGTGGAAATTGAGGCGACGGCAAGAAGGAATCATAAAAACTAGACACAGAAGCCGATGCTGGACCATCATCAATCCGGAGTATGGTGGAGAACCCGCCTTGCAAAGCCGAAGACTAGTATCCGCATACTACATCGTCATTGAAGGCAAGTTCGGGGGTTACTGAGGGAGTCCTGGATTCTGGGGTCCTCGGGTGTCCGGCCAAGGAATATGGGCCTGGTTGAATGGGCCGTACAAGATCAAGCTAAAGACCATCCTCCGTGTCTGGGTGGGACTTATCCATACGTGAACGGTAAGATTAGAGTCCGGGTGTATTGTTTCCTTCCCTGATGAACCGACCTTGTACAAACCCTAGGTCCCTCCATGTGTATATCAACTGGAGGGACTAGTCCATAGAGGCTATCATCATTATCATCATCGGAATATTCATAGGCTAGACATCTAGGGTTTAGCCACCACAATCTCGAGGTAGATCAACTCTTATAGCCTCTATAATCTTCGAATATAATCATGCACAACTTGGTCCCCCAACCCAAGATATTACCTCCTTTAAGAGGGCCCAAACCTGGGTAAATCTTGTGTCCGTTTGTCCATTGTTACCATCGATCGTTAGATGCACAACTTGGTCCCCCAACCCAAGATATACCAGTTATGACACCGACAATTACCTTCTAAGAGATTGCATTGAGGAATGCACATAGCTTCACAATGGATAATCGAACATTTTCCGATAGAAGCCCCCTCAATGCAACCGGAAGCAGTTGCGTCATAATCACGTGGTAGTCATGAGACTATAGGTTCTAGAACTTTTTCTCTGCCATATTTATTATTCACTTTATATTCGACAAGAAACCACACAGGACCTTCATACTGGGTAGGCATTCAAAGAATATTTCCGTATCTTCTTTGGTAAGAGCATAGCTAGCATGACCCTGATGTATGTCGTCTTTTCCGCGCGTACGTTGCTGGTCCTCTCGTGCCTCCGGTGTATCTTTTGTCTTCCCATACGCACCCAAGAAGCCAAGCAGGGTCACGCAAAGATTCTTTGGCACGTGCATCATGTCAATTGCAGAGCAGACCTCTAGGCCTATCCAATAGGGTAGGTCCCAAAATATAGATTTCTTCTTCTTCATGGGTGCTCGTCGTCAGCGTCATTTGGAACAGATTTCCTGCCAGGATCCTTTCCAAAGATTACCTTCAAATCCTTGACCATAACATGTACATCATCACCAGTACGGTGGCGAGGCTCCGTCCGATGATCTGCCTCACCTTTGAAATGCTTACCTTTCTTTCTTACAGGATGCCTTCTCAGAAGAAATCGGCGATGTCCCAGGTACACATTCTTCTTACAATTATCCAAATATATACTATCGGTATCATCCAAACAGTGCATGCATGTGTGGTATCCCTTGTTTGTCTATCTTGAAAGGTTACTGAGAGCAGGCCAATCATTGATGATCACAAACAGCAATGCACGTAGGTCAAATTCTTCCTGATCGAGCTCATCCCACACACGTACACCTTTTCCATTCCACAGTTGTAAGAGTTATTCAACTAATGGCCTTAGGTACACATCAACGTCGTTATCGGATTGCTTAGGGCCTTGGATGAGCACTGGCATCATAATGAACTTCCACTTCATGCACAACCAAGGAGGAAGGTTATACATACATAGAGTCACACGCTAGGCGCTATGATTGCTGCTATGCTCCCAAAAGGATTAATTCCATCTGCGCTTAGACCAAACCATACATTCCTTGTGTCACCTGCAAAGTCCTCCTAGTAATTTCTCTTGATTTTTCTCCACTGCGACCGGTCAGCGGGTAATCTCAACTTTCCATACTTCTTACGGTCTTCTCTATGCCATCGCATCAACTTGGCATGCTCTTTGTTTTGGAACAAACATTTCAACCATGGTATTATAGGAGCATACCACATCACCTTGGCAGGAATCTTCTTCCTCGGGTGCTCGCCCTCGACATCACCAGGGTCATCGCGGCTGATCTTATAGCGCAATGCACCGCATACCGGGCAAGCGTTCAAATCCTCGTACTCACCGCGGTAGAGGATGATGTCATTAGGGCATGCATGTATCATCTGCACCTCTAATCCTAGAGGGCAGATAGCCTTCTTTGCTTCGTACGTACTCTTGGGAAATTTGTTGTCCTTTGGAAGCATCTTCTTAAACATTATCAGCCATTTTCCAAATCCCTTGTCAGATAAACCATTCTCTACCTTCCATTGCAGCAATTCCAGTGTGGTGCTCGGCTTTTTCTTGTCAGATTTGCAATTTGGGTACAACAATTTCTTGTGATCCTCTAACATGTGTTGCAACTTCAGCCTCTCCTTCTCACTTGCGTAGTTTCTCTTTGCGTCAGCAATGAAGATCATCAATGGGCTCATCTGATGCCTCTTCTTCAGCTTCTTCCTGCATTGTCGGCTCAGCTTCTTCCCCCATTGTTATACCATCGTATTCAGGGAACCCATGGCCAGGATAGCTGTTGTCGTCCTCTTCTTCTTCATCGTCTTCCATAATAACACCTCTTTCTCCATGGTTGGTCCAAACATTATAGTGGGGTATGAAACCGGACTCAAACAGGTGGACGTGAATGGTTCTTGACTTAGAGTAATTCCGATCATTCTTACAGCCAGCACATGGACAAGACATGAAACCATCCGCCCGCTTGTTTGCCTCAGCCGCAAGCAGAAAAGTATGCACGCCATTAACGAACTGGGGAGAGCATCGATCATAGTACGTCCATTGCCGGCTCATCTTCATTACATAACACCGAAAAGATAAAATTAATACAAGTTCATACATAAAGTTCATACACACTTATTCTCATAAAACAACATACGAACTCTCTAGCTAAAGCATTTAAATGCAAAAACAAATGCGATCAAGATCGCAACTAAGGTAACAATTGATCCAACAGCATAATGATACCAAGCCTCACTATCAATGGCATATTTTCTAATCTTTCTAATCTTCAAGCGCATTTTCTTCATCTTGATCTTGTGATCATCAATGACACCGGCAACATGCAACTCCAATTCCATCTTCTCCTCCTCAATTATTTTCAATTTTTCTTTGAAATACTGGTTTTCATTTTCAACTAAATTTAACCTCTCAACAATAGGGTTGGTTGGAATTTCCGGTTCACATACCTCCTAGATAAAAATATCTATGTCAACTTGATGGGCATAATTTTTCATAAACATGAAATGCAACAAACAATTATAAAAGAGAATATACCACATCTGAATCATAAACCACGAGGGCCGAGGGGGGCGGATATCAAAACCATGGCACTGTGTATAACAAACAATGTACGAGTAAGATAATTATACAAGTAACTATATATCTAAATTACACAGACATGATTTTTTTAAATAGAAAGATAAGAACAAGAGCTCACCACAAGGTGGTGCCGGCGACGGGACGGTGCGGGCGATCAACGGTGGTTAGGACGGAGACGGGAAGGCACTAAGTAAACCACACCTACATATGCAAACTAAGAGTTATTTTGAGCTCAAATCTCATATAAATCAAATAAATTACCATGTATAATTCCTCCCAAACAAAAATCCACAAATCACTATACTTATAGAGCTTTGCAAGAGCTAATCTAGCAATGAGAGATGAAAGGACAAAGTTGTTAACCTTTGTGATCACTTGGATGGATGTGGTGCCTTCAAATCTTGACAAATTTTTTCAAAAATGGAGGATGAGGTCGAGAGGAGAGGAAGAAAACAGAGAGGAGATGAAAGGGGAAGAACAAAGAGCTCGGGCTCGAGGAAGGGTTTATACAGGGTGATCTTTAGTCCCGGTTTGTCATACAAACCGGGACTAAAGGTGCATCTACAGCCCAGTTTGTACCACGAACTGGGACTAAAGGTCTTGGTGGGGTCGTAGCCTGACACCAGCCTGCCACCACCTCTTTAGTCCTGGTTCGTGCCACGAACCGGGACTAATGAGCACCGCCTGCCTAACCGTTGGAACCGGCACTAATGGTCACATTAGTGCCGGATCATTAACAAACCGGGACTAATGAGCTGAACATTAGGCCCTTTTTCTACTAGTGAGGCATATAAAATGATAACATAGTCTTATCTTAAGTCTTGCATATAATTTAGGGATGACAAAAAAATTCTACAGTGGGTAGTCATCTCTTAGCCTTATCTTCAATAATTAGTTATTTCTAAAAACGTGGTGAGAAATATTGTGCTAAGAGAACATCTCTTGCCTTCTCTTAAATAAATAAGAGAAGATGGGTATTTTCTTATGATTTCTCTCTCCTCCACCTCATTATTTATCCTACATGGCATTCTAAAGATAGAACTACTGTACATAGTATACATACCCTAAGCCCTACCAATGCACGCGCACGGCGAACCTACAGTAGCTAGTGTTACTTGAGCGTGGCCAGCCTCCTCCTCCTCCTACCTGCCATGGAGGATCATGTCCCCGGCCCCACCTCTCTCACGTAGTAGTACTGCTATACTGCCCCCCACATGTGCAACCATGATAACCCACAAGTATAGGGGATCGCAATAGTTTTCGAGCGTAGAGTATTCAACCCAAATTTATTGATTCGACACAAGGGGAGCCAACCACACCTTGATAACTTAGTATCTGCAGCAAAGTATTTAGTAGCAAAATATTATGATAGTAATGGTAACAGTGGCAAAAGTAACAATAGCAGTTTTGTAGTAATTGTAACAGTAGCAACGGAAAAGTAAATAAGCAAAGCACAGTATGTGAAAAGCTCGTAGGCATTGGATCAGTGATGGATAATTATGTCGGATGCAATTTATCATGTAATAGTTATAACATAGGGTGACACAGAACTAGCTCCAATTCATCAATGTAATGTAGGCATGTATTCCGAATATAGTCATATGTGCTTATGGAAAAGAACTTGCATGACATCTTTTGTCCTACCCTCCCGTGGCAGCGGGGTCCTATTGGAAACTAAGGGATATTAAGGCCTCCTTTTAATAGAGTACCGGACCGAAGCATTAACACATAGTGAATACATGAACTCCTCAAATTACGGTCATCACCTAGAAGTATCCCGATTATTGTCACTTCGGGGTTGTTGGATCATAACACATAATAGGTGAATATAGACTTGCAAGATAGGATCAAGAACTCACATATATTCATGAAAAGCTAAAAGGTTCAGATCTGAAATCATGGCACTCGGTCCCTAGTGACAAGCATTAAGCATAGCAAAGTCATAGCAACATCAATCTCAGAACATAGTGGATACTAGGGATCAAACCCTAACAAAACTAACTTGATTACATGGTAAATCTCATCCGACCCATCACCGTCCAGCAAGCCTACGATGGAATTACTCACACACGGTGAGGGAATCCTGGATAAGGGGGTATCCGGAGCCGGACTGTATACATCGTCCAGACTATAGAAGCGTCAAGATACAAGACTCAAGACTTCGGCTCATGTCCGGATGGGACTCTCCTTTGCGTGGAAGACAATCTTGGCTATCGGGGTATTATGTTTCCTTCCTTGTAACCTACTCCATGTAAACCCTAGCTCTTCGGTGTCTATATAAACCGGAGAGCATGATCCTTAGAAGGCCGATCACAATTACAATCATACCATCATAGGCTAGCTCTTAGGGTTTATCCTCTACGATCTCGTGGTAGATCTACTCTTGTATTACACATATCTTCAATATTAATCAAGCAGGAAGTAGGGTTTTACCTCCATCGAGAGGGCCCGAACCTGGGTAAACATTGTGTCCCTTGCTTCTTGTTACCATCAGCCTAAGACACACAGATCGGGACCCCCTACCCGAGATCTGCCGGTTTTGACACCGACATTGGTGCTTTCATTGAGAGTTCCTCTGTGACGTCGCTTCGAGGCTTGATGGCGTCTTCAATCGTCAACAACATGGTCCAGGGTGAGACTTTTCTCCCCGGACAGATCTTTGTGTTCGGCGGCTTCACACTGCGGGCCAATTCGCTTGGCCAGTTGGAGCCGATCGATAGCTTCGCCCCTGGCCACTAGATCGGGTTCGGAAACTTGAACTACACGGAGGATATCCGCGGAGACTTGATCTTCGACGGATTCGAGCCTGCGCCAGGAGCGCCAGACAGCCACGATGAGCACGGCCTAGACCTGCTGTTGGACAGTGCCCGGGACATTCTCCCCGAGGCAGCCCTGGATCTAAATCCATGACAGGTTGCGTTGCCTACGGACGAAGGGCTAGATCCTGCCCCGCAGGCCGCACACTCATCGGCGGTGGAGCCAAACACGGGTCTCACCTCTGTGGAGGCCTGTAACCTTGGGCCCCCAGACTCATATCTGGTTGTTGGTCCAGGTCCGCTCACTCTCGAGCCAGCCGAGCCAGGCTGGGCTCCAGTAATGGAGTTTACCACTGCGGACATCTGTCAGCACTCGCCCTTTGGTGACATGCTAAACTCATTGAAGTCTCTCTCTTTGTCAGGAGGCTCTGGGGCGAACTATGCCCGGCCCAAGTGGGAAGCAGGCGATGAAGGAACTCGGCGCCCACCCACCACCCACTTCATCGGCATGATCGAAGAATTAGCCGACGTGCTTGACTCCAAAGACATCGACGGTATGGACGACGATGCAGGAGAGGCTCCAGAATCCCTGGAGCGCAGGACTAGTACCTTGTCATACGATATATACATGGTAGATACACCCAATAAGGACGGCAGTCCGGACGATAAAACACCCGGGCAAAAGCCAAAGAGGCGGCCAAGACGCTGCTCAAAGTCCAGCAATGGCAAAAATAGCGACAAGAGCGCAAGAAGGGTTGATATACCCGCAAACTCCAAAAGCAATCATGACCACATGGACCTAGCGATGGAGCAGGACGAGCCATGTCATGCCAAATCAAGTTCGGAGCAAATAAACAATCACAATGATCTGGAGGGACGAGCTCAGGATGCCGCCCCAGAACAGGAAGACAGTCCGGACGACGATGCATTCATCATCCCTGATGAACTAGTGGAACGAGACAACCTCCACGGAAAGCTTAGGGCCACCGCAAGAAGTCTAGAAAAGCAGAAGCAACGGCTCAAGGCCGCATAGGAAAAGCTAAGTCGCAGATGGAATAGGGTGCTAGACACTGAAGAAAGATATGGCGATGACCGCCATACGAAAAGCTACCCGAAGCGCAAGCTACTGCCAGAATTCGACGACGCGGCCGTTCCACCAAAAGAAAATTCGACCAAGAAACCAGACGTACCGCCTCACAACCATAACAGAGCGGCCGCGGACACTGCGCACGATCCATGCGAGCATCCGGATAAAAAGACTGGTGCAGTCAGGTCCATATATGGATCTAGAAGACACACCCCAGCGCAGGACTATGGTCACCCAAATGCTCATAAAAGCCAGATACCAGTTCGGAATCAACCCCAGACACAGCAACAGCCGACTACATGCCACAATGTGTCCAGATACAGAGGGGCTGCTCACCCCCTGTGCTTCACCGAAGAAGTACTGGACCATGAATTCCCACAAGGCTTTAAACCTGTGAACATAGAAGCATACGACGGCACGACAGACCCAGGGGTCTGGATCGAGGATTTTATCCTACATATTCACATGGCTCATGGGGATGACCTCCACGCCATCAAATACCTTCCCCTCAAGTTGAAGGGACCAGCTCGACACTAGTTGAAAAGCCTCCCTGAAAACTCAATTGAGAGTTGGGAGGAACTCGAAGACGCTTTCAGGGCCAATTTTCAAGGGACTTATGTCCGGCCTCCGGATGCAGACGATCTAAGTCACATAATCCAACAGCCCGGAGAGTCTGCCAGCAAGCTTTGGAACAAATTCCTCACTAAGAAGAATCAAATTGTCGACTGTCCGAACGCTGAAGCCTTAGCGGCTTTCAAACACAGCATCCGCGATGAATGGCTCGCCCGACACCTCGGCCAAGAAAAGCCAAGGACAATGGTAGCCTTAACAAGCCTTATGACTCGCTTTTGCGCGGGTGAGGATAGATGGTTGGCCCGTAAAGGCACCAGCGACCCCAGCACATCCGAACTAAGGGATGGCAACGGAAAGCCACTGTCACGCCCAATATGCGATACTATCCTAAAGAGACTCGAAGGTCCCACCAAGGATAGAACCGCATATTGAAACTCTTTTGCAAGGTGGATATCATTACATCAACATTACATAATAGATGGGGATACATACAAAAGGCATACAATGCCACACGAGTACAACATCATCTTACATAAGAGCACCATCCGAGCAACTGTTGTTGTAGTAATCTGTGAGCCACGAGGACTCAGCAATCCCATTACCATGGGTATCAAGACTAGCAAAGCTTAATGGGAAAAGGAAGGGGTAAAGTGGTGAGGTTGCAGCAGCGACTAAGCATATATGGTGGCTAACATACGCAAATAAGGGCGAGAAGAGAGCAAACGGAACGGTCGTGAAGCTAGCAATGATCAATAAGTGATCCTGAACTCCAACTTACGTCAAGCATAACCCAAAAACCATGTTCACTTCCCGGACTCCGCCAAAAAGAGACCATCACGGCTACACATGTGGTTGATGCATTTTAATTCGTATCTGGTGTCAAGTTATCTACAACCGGACATTAACAAATTCCCATCTACCGCATAACCGCGAGCACAGCTTTCGAAAGATTATACCCTGCAGGGGTGTCCCAACTTAGCCCATGATAAGCTCTCGCGATCAACGAAGGATATACCTTCTCCTAGGAAGACCCGATCAGACTCGGAATCCTGGTTTACAAGACATTTCGACAATGGTAAAACAAGACCAGCAAAGCCGCCCGATGCGCCAACAATCCCGATAGGAGATGCACATATCTCGTTCTCAGGGCAACACCGGATAGGTCAGCCTACGAGTAAAACTAGCCCTCGAGTTGCCCCGAGGTGGCCCCGCAGTCTGCCCGGTTTGGACCAACACTTAGACAAGCATTGGCCCGAGGGGGCTGAAATAAAGATGACCCTTGGGTTAATTACTCCCAAGGGAAAGGTAGGTGGTGGTGAGGCAAATGGTAAAACCAAGGTTGGGCCTTGCTGGAGGAGTTTTATTCAAAGCGAACTGTCAAGGGGGTCCCATAAATCACCCAACCGCGTTAGGGATGCAAAATCCGGGAACATAATACCGATATGACGGAAACTAGGGCGGCAAGAGTGGAATAAAACACCAGGCATAAGGCCGAGTCTTCCACCCTTTACCAAGTATATAGATGCATTAATTAAATAAGATATATTGTGATATCCCAACATAATCCTGTCCACCATGGAGCAATCTTCAACTTCACCTGCAACTAACAACGCTATAAGAGGGGCTGAGCAAAAGCAGTAACATAGCCAAGCAATGGTTTGCTAGGAAGGGTGAAAATTTTAGAGGCTGACATGGCAATTTGGGGAGGCTTGAATAAACAGGTGATAGGTAGTGCAACAAAGCGATAGAACGAAGCATCTATCATAGCAATGATAGTAATGCCAAGGTGACGGTCATCTTGCCTGAAATCCCGCAAGGAAGAAGAACGAGTCCATGAAGAATACGAACGGATGAAGCCGAACCAAGCGTAGACAAACGAATCCTCACGATCGCAACGAAACGGGAACTATCGCGAAGAAGCACACAACATGGTAAACACACCACACATGAACAAGGCATGATGCACAACCAAGAATGATGCATGAAAAGTCTACATGAAGCTACTCATGGCAAGAGATGATGCAAACAAGAGCAACACATCAAGGCAAGTTTAAATGAGGCCGGAAGCAACATATAACAATTCCGGTAAGTCCTCATATGCAAATTTCGAAATTAGTCCAGATCTGAATAAACCTTATGTTCAAGTTGTTAAACAGCAAGTTAAAGAGCACCAAGAGGATCTACACGAAATTCTAGTCAAGTTACATATAAAGTTCATTTAGTTCGGAGCTACGGCCTAGAAGATATGAGCAAAACAAGTTAAACATGGCATTGATGCAAAATGCATACAAACATCAAGAAAACACATCAAAACAAGGATGCAACATGATAATATGAAACTACATGCAATTCTAAGCAAGTTTCATATAGAGCACACTCAAAACGGAGCAACGGTTCAACATATACACTCTATACAAGTTATAGCAACAATCTGTCCAAAACAGCAACTTGGCATATTGCAAGCATCAAAACAATATGCTACAGCATCTCAACATAAGAACAAAAGGCATGGACATGATGTAAAGGTAAAGCATAACAAAACATGAACACTGAGCTATCTCCATAAAACACTAGAACATGCTCCAAAACACATGGCAAGATTGCAAATAATAACAGTTTCAGACTTTACAGAAATAACATCAGATTGCAATGTACAGAGCTATCAAACAACATGTTACAGGATCTTGTCATGGAAAACAAGGGCACGGAATGAATCTACTAATTGCATAGAACAAAAGTCCTTTAATGACCATGAGCCAAAAAGGATCAGAAGATATGATGGCACCCATGTAAACATGGCAAAAGATATGACAGATTCCAACATGGCAGGAACAACGATAAGTAGGCATGATGGTGACCTTGTACCACTCACCACAGAGCATTAAATGGCAATACAAGGTAACCAACAGAAAGAAGACATGTTTATGAAGCTAAGCATGGCAAGAGAAAGTTCATAGGGTGCATGAATCACTAGCAAATCACATGGCAAAACTGAACTTAAAGTTAACAGGCTGACAGGAACATTATTTAGCAACTTTGGAGCAAGATTACAACAAGCTACAGCAGGCTATAAATGCAACCAGGGTCATGGGTAGATAGAGCATGACATTTATAACAAAACATACTTAGGGAATATATCCAGATTATGCATAGAATGACTTGTAGCAGCAGGTTTACATAGCATCACAAAATAACAGATTCAGCCTAGCAAAACAGTAACAGCAAGTACACTACTTAACAAGATCGATGCACTCACTACAAGACTCACAAAAATACATGGAAAGCACCCTTGTAAAGATGTCATGACATAGTTAAAAACACATGTAGAGCTCATGCTCATAGGATGCACACATCAAACATGGCAAAAATGACAAATGATCATGTTCTGTTAACAGACAGCAGACAACATTATATAGCACTCTTGCAACGATGATTTGGGCATCAAGATGACCTCAAACAAAGATGGCACAATGGAATAAAATGAATAGCACATCATGATGATAATTTTGATATATAGCACGCGCAAAACGGAGCAGTATGCAAACAGTTATGGCATGATGAACTGGCGCACAAAATGTAATTATTTTAGGGACTTGGGCGTTTCTGGAAAAAAAACAGACGGGCGCCGAAAAGCTAAAAGACGCCTAGGGCGAGGGGTAGCGGGGATGCTCACCCTGGGCTCGGCCCATGTGAAGAGGAGGCAAGGCCGGCCGGACGGGGAGGCGGCTGGGCCGCGATAGGCTGTGGGCCCACTAGGTGGCCCAAGCGGGCAAGCGAGCAGGGGCATGAGCGCTCGCTCGTTCCCGAGTGAGACGAAGGCAGCAGACGGCGGCGGGGCTACGGCAAGGGCCGGCGAGGCCGGAGGAGGCCATGGGGGCGGCGCCGGCGTCCAGATCCGGCGAGGGAACAGCCGGATCCGACGATCCCGAGGCTGAGGGAGGCCGGCGATGAGGTTCCTGGCGGCGGCGGCGGGGTTCCTGCAAGGGGAGAGAGAGAGATCTGAGAGAGAGAGAAGCCAGAGGGAGAGACGGGAGGGAGAGGGAGGCACAGGGAGGCGGCGACCTTGCAGGACGGCGGCTGAGGGTAGGGAAGGCTAGGGGCACCCAAAAATGGCAAGGGGGGCTTCTTAAATAGGCAGGGGTCTAGGGTTAGGGGTTTTCATCCGTTTTCGGACCATACGATCACCATCGAACGGCTCCGGAGCGAAGAGGGACTAGGTGGGATGCCGATGGGCTGAGAAGAGGGGTTGGGTTGAGAGGAGAGATATGAAGTGCGGCCCGGCACGGGTTTCAGATACCGAAACCATCCAATGTCTATACCGGCTATATCGCGGTTATATATTTAACGGTTGGGCAGTCAAACGAACTCCGAATGCGACGAAACTTGACAAGCGGTCTACCTACACTATAATAAGACCGCATGCCAATTTTCATCCCATTCTGAGAACATTTTTATGCCACATATAAAATATATTTCGGAGGTGCCGCGGGCACGTGCGAGTGTGTCTGTACTCCGAACGAACAACGGAGAGAACCGGCGGGACCCGAACGGATGCAAGTTTTGAAAAACATGCAGATGAAATGCAGATGATGACATGACAAAATGCAACACGCAAGCAATGACATGGCAACGACGGCGAATAACTGGCGAACACCTGGCGCATCGAATCCGGGGCGTTACAACACTCCTCCACTAACAAGAGATCTCGTCCCGAGATCTTAGGACCGAGACGGAGGGGAAAAGGGATGAGGTGAAACACGAACTCAAGATAAGAAGCAAAGAATCGAGAGCACTTGCGAAGAAGAAAGGAACGACGAGAATGACGAGAATCGAAAGCTCACAGAATCAGATAGACTATGAAACCACTCCGGTTAGAACGAGATAAGAAACGACTAAGACTGAAAGGATTTAGGCAGCACTCCGGCTGAAAATGGAAGGAATAGAACATGAACTTCACAAGATGGGCTGATACTTGATGAAGACATGACACAAAACTCCGGAAAGAATTGAAAGAGTTGAATGAAAAGAACTTAGAAAGAAAAGGTTGAACGGAGTTGTTGAGAAAATCAACAACGAAAGAATAAACTTGTTGTGGTCTTATTGATAACATCTCAAGATCATAAGGTGATAACCGGCCACAAGCGGAAATGATTGAATAGCTGAGAAGAACGAAGAAATGCAAACTCCACTTCAAAAGAATACGGAGAATTAATTGCACTTCGAGATGCAAGAAGAATAAAACTTGAACTCCCCAAAATAAAACATGTGTTGGGCACCATGTTTATATTTGAGTAAAACTTGGTGGGTCATAACTTCGAGAGAAATCTTGAAGAACAATTGAAGAATGAATTAAATCAGGAAGAACCACCATGAAGAACTCCGGTGACAAAAGGATGATGGGATAGAATGAAGGAAGAAAGAATAAGATTAAAGCCTTGCGGTGATTTAGATGGAGGTTCCGACGAAATGGCCGAGGAAATTTGAACTCCGGAAAAGAAAAGATTGGGAACACTTGGAACTAGAATTTATTCAACAGGAACAAACTCCGAATGAAGGGATTACTCACTTGGATGAAATAAGAATAAGATTTATTGTATGCTTATCCTTCATCAAATTTAATTGATGACAACCGGATTTTTCATACTACTTATT
This sequence comes from Triticum dicoccoides, assembly GCF_002162155.2. Lineage (NCBI taxonomy): Eukaryota > Viridiplantae > Streptophyta > Magnoliopsida > Poales > Poaceae > Triticum > Triticum dicoccoides. The sequence goes on along the minus strand of NC_041393.1, from coordinate 746,262,692 downwards.
ATTCTTGAAAAGGATTTAGAAGTGACATATCGCAAACTTGAGAAAGTCTTCATCAACCACCGGTAGGATTGAAAGAAGGAATGGGTTAATATGATAACAAAGAAAAAAAGAATCTTGAACGAACCACCGTTAGAATTCAGAAATGACTGATGAAAGAGAAATAATCACCCGAAGAATTAGGAGAACCAATATGCTAGAGGGGATTTGGATACAAAAGAATGAAGAGATAACAAGCTGATTAAAGAGCACTTGAATGAAGCGCCGGGAAAAGTAGAGAACAATAGCTGGAAAGATGGCCTTCGGTGAAAGGAAATGGAAAAACAACTTCTGACATACTCCGGATGGTTAAGAAAAGGATAACTGACAAATGGAATAATCTGCGAGGATAACATGAAGCTAGAACCACGAAACTTCAAGAGAACAGACAAGATTGAGAGGAAAAACTCTTCTTCAGTCTTCAAATGACGAGGAGAAACACCACCAAAATTGCTGAGATGCTCCGGGAGAATGACAAGCGAAGAGGTTGAGCCAACAATGAAAAGAATTTGAACGAGATCTTGGAGAAGGCATGTGACTGATGAAATTCATTCTTACGTCAAGCTCTGAAAAGAATTAGGAATGGCTCTGGAATAATTAGAAGAGTCAGGTAAGATCCTGGGAAAAGACCTGTGGGTTAGGACCCACTAAAGAGAAACACCGTTGGAAAGGTTTGTTGAACAGATAGATGATGCACCGGGATGATTGAAATATTTGAATGAGGTGACAACCTCGAATTAATTGGAACACAGACGAATCTCCTGAGATGTCTTCAGCACTCCGGAAGGATAAACTTGCGAGAGGCAAACGAGAAAGGAGAACACTTGATCCAAGAAAAAGAATGTGATCAACCCGAAAAACTTGAATTGAATCCACCAAAAAGAAAAAGAGATGAAGAATGACGAACAAGACGAGAATTCACCGGTTGAGATAATTTATGAAAGACTGAAGAGGTTCCGCACAAATGAGATAGATGGTCGAGAGAGAGTCAGACTCCGGGAAGAAAAAGGGTGGGAGGGCGGGAAAACAAGGCAACTTAGAAGGGGGAAAACTGACGAATATCTTGAAGAGAAAACACTGGTTGAAAGAAAACAAAGGCTTCACACGAGTAGGATGGATACTCGATTACGGACTCCGGTTCCGAGATGAAAAAGGGTGGGTGGGTGGGAAAAGAAAACAACTTAGGATTGAACTCAAAGATGAAGAGGCTCGAGTCAACTTGACGAGAAATGCGCCGGATGAAAAGAGATGAGAACCAACGAATGGAAAACCAATTGCGTGATCCTAAAGAAAAAAATTGAAAGGGAAGAGAAGTAATTCAAAACACCTACGTCAAGATTCCTCACCAGAGCGATGAAGGGGCTGAGGAGTAAAAAGAATTCCTACTCCGATATAACTAGACTCCGAAAATAGTTTTCTTCTAGACTCAACAACGGCCAAACTACATGATAAATCAAGGGGGCTCCTAAGGTCGGTCGAGGCTCTGATACCAACTTGTCACGCCCAAGATGCGACCCTATCCTAAAGGAACTCGAAGGTCCCACCAAAGGATAGAAGCACATCTTGAAACGCTTTTGCAAGGTGGATATCATTACATCAAACCATTACATAATAGTTGGGGATACATACCAGAGGCAAACAATGCCACATGAATACATCATCACAATACATAAGAGAAACATCCGACTACGGATGAACACAAACAGAAACTCAAACGACATCGACCCTGCTAGCCCAGGTTGCCGACCTGGAACCTATCCCCTGATCGAAGAAGAAGCAGAAGAATAACTCCAAAACAAGCAAGCATCGCTCTCGCGTCAAGATCATCGCATAACCTGTACCTGCAACTGTTGTTGTAGTAATCTGTGAGCCACGAGGACTCAGCAATCCCATTACCATGGGTGTCAAGACTAGCAAAGCTTAACGGGAAAAGGAAGGGGTAAAGTGGTGAGGTTGCAGCAGCGACTAAGCATATATGGTGGCTAACATATGCAAATAAGAGCGAGAAGAGAGCAAATGGAACGGTCGTGAAGCTAGCAAATCAAGAAGTGATCTTGAACTCCTACTTACGTCAAGCATAACCCAAAAATCGTGTTCACTTACCGGACTCCGTCGAAAAGAGACCATCACGGCTATACACGCGGTTGATGCATTTTAATTCGTATCTGGTGTCAAGTTATCTACAACCGGACATTAAGAAATTCCCATCTGCCGCATAACCGCAGGCACGGCTTTCGAAAGATTATACCCTGCAGGGGTGTCCCAACTTAGCCCATGATAAGCTCTCGCGATCAACGAAGGATATGACTTCTCCCAGGAAGACCCGATCAGACTCGGAATCCCGGTTTACAAGACATTTCGACAATGGTAAAACAAGACCAGCAAAGCCGCCCGATGCGCCGACAATCCCGATAGGAGCTGCACATATCTCGTTCTCAGGGAAACACCGGATAGGTCAGCCTACGAGTAAAACCAGCCCTCGAGTTGCCCCATGGTGGCCCCGCAGTCTGCCCGGTTCGGACCAACACTTAGACAAGCATTGGCCCGGGGGGCTAAAATAAAGATGACCCTTGGGTTAATTACTCCCAAGGGAAAGGTAGGTGGTGGTGAGGCAAATGGTAAAACCAAGGTTGGGCCTTGCTAGAGGAGTTTTATTCAAAGCGAACTGTCAAGGGGGTCCCATAAATCACCCAACCGCGTTAGGGATGCAAAATCCGGGAACATAATACCGATATGACAGAAACTAGGGCGGCAAGAGTGGAACAAAACACTAGGCATAAGGCCGAGTCTTCCACCCTTTACCAAGTATATAGATGCATTAATTACATAAGAGATATTGTGATATCCCAACAGAATCCTGTCCACCATGGAGCAATCTTCAACTTCACCTGCAACTAACAACGCTATAAGAGGGGCTGAGCAAAAGTGGTAACATAGCCAAGCAATGGTTTGCTAGGAAGGGTGAAAAGGTTAGAGGCTGACATGGCAATTTGGGGAGGCTTGAATAAACAGGTGATAGGTAGCGCAACAAAGCGATAGAACGAAGCAACTAGCATAGCAATGATAGTAATGAGATCCAAGGTGATGGTCATCTTGCCTGAAATCCTGCAAGGAAGAAGAACGAGTCCATGAAGATGACGAACGTATGAAGCCGAACCAAGCGTAGACGAACGAATCCTCACGATCGCAACGAAATGAGAACTATCGAGAAGTAGCACACAACATGGTAAACACACCACACATGAACAAGGCATGATGCACAACCAAGAATGATGCATGACAAGGCTACATGAAGGTACTCATGGCAAGACATGATGCAAACAAGAGCAACACATCAAGGCAAGTTTAAATGAGGCCGGAAGCAACATATAACAATTCCGGTAAGTCGTCATATGCAAATTTCGAAATTAGTCCAGATCTGAATAAACCTTATGTTCAAGTTGTTAAACAGCAAGTTAAAGAGCACCAAGAGGATCTACACAAAATTCTAGTCAAGTTACATATAAAGTTCATTTAGTTCGGAGCTACGGCCTAGAAGATATGAGCAAAACAAGTTAAACATGGCATTGATGCAAAATGCATACAAACATCAAGCAAACACACCAAAACAAGAATGCAACATGATAATATGAAACTACATGCAATTCTAAGCAAGTTTCATATAGAGCACACTCAAAACGGAGCAACGGTTCAACACATGCACTCTATACAAGTTATAGCAACAATCTGTCCAAAACAGCAACTAGGCATATTGCAAGCATCAAAACAATATGCTACAGCATCTCAACATAATAACAAAAGGCATAGACTTGATGTACAGGTAAAGCATAACAAAACATGAACACTGAGTTATCTCCATAAAACACTAGAACATGCTCCAAAACACATGGCAAGATTGCAAATAATAACAGTTTCAGACTTTGCAGAAATAACATCAGGTTGCAATGTACAGAGCTATCAAACAACATGTTACGGGATCTTATCATGGAAAACAAAGGCACGGCATGAATCTACTAATTGCATAGAACACAAGTCCTTAACTGACCATGAGCCAAAAAGGATCAGAAGATATGATGGCACCCATGTAAACATGGCAAAAGATATGACAGATTCCAACATGGCAGGAACAACGATAAGTAGGCATGATGGTGAGCTTATACCACTCACCACAGAGAATTACATGGCAAGACAAGGTAACCAACAGAAAGAAGACATGTTTATGAAGCTAAGCATGGCAAGAGAAAGTTCATAGGTTGCATGAATCACTAGCAAATCACATGGCAAAACTGAACTTAAAGTTAACAGGCTGACAGCAACATTATTTAGCAACTTTGGAGCAAGATTACAACACGATACAGCAGGCTATAAATGCAACCAAGGGCATGAATGGATAGAGCATGACATTTATAACAAAACATACTTAGGGAATATCTCCAGATTATGCATCAAATGACTTGTAGCAGCAGGTTTACATAGCATCACAAAATATCAGATTCAGCCTAGCAAAACAGTAACAGCAAGTACACTACTTAACAAGCTCGATGCACTCACTATAAGACTCACAAAAATACATGGAAAGCACCCCTGTAAAGATGGCATGACATAGTTCAAAACACATGTAGAGCTCATGCTCATAGGATGCACACATCAAACATGGAAAAAATGACAAATGAGCATGTTCTGTTAACAGACAGCAGACAACATTATATAGCACTCTTGCAACGATGATTTGGGAATCAAGATGACCTCAAACAAAGATGGCACAATGTAACAAAATGAAGAGCACATCATGGCGAACATTTTGATATATAGCACGCACAAAATGGAGCAGTATGCAAAGAGTTATGGCATGATGAATAGGCGCACAAAATGTAATTATTTTAGGGACAGGCGTTTCTGGAAAAAACCAGACGCGCGCCGAAAAGCTAAAAGACGCCTAGGGCGAGGGGTAGCGGGGATGCTCACCCTGGGCTCGGCCCATGTGAAGAGGAGGCAAGGCCAGCCGGACGGGGAGGGGGCTGGGCCGCGGTTGGCTGTGGGCCCACCCGGTGGCCCAAGCGGGCAAGCAAGCAGGGGCACGAACGCTCGCTCGTTCCTGAGCGAGACGAAGGCGGCAGACGGTGGCGGGGCTCCGGCAAGGGCCGGCGAGTCCGGAGGAGGCCATGGGGGCGGTGCCGGCATCCAGATCCGGCGAGGGAACAGCCGGATCCGACGATCCCGAGGCTGAGGGAGGCCGGCGACGATGTTCCTGGCGGCGGCGGCGGGGTTCCTGCAAGGGGAGAGAGAGAGAGAGAGATCTGATAGAGAGAGAAGCCAGAGGAAGAGACGGGAGGGAGAGGGAGGCACAGGGAGGCGGCGACCTTGCAGGACGGCGGCTGAGGGTAGGGGAAGGCTAGGGGCACCCAAAAATGGCAAGGGGGGCTTCTTAAATAGGCAGGGGTCTAGGGTTAGGGGTTTTCATCCGTTTTCGGACCATACGATCACCATCGGACGGCTCCGGAGCAGAGAGGGACTAGGTGGGCTGCCGATGGGCTGAGCAGAGGGGTTGGGCTGAGAGGAGAGAGATGAAGTGCGGCCCGGCATGGGTTTCAGATACCGAAACCATCCAACGTCTATACCGGCTATATCGCAGTTATATATTTAACGGTTGGGCAGTCAAACAAACTCCGAATGCGACGAAACTTGACAGGCGGTCTACCTGCACTATAATAAGACCGTACGCCAGTTTTCATCCCATTCAGAGAACATTTTTATGCCACTTACAAAATATATTTCGGACGTGCCGCGGGCGCGTGCGAGTGTGTCTGTACTCCGAACGGACAACGGAGAGAACCGGCGGAACCCGAACAGATGCAAGTTTTAAAAAATATGCAGATGAAATGCAGATGATGAGATGAAAAAATGAAACACGCAAGCAATGACATGGCAACGACGGCGAATAACTGGCAGACACCTGGGGCATCGAATCCGGGGCGTTACAGCCACGGCGTAATAAAGACAAATGCCAAAACAAGGAAGAGAGCCCGGACAGCACGACGATCAACGCCGGATTTAGGGGCTCTCAACCTGATCAGCAAAAGAATCCATTCAAAGGCAGTAAAGATGGACCGTCCGGTCTGAACAGAGTCCTGGATAGACTATGCCAAATTCATGGCACCCCGGAAAAACCTGTGAACCACACCCATAGAGAGTGCTGGGTCTTCAAGCAGGCCGGCAAATTAAATGCCGAACACAAGGGGAGGGGCACACCAAGTGAAGATGAGGACGAACCTCACCAGCCGAACACTGGGGTACAGAAATAATTCCCGCCAGAGGTTAAAACAGTAAACATGATCCACGCGACTCGCACATCCACGAGAGGGCATAAACGCACGCCCATAGAAGCGCACGATGTAGAGCCCGTCGTATCCACGTCTCACTACTGGATGTCTCGTCCGATCACTTTCGATCACATGGACGGCCGAACTAGTATTCGGCGCGGCGGATCACAGGCCTTGGTGCTTGACCCAATAATCGACGGATACCGTCTCACCCGTGTCCTCATGGATGGTGGCAGTAGTCTCAATTTAATATATGAGGACACTGTCCGCAGAATGGGGATAGACCCATCCAGAATTAGACAAAGCAACACCACCTTTGAAGGTGTGATACCAGGCGTTGAAGCCTGCGCCAGGGGCTCCGTCGTGCTGGAAGTAACATTCGGCTCCCCAGGCAACTCCAGAAGTGAAGAGCTGCTCTTCACTATCGCACCCTTCCAAAGCAGCTATCACGCTAGGAAGAACGGCCTTCTCCCGCTTCAACGCATTGCCGCACTATGGCCACCTTACACTCAAGATGCCCGGTCCCCGTGGCGTCATCACCGTTAGCGGAATCATAGAGCGCCCTTCACGGCAGAGGAATACGCGACGGCCCTGGCGGCCGAACTATAAGCGGCCTCCAAGATTAGAAAACATGACCGGTCATTACGACCACAGACACGGTTAGACGAGTCTGGTAGCCCGGCTAAAATTCAAACAGGGCACCGTATATGTAATCCCATAATGGAAACCAGGGGCTGTCCATATTTAATACAGCCCCACACTTGGCTCGGCCTTATTGGCAGGCCAACATCTTACACTTTTACTATTAATCGCATACTTACGTTGCACTCTCCTACGAGTTTTTCTTTTTTTTTCACAGACAACGTTCGCGCGATACCCTTCCAGGATACGGCACAACGGAGACAAAGGCGCAGACGTGCAGCAGGGCCCCATGCAACAGGTTTCTTTTTAGATTAAGCCCTTGTGTAAACCTTTTCTACTGCCTCTTTTTGTTTAACCATCCCTTGGGTTCTATACCCACACAGGATACTGCCATATTTGGAATTTGGCCACGGCAGACTAAATTGCACATACCTAGAAATAAAGGGCTTATAATAGGCTCTTGTCAGCCTATATTATTTTACATAAGACCGAATACCCTCGGGAGCGTTCGGCGTCACGAGTTTGGCCGTAAATGCATCAGCTCCGAATCATGTCTTTGGTCAAATGTTGGGTTTGCCCGGCTCCTGGGTTTGCCGCCTTACGTTCCGCTATCATCCGGCTAAGGCAGGCCAAAGGAGAACTACTGCGATTGTGCCCTGGTTATTCCGGATGAGCGCCTCAGTAGAGAAAGCCGAAAACTGACTGTCATGATACAGCGAGAGACTGTTCAACCACTCGACGACTCACCGGAATCCCTAAAGACTCCTCCGCATTAACGAAGGGCCGTTTTCCGGCCATGTACATGCGCACCCGTATTCGGATGCGCGCGCGTGTACCAGGGGCTACATAGTAGCCCCAACGTTAGACTCCCACGGCTAAGCGGAAGTGTTACAGCTATATAGTCCGGTTGCCTAGTTCGCCGTGCGATCACCTCCTTAACGGACCAAGACATTGGATCAAGTGTGATTATGCATATTTTTTCGTGAACACCCCGCATTGTTTGCGTGAGGGCTGAAGCCAACGACTGCTATCTTTCGAACTACTTATACATATAAGAATGGCCGCAAAGGGGATACAATCATACTTCAGGGCAAAAGTATAAACATAGCCTCATAATTAAAATAAATATTGTTTCCTACAGTGATTCGACTTTTCACTTGAACAAAGCACTCTTCGAGCACCGCGCCTCTATTAGGCGGGCACCTTCTGTGACTTGCGCCAAGTAGTGCTCGGTAGGATGTGGGCCTCCCGCCGGATCCTGGGTCGCTATCACAGTGGCCTCCATACCCATCCAATAGGCTTTAATGTGGGCTAGAGCCATCCGCGCACCCTCTATGCATGCCGACCTCCTCATGGCATCAATCCGAGACACAGCCTCAAGGAATTGCTGGACCAAACCAAAGTAGTTGTCCGACTGAGGCCCTTGTGGCCAAAGGTGGTCTATTACAGACCGCATTGCAAGCCCGGACAGCGTGTGGAGCTCTGCCATAGCAGCCACGTTCTCATTTAGCAGCAGCGGGCGAGTGGCAGCATTGAATTGCAACCAGAAAAGCTTCTCCACTTCCTTATCACCTTGATTCTCGAAAAACCTGACAGCGTCAGCTGTACTTTTTTCCAGGTCCGCATACGCGTCTGCCGGACTAAAGCGCCCAGACAGGGGAGCATACTTCGGATCCAAGAACTTCGTCCGCGGTAAGTAGGAGTTCCCAGCCACAATTTTGTCGACTTGTTGAAGCTCCTCACGCATACCCCGGATCTCGGTCCGCATCTCCTTGGAGACATTAAGTGCCTTGTCCATCTCGGAGGAACTAGCCTTATTCTCCTTTTCCAGGAGTACATACCGGTCGGCAGCATTCTTCAACTCCTTAGCCATTTCGGCTATCTTTTCCTCGCTTCAGCGATGAGCAGCCTGTTCGGCTCTCCAGTCTTCGGCCGCCTTTAGGGCAGCCGCATTGCTAGCCTGAGCTTGTTCCTTGGCTTGAGAAAGTTCCGCCCTCAGGGCCTCCACGGCAGCAGCACCATCTGTAGTGCAAACATATCAAATTAATATTATGCCCCTTTTGCATTTTTCCTATGCATCATAATAAGGAAAACCAAGCACATACCCTGTGACTCGTCCAGCCGCTTATTCACCAGCGTGATATCGGCGTCGATGGATTCGATCTGCCTCCTTAGTTCGGCAACTTCAACTGACTGGTTGGCTGCCGGATCCTTGTATATCTGCGCACATGTACGGCGCAGCCATTAGTATATGATCCCCCGTTTGCCGCCTATGGCAGACAACCAGAGTCTCAGGGGCTACTATCTATAGGGAGCACACCTAGCGTGTGCTTCCTAACCAAAAAATTGTGCATTTTTCACTACATACCTCAAAGCCTTTGAGCAGGCTTGTAAATGCCTCATTCAAACCGCTAGTAGTGGATGAAATCTTCGTGAGCACCATACTCATTAAAGAGCGGTGCTCCTCCAGAGCGCGGCTCACTCCAGACGGCCCGTCAGTACGTCCGGCCGGACACTGAACTGCTCAGAACCCTTCTCATCGCCCCCCGTAGGAGCCAAATGCTCCAGGCTCAGGGCGGCTGACGTGTTAGCCTCCGACTTCGGCAGATCTGGACTCCTCCGTGACGACACCTCCATGTCACCCGCTTCATGAGGCGGAGAGTTGGGTGGAGTCTCACTCTCCATCATCTCCGGACGAAGGTCCCCCGAAGACGAACTTTGTTGAGAAGAGCTGCTCGCCGGACTACAAAAGATGAAGTCCTGGTTATGGATCTCGGAGTAACATTACACCTTTGAATTGATGAATAACTTACAGCTCAGTGGAGGGAAAGCCCGTTGGTGGGCATGATGCGGTGAGGGTGCCCGTCGCGGCAGAGCCCTCAAGTGATGTTTTCTTCCCTTGCTTAGGTGTCTCCGCCTCCAAATCTTCGGAGACGGCCCTCTTCTTCCTGCGTGAGGAGGAGGCTTTGACCTCCCCTTCCCGGCTATCCTCCATAGGAGGGTTAGCGAGTTCCCCGGTCTGGATGCGCAGCGCGTGAAGTTTGGCTTCACTGCCCTTTCCTTCGCCCTTCCCTGAAGGGATTTTGCTAAGCGCCCTGTCCAGCATCTTCGCAATGGTTGGACCAGGCAAGCCTTCAAGAAGTGGTGCCGGACACCTGATTCTCTTCGCCTTGTCAAGCCATTCCTGGCCGCGGAGGGAGAGTTAGAATAATAATCATGATAAATATAAATGAAGTGTCCGGCTTTAAGGTTACTTACTTGGGCATCTAGGCGATTGCAGCTTAGGCCCGCATCCTCGGTGGTGTCCGGACACTTTGCTTGTGGTCCGAAGAATAATTTACACATTCCTTCGAGTGTCAGGCCGAAGAAGTGCTTAATAGTCCGCGGACCCTCCGGATTAAACTCCCACATATGGAGAGACCGACGTTTGCACGGCAACATCCGCTGGACAAACATTACTTGAATTATGCTAACAAGATTTATGTCCCTCTTAATAAGCTCCCGGATGCGATTCTGCAGTTCTGGTACATCGCCAGCAGGCCCATAATTCCGTCCCGCATCGGTCCAAGATGCCAACTGTGATGGAGGGCCTGAGCGAAACTCGGGGGCAGCTACCCACTTTGTGCCTCTGGGAGCAGTAACATAGAACCATCTCCGTTGCCACACGTCGGATACTTCTAGAAAAGAACCCTCTGGCCATGGAGCATCAACGTTCCTGCTTATTATGGCGCCTCCGCACTCCGCATGTCGCCCCTCGATCATCTTCGGCTTCACATTGAAGGTCTTTAGCCATAAGCCGAAGTGTGGGTTGACGTGGAGAAAAGCATCGCACACAATAATGAAAGACGAGATATGGAGGATGGCGTCTGGACCAAGATCATGGAAATCTAAGCCATAGTGAAACATGAGCCCCCTCACAAAGGGGTCGAGGGTGAGGCCTAGGCCTCGGAGGAAGTGAGGACTAAACACGACGCTCTCATTGGGCTCCGACGTGGGGATGACTTGCCCCGAAGTAGGAAGCATGTGCTGGATATCAGCAGTCAGGTATCCGACCTTCCTAAGCTTTGCAATATCCTCCTCCTGAATTGAGGAGGCCACCCACCGACCTGCTGCGTCGGATCCGGACATACTGGAGGATCGGGGGTGTTGGAGCTTAGGTTTTGGGTGATGGAGCTCGAGATGCAAGAAGGAGCAGGAGAGATAGAAAAGAGGCTTCGGCCTTGACCCCTTTATAAAAGGGATAAATACCAAGAGTCCTCAGCGTGACCGCTTGAGGCTTATCTAAAAATACACGGAATTATACCAACGGTCGCCATGGGGTCACATATGCCCATATTGATGAAAGATCCCGTATTAAGAGGGACACGATCTATGCTTTGGCAGGATGTGTCAATAAAACCGCCTCGCAACACAAGTCGAGGTGGAGAAGGGAGCGCCCGTTCGTGTTGGACCAGGCCACGATGCAAGGGCACGGCGTACGAAGACTGCCAGTAGGACAGATTTATACTAGGGTATGTGAAGATCATTTTGCAGATCCGGACACGGCCTACGTGTTCGATAATAACCTTGGAGTATTCGGAGGAGGAACCTGCCTTGCAATGCCGAAGACAAGACTGCACGCCGGACTCATCGTCATTGAAGCCTGGTTCAGGGGCTACTGAGGGAGTCCTGGATAAGGGGGTATCCGGACAGACGGACTGTATACATCGTCCGGACTATAGAAGCGTCAAGATACAAGACTCAAGACTTCGTCTCGTGTCCGGATGGGACTCTCTTTTGCGTGGAAGACAAGCTTGGCAATCCGGATATTATGTTTCCTTCCTTGTAACCTACTCCATGTAAACCCTAGCTCTCTAGTGTCTATATAAACCGGAGAGCATGGTCCTTAGAAGGCCGATCACAATTACAATCATACCATCATAGGCTAGCTCTTAGGGTTTAGCCTCTACGATCTCGTGGTAGATCTACTCTTGTATTACACATATCTTCAATATTAATCAAGCAGGAAGTAGGGTTTTACCTCCATCGAGAGGGCCCGAACCTGGGTAAATATTGTGTCCCTTGCTTACTGTTACCATCAACCTAAGACGCACAGATCGTGACCCCCTACCCGAGATCCGCCGGTTTTGACACCGACACACGGTGGTGAGCATCATGAAATTGGTGATCGAGGATGGTTGATGATGACGACAACGACGAATCCCCCTCTTCGGAGCCCCGAACGGACTCCAGATCAGCCCTCCCGAGAGGTTTTAGGGCTTGGCGGCGGTTCCGTATCGTAAAACGCGATGAAACTTCCTCTCTGATTTTTTTCTCCGTGATACGGAATATATGGAGTTGGAGTTGAGGTCGGTGGAGCATCAGGGGGCCCACGAGACAGGGGGGCGCGCCCAGGGGGAGGGGGCGCTCCCCCCATCCTCGTGGACAGGGTGTGGGGCCCCTGGCCTTGATTCTTTTGCAAATATTTTTTATTATTTTCCAAAAGTTATCTCCGTGGATTTGCAGGTCATTCCGAGAACTTTTGTTTCTGCACAAAAATAACACCATGGCAGTTCTGCTGAAAACAGCGTCAGTCTGTGTTAGTTCCATTCAAATCATGCAAATTAGGGTCCAAAACAAGGGCAAAAGTGTTTGGAAAAGTAGATACGTTGGAGACGTATCAACTCCCCCAAGCTTAAACCTTTGCTTGTCCTCAAGCAATTCAGTTGACTAACTGAAAGTGATCAAGAAAAACTTTTACAAACTCTATTTGCTATTGTTGTTGTAAATATGTAAAGCCAGCATTCAAGTTTTCCGCAAAGATCATAACTAACCAAATTCACAATAACACTTAGGTCTCACATTTACTCAAATCAATGGCATAATCAGCTAGCAAGCAATAATAATAAAACTCGGATGACAACATTTTCTCAAAACAATCATAATATGATATAACAAGATGGTATCTCGCTAGCCCTTTCTGAGACCGCAAAACATAAATGCAGAGCACCTTTAAAGATCAAGGACTGAGTAAACTTTGTAATTCATGGTAACAGAGATCCAGTCAAGTCATACCCGATATAAACTAATAGTAATGCATGCAAATGACAGTGTGCTCTCCAGCGGGTGCTTTTTAATAAGAAGGTGATGACTCAACATAAAAGTAAATAGATAGGCCCTTCGCAGAGGGAAGCAGGGATTTGTAGAGGTTCCAGAGCTCGATTTTGAAATAGAGAGATAAATAACATTTTGAGTGGTATACTTTCACTATCAACATAACAACTATGAGATCTCGATATCTTCCATGCTACATACATTATAGGCAGTTCCCAAACAGAATGGTAAAGTTTATACTCACCCACCGACAACAAACATCAATCTGTGGCTTGCTCGAAACAACGAGTGCCTCCAACTAAAAACAATCCTAGGGGAGTTTTGTTTAATTATTTTGACTTGCTTTCATCTTTTTGATCATGGGACTGGGTATCCCGGTTACCAGCCATTTTCTTGTGAATGAGGAGCGGAGTCCACTCCTCTTGAGAATAACCCACCTAGCATGGAAGATACAGACAGCCCTAGTTGATACATGAGCTGCTCGAGCTTACAAAACAGAATTTCATTTGAAGGTTTGGAGTTTGGCACATACAAATTTACTTGGAACGGCAGGTAAATACCGCATATAGGAAGGTATGGTGGACTCATATGGAATAACTTTGGGGTTCATGGAGTTTGGATGCACAAGCAGTATTCCCTCTTAGTACAAGTGAAGGCTAGCAAAATACTGGGAAGCGACCAACTAAGAGAGCGACAACAGTCATGAACATGCATTAAAATTAATCAACACCGAGTGCAAGCATGAGTAGGATATAATCCACCATGAAGATAAATATCATGAAGACTATGTTTATTTTTGTTTCAACTACATGCGTGAACATGTGCCAAGTCGAGTCACTTAATTCATTTAAAGGAGGATCCCACCCTATCATACCACATCACAACCATTTTAATAGCACATTGGCACGCAAGGTAAACCATTATAAGCTCCCAGCTAATCAAGCATGGTATAAGCAACCATAATATCTAATTGTCATTGCAAACATGTTTATTCATAATAGACTAAATCAGGAACGATGAACTCATCATATCTACAAAAACATGAGAGGTCGAGTTCATACCAACTTCTCTCTTCTCAATCAGTCCATCATATATCATCATTATTGCCTTTCACTTGCACGACTGAGCGGTGTGTATAATAATAAGAGTGCACATGCATTGTACTAAGCTGGAATCTGCAAGCATTCAATTCAAGAGAGAAGACAAAGTAATATGGGCTCTTGGTTAAATCAACAATCATGCATATAAGAGCCTCTTGGACATTTTCATTATGGTCTTGTACTCTTGACCCCCAAAGAAAAGAAAAGAAATAAAGCTATTTACACGGGAAAGATCCCAACAAGCAAAAGAAGAACGAGAAATATTTTTGGGTTTTTTCATTTAATTATTACTACTACAGGCATGGAAATTATACTAACTAATTTCTTTTGTTTTTCTTTAAGGTTTATCAAACACACAAGAAGAAAACTAGAAAAAGAATTTAAACTAGCATGGATAGTACAATGAAAGAGTATGAGCACCGACAACTAGAATGAGTGTGTGAACATGAATGTAAAGTCGGTGAAGAATACGTACTCCCCGAAGCTTAGGCTTTTGGCCTAAGTTGGTCTATGGCCATGCGTAGCCTGACTGATATCCTTGGTTGTAGCTGGGGTCGTTCTGAGATGCAGCAACCATTGCCTCCGGAGCTGCAGCCTGGCGGCGGGCCGCTTCCGATCTTCTCTCGTACTCATTTGCCTCCTCCCTGGTGACAACATATCTTCTTTTTGCCTGATAATCAAAAAGGGTATGAGCAGGGAGAGTATATGGATAGCACGACGTTTGTCCAAGATTAGTCGATATTGGAGGAATTGTTCATTCCTCTCGAGAAAATGATGAGTAAGCATGGCATTATGATCTAAATAAGCGGGAGGCAACTCCATATCATTTTCATGTATAGGTATCTCAAGATAATTAGCCATACGGGTTGCATAAATTCCTCCGAAAAAATCTCCAGCTAAACCATTATGATGCAACCTACGTGCAACAATTGCCCCATATTGTATTATTTATCACCTAATACATCACTCTTGAGAACACAAAGATCAGGGACACACATGTGACATGCTTCATCTTTACCATTAATACATCTACCAATGAAGAGAGCAAAATAATGTATAGCAGGAAAATGAATGCTCCCTACGATAGCTTGTGCTATTTCTCTAGATTCTCCCACAGTGATACTAGCTAGAAAGTCTTTATATTCAGATTTACTAGGTTCATTAACACTTCCCCACTACGGGAGTTTGCAAGCAGTAGTAAAATCTTCTAAGTCCATGGTATATGATTTATCATAAATATCAAATAGGACACTTTGAGAATTGCGCGAGGATGTAAATTTAAACCTTCTCACGAGTGAATCAGTTAAATATCAGTATTGCGGGAACTTATCTTGCATGAACTCCTCAAGGTCAGCATTACGCACATATGCATCGAATTCATCCTTGATACCCGCTGCAACCATAAACGGCTCTGACGGCCATTCACAAGGCCACACATCAGCTTCCCTTGGTGGTTTGTCGTCAAGCTCACGTATCGCGAGCCGGGGTACTTTCTTCCTTGAAGAACCACCTTGGTACATTTTCCTGAACATATTTCTTTTTCTGCAATATTTCTGAAATTTTTAGTAACTTCAAAATAAAAGTAAAACAAACTCAACAAGATAGATAGCAACTACTCCCACAAGTGCCTAGAGCCTATATCATGCATTAGAATTACTTGGGACCTCATAAATTTAACATGCAAGCTTAAGAACAGGGTCACCAAAGCAGCAAGAATTTGCAATGCATAAAGCACTAGAACAAAACTAATTGGATCATTGGAGGAGTCACATACCAAGCAACAATCTCCCAAAGCAGTTTTGTGAATGGAGCTTTGAGCAAGGAGATCGAAAATCGCAGCAAAATGAGCTGGGACTCGTGCTTGAGCTGGATGGGGATTTTTTTGGAAGGAAGAAGGAGTGTGTGGGTGCAGGAGTAAGTGGAGGGGAGCCACCGTGGGCCAACGAGGCAGGGGGCGCGCCCTGGACCCTCGTGGTCAGGTGCGTGCTCCCCCTGCTGTGTTCTCAGTGCCAAATATTCTCAAATATTCTAGAAAAAATCATATTAAATTGGCATGGCATTTGGAGAACTTTTATTTTCGGGATTTTTTTATTCCATGGATAATTCAGAAAATAGAAAAAATATACTATTTCTACTTTATTTATTCTAAATAATAGAAAGTAAAGAGGGGGTACAGAAGGTTGTGCCTTCTAGTTTCATCCATCTCATGATCATCAAAAGGAATCCACTAACAAGGTTGATCAAGTCTTGTTAACAAACTCATTCCGAATAACATGGAACCGGAGAAATTTTGAAGTGGGGATAGGTTACCTCAACAGGGATATGAACATCCCCAATAATAAGAATATCATACTTTTTCTTTGCAGTAGGGAGAGGAAATTCAAAACCTCCAAATATAATTCATGGAATTTTCCCAATAGAATTTATGCTATGAACTTGAGGTTGTTTCCTCGGAAAGTGTATCGTATGCTAAATTCCATTAACATGAAAGGTGACATTGCCTTTGTTGCAATCAATAACAGCACCTGCAGAATTTAAAAAGGGTCTACCAAGGATAATCGACATACTGTCGTCCTCAGGAATATCAAGAATGACAAAGTCTGTTAAGATAGTAACATTCGCAACAACAACAGGCACGTCCTCACAAATGCCGATAGGTATAGCAGTTGATTTGTCAGCCATTTGCAAAGATATCTCAATGGGTGTCAACTTACTTAATTCATGTCTACGGTACAAGGAAAGAGGCATAACACTAACACCGGCTCCTAAATCACATAAGGCGGTTTTAACATAATTTCTTTTTATGGAGCAAGGTATAGTGGGTACTCCGGGGTCACCAAGTTTCTTAGGTATTCCACCCTTAAAGGTATAGTTGGCAAGCATGGTGGAGATTTCAGCTTCAGGTGTTTTCCTTTTATTTGTGATGATATCTTTCATGTATTTAGCATAAGGGTTTGTTTTAAGCATATCAGTTAAGCGCATGTGTAAGAAAATAGGTCTAATCATTTCAGCAAAGCGCTCAAAGTCCTCGTCAACCTTTTTCTTGGATGGTTTAGGAGGAAAATGCATGGGTTTCTGAACACATTGTTCTCTTTCCCTACCATGATTCCTAGCAACAGAGTCTCTCTTATCATATTGTTGATTTCTTGATTGTGGGTTATCAAGATCAACTTTAGGTTCAATTTCTATATCACTGTTATTACTAGGTTGAGCATCATCATGAACATCATTATTAGCATTATCATTTGGTTCATGTTCATCTCCGGATTGTGTTTCAGCATCAGAAATAGAAGTATCATTAGGATTCTCAGGTGTTTCTACATTAGGTTCACTAGAAGCATGCAAAGTCCTATCGTTTTTCTTTTTCTTTCTAGAAGAACTAGGAGCATCTAGGTTATTATTCTGAGAATCTTGTTCAATCCTCTTAGGGTGGCCTTCAGGATACAAAGGTTCCTGAGTCATTCTACCAGTTCTAGTAGCCACTCTAATAGCAAAAGCATGTTTATTATTTAATTCATCAAGCAATTCATTCTTAGCCTTAAGTACTTGTTCAGCTTGAGTGGTGACCATGGAAACATGTTTACTAGTGAGTTTAAGTTCACCCTTAACTCTAGACATATAATCACTCAAGCCTCCAATCATATAAGCATTATTTTTCAACTGTCTACTAACATAATCATTGAAATTTGCTTGTTTGTCCATAAAGTCATCAACTTCATCTAAGCACTGGCTAGCAAATTTAGTAGACGGGATTTCAACTTTATCATATTTGTACAGAGAATTTACCTTCACTACCTGTGTCGGGTTATCAAGATGATGTGTTTCTTCAATAGGCGGTATATTAAGACCATGTATTTCTTCAATAGGAGGTAAATTCTTAACATCTTCAGCTTTATTACCTTTTTCTTTCATTGATTTCTGTGCCTCTTGCATATCTTCAGGACTGAGAAATAGAACACCCCTCTTCTTCGGAGTTGGTTTAGGAATAGGCTCAGGAATTGGCTCAATTGGCTCAGGAATTGGCTCAGGAAGAGTCCAATTATTTTCATTAGTCAACATATTATTCAATAACAATTCAGCTTGGTCGACTGTTCTTTCCCTGAAAACACAACCAGCACAACTACCCAAGTGGTCCTTGGAAGCATCAGTTAGTCCATTATAGAAGATATCAAGTATTTCATTTTTCTTAAGAGGATGATCAGGCAAAGCATTAAGTAATCAAAGAAGCCACCCCCAAGCTTGTGGGAGACTCTCTTCTTTAATTTGAACAAAATTATATATTTCCTGCAAGGCAGCTTGTTTCTTATGAGCAGGGAAATATTTAGCAGAGAAGTAATAGATCATATCATGGGGACTATGCACACAACCAGGATCAAGAGAATTAAACCATGTCTTAGCATCACCCTTTAATGAGAAAGGAAATATTTTAAGGATATAGTAATAGCGGGATTTCTCATCATTAGTAAATAGGGTGGCTATATCGTTTAACTTTGTAATATGTGCCACTACAGTTTCAGATTCAGTGCCATAGAAAGGATCAGATTCAACTAAACTAATAATCTCAGGATCAACAGAGAATTCATAATACTTATCAGAAACAAAAATAGGTGAAGTAGCAAAAGCAAGGTCATATTTCACTCTAGCATTCAGAGTTTTCTGTTTCAGCTTAGCTAATAAATTCTTAAGATATGATCTATCATTGCAAGCAAGAAAATCTCTAGCAGTTTCTTCATGCATAACATAACCCTCAGGAACAATAGGCAATTCATATTTAGGGGGGAAACCTTCATCATCACTATCATCAATATAATCAGTTTCAATAATTTCATTCTCCCTAGCCCTAGTAAGTTGTTCATCAAGAAATTCACCTAATGGCACGGTAGTATCAAGCATAGAAGTAGTTTCATCATAAGTATCATGCATAGTAGAAGTGGCATCATCAATAACATGCGCCATATCAGAATTAATAGCAGTAGCAGGTTTAGGTGTCGCAAGCTTACTCATAACAGAAGGAGAATCAAGTGCAGAGCTAGATGGCAGTTCCTTACCTCCCCTCGTAGTTGAGGGATAAATTTTAGTTCTTTGATCTTTCAAGTTCTTCATAGTGATCAGCAGATATAAATCCCAAGTGACTCAAACAATAGAGCTATGCTCCCTAACAACGGCGCCAGAAAATAGTCTTGATAACCCACAAGTATAGGGGATCGCAACAGTTTTCGAGGGTAGAGTATTCAACCCAAATTTATTGATTCGACACAAGGGGAGACAAAGAATATTCTTAAGTATTAGCAGTTGAGTTGTCAATTCAACCACGTCTGGATAACTTAGTATCTGCAACAAAGTATTTAGTAGCAAAATAGTATGATAGTAATGGTAACAGTAGCAGAAGTAACGATAGTAGTTTTGTAGTAATTGTAACAGTAGCAATGGAAAAGTAAATAAGCAAAGCACAATATGTGAAAAGCTCGTAGGCATTGGATCAGTGATGGATAATTATGTCGGATGCAATTCATCATGTAATAGTTATAACATAGGTGACACAGAACTAGCTCCAGTTCATCAATGTAATGTAGGCATGTATTCCGAATATAGTCATATGTGCTTATGGAAAAGAACTTGCATGACATGTTTTGTCCTACACTCCCGTGGCAGTGGGGTACTATTGGAAACTAAGGGATATTAAGGCCTCCTTTTAATAGAGTACCGGACCGAAGCATTAACACATAGTGAATACATGAACTCCTCAAACTACGGTCATCACCGAGAAGTATCCCGATTATTGTTACTTCGGAGTTGTCGGATCATAACACATAATAGGTGACTATAGACTTGCAACATAGGATCAAGAACTCACATATATTCATGAAAACATAATAGGTTCAGATCTGGAATCATGGCACTCGGTCCCTAGTGACAAGCATTAAGCATAGCAAAGTCATAGCAACATCAATCTCAGAACATAGTGGATACTACGGATCAAACCCTAACAAAACTAACTTGATTACATGGTATATCTCATCCAACCCTTCACCGTCCAGCAAGCCTACAATGGAATTACTCATGCACGGCAGTGAGTATCATGAAATTGGTGATGGAGGATGGTTGATGATGACGACGGCGACGAATCCCCCTCTCCGGAGCCCCGAACGGACTTCAGATCAGCCCTCGCGAGAGGTTTTAGGGCTTGGCGGCGGTTCTGTATCATAAAACGCGATGAAACTTCTCTCTGATTTTTTTCTCCATGAAACGGAATATATGGAGTTGGAGTTGAGGTCGGTGGAGCATCAGGGGGCCCACGAGACAGGGGAGCGCGCCCAGGGGAGGGGGCGCGCCCCCACCCTCGTGGACAGGGTGTGGGCCCCTGGCCTTGATTCTTTCACCAATATTTTTTATATTTTTTCAAAAGTTATCTCCGTGGATTTGCAGGTCATTCCGAGAACTTTTTTTCATGCACAAAAATAACACCATGGCAGTTCTGCTGAAAACAGCGTCAGTCTGGGTTAGTTCCATTCAAATCATGCAAATTAGGCTCCAAAACAAGGGCAAAAGTGTTTGGAAAAGTAGATACGTTGGAGACCTTTCAAACCACGTCATATCCTCCATCTCATCTCATCCCACACATCTAGCAACAAGCGCAAGCACCTACCACCACCAGCCTATCGAAATGGCTCTCAGCTTCGGCCGCTCCATCTCTTTCCCTCTCACGTCGATGAGATCCACCTCCAAGCCCGCCACGTCCGCTCGGTGTCCCTTCCCTGCGCCACATCCTCCCACCCGCTCCTCGTCGACCTCCATGCCCACATCGCGGCCCTTCGGGCCTGGACACAGACACACACCGACTTTGACTCCTCCATCCACGCCGGCCTCACTACCATCCACGCTCTTCACACCGCGCTCGCTGACCTCCTCCTCCCGGAGTCTCGTCGGGCCACCACCTACGTTGGCGACCGCCTGCTCAATGCATTCCTCCTCCTCGCCGACGCGCACTAGGGCTTCCAGGAGTGCCTCCTGGAGCTCAGGCACAATCAGCCTGGACGACACAAGCAAGCTTTGCGGCCCGCTCATGGCCCATTCAGGACAGGACCATACGGTCCAGGCCCGGTAGAAAAACATGACGGTCCGGGCCCAGAAATACAGACCGCGAAATTTTCGGTCCGGTCCGGTCTTTAACCGGGCCAACCGAGTGAACCGATGCACAAGGCCCATGAAAAGGCCATCTGGCTAGACAGACCGAGCGACCCCCTCCCCTCGTTCCATTCCCCCTCCTCCTGGATCGATTCCCTTCTCGCTCTCCTCACAACGCCTCCTCCTCTCCAATCCCAAACCCTTGCCCTAAGGCGCCGACGCCATCGCCCGCGTCCTCTCCCCTTCATTGATGGCGCCATCTCGTCCGAGTACGAGATGGAGGAGCACATGTACGTCTGGGACGCAGCAAGGCCAGCACGTCATCGGTCCCGCCTTCCCTGGTTCCTCGCTGAGCGCCACGAAGAGGAAGAGGTAACCTGGTTGTAACCTGTAACCCCGCCGAACTGAGATGATTCAGTTGTAGAGACTTAGATAGGAGATCTGGAGATCTAGTGTTTGAACAAGAAACTTTCTGAATTTTCTAAACTAATGTAAGAGTTTCTGAATTTTCTGAACTAATGTAAGAGTTTCAGAAGATCTGGAGATCTAGAGTTTCTAAATTTTGTGAACTAATGTAAGAGTTTCAGAAGATGTAGTGTTTCAACCGAAAACTTTAGACAGGAGATTATACTGAAAAGTGACAATAGTTTCTGAAAACATGCTTGATTGCGCACTATTGCTAGAACCATATGTTTGTTTGCACTAGTACTAGATGATTTAACATGTTTGGTCAGGAGATGTATTTCTAGAGAATAGACAGTACATGCCGAACAAGGTATTCTATGCTACAACAAAATGAAGATGAATTATTTGCACTTGATGGTTGATGTACTGACTGTAGATATTATGTGCTGTTTTTTTGTAGAGAATGGTTAAGGAGAAGGGGAATGAGAAGGGAAAGGGTGCTGGTAAGGAGAATGGGAAGGCGAAGGGTGCTGGTAAGGAGAATGGGAAGGCGGAGGCAAAAGAAAAGAGCTTGAATTACCTAATTAGGCAAGATTCGACACTGCCTCCTCCAGTTCCGAGGAAGAAGAGCAAACCTAAGGTGCAGATTAGGAAGGCGAAAGACTTTCCCAATGCCCCAATGGGAGAGTTGATTTGGAGGTTAAAAAACACCCTCCGCCTCCTCCGCGTCTACCCGACCGCACCGGTGCTGGCGTGCGTGCCGCGGAAGCCGCTGCCTCCGGCTCGGCAACCGGCTCCGAGCTGCCTCATGCGTCTACTATTGTATGACTGCTTTACTTGATGCTTGATGTAGCCATATTTCCATATAACCATGTAGGTGTTGTTTTCCTTATTTGTGTGCTCATGTGTGTTAGGTGGTAGAGGACGAGGAGAAGGAGGAGGACGACATGGACGAGGACATGGATGAGGACAAGGACAAGGAATATGAGGAGCAGAATTTGTTTGTGGTTCTGCCATTGCAACCGGGTGCTGATATGTTGGATGATGATACATCAGATGGGTATAAGGAATCAGCAGATGAACTAGAAGGTGACACTATGTCCGAGGAATCACTTGTGCATGTTGTCTCTAGTGAGGACGAGGCAAGAGAAAGGAAAAGGAAACAGAACAAGAGGCCAAGAGCCAATGCTCCTGTTAGGACGTCGTCCAATGTTTGGGCCCATTTTCACAAGGTCAGGGAGCCAAATGAGAAGACTGGAGAGAATGTGTTGAAGGTTGTTTGTAATTATTGTATCGATAAGAAGTATGTGTATACGCAAGGTGGCAGCACCTCAACTATTGGAAGGCATCATTTAAAATGCAAGAATTACAAGGCCAATATGGCCAGGGATGCCATCCAAACAACTCTTGAATTGCGCAAAATCAATGGTACAACAGGTGGTCCAACAATGCACCCCTCTTTTGAGTATGACCAAGGAATCG
Source organism: Triticum dicoccoides (assembly GCF_002162155.2). NCBI lineage: Eukaryota > Viridiplantae > Streptophyta > Magnoliopsida > Poales > Poaceae > Triticum > Triticum dicoccoides. Next base: position 746,239,489 of record NC_041393.1, on the reverse strand, counting down.
TCAAGGAGCTTATTGCTAAGATGATATGTGTGCATGAGTATTCATCTAGAATGGTTGAACATGAGTGGTTCAACATTCTAATGAAGTGCATGAATCCAAATTATAAACCCATTGGAAGGAAGGAAATACGAGTCGAGTGCATGAGGGTCTACAAGAAAGAAAAAGAGGTTCTTAAATCTGTCCTAAAGGGTGTGAGCTCCATATGTCTAACTACAGATTTGTGGACAAGCAACCAAATCTTATCTTACATGTGTGTGGTTGCACACTATATAGATGGGAATTGGAATATGCAAACCTGTGTTCTTGCTTTCGTAGAGTTGGACCCTCCTCACTCTGGAAATGTCATTGCGGATGCTCTCTATTCGTGTGTGACAGAATGGAATATTGAGACTAAAATTATGTCTGTCGCACTTGACAACACTTCAAACAATGATGGTGTGGTCGATGCTTTGAAGGCCAAGTTCTCGTTCCGGAGAGGTATGCTTGTATGCCTTCTTTTTTTACACATATGCTTGCTGTTTTTGCTCATATGCTTGCTGTTATGCTCATATAGAAGCTCTTTGTGCTCATATGTTTGTTGTTTTTGCTCACATGCTTGCTGTTTTTGCTCACATGCTTGCTGTTTTTGCTCATATGCTTGTTGCTATGCTCATATAGAAGCTCTTTGTGCTCATATGTTTGTTGTTTTTGCTCACATGCTTGCTGTTTTTTCTCATATAAAAGTTGTCTTTTGTAGGTAATGACTTCGAAGGACAATATTTTCATATCTGTTGTTGTGCACACATCCTCAACTTGGTCGTGCAAGATGGGACAGAGGTCTTTGATAATTTGATAAACAGCTTGAGAGAGATGGTAAAGTACTTCAAGAGGTCACCTTCTCGTCTCCATGCTTTTGTTGCCACTTGCAAAAGCTCGGGTGTCAAAGTTTGTAATCATTTACACCTAGATTGCAAAACAAGGTGGAGTTCAACGTATAAGATGATTAGCACTGCCTGTGGATATAAGGAAGCCTTGACCTCCCATGTTGGTTCCAATGCCAACTATGCTTGGGCGCAGACAAACGCAGAGTGGGACATGTATGACATTATCTCTCCATTACTTGAGAGTTTGACTGAGGTGACAAATGCATTTTCAGGAAGTTTATATCCCACTTCGAACATCTTCTACCCATACATTGTTGGCATCAACCTTGCAATCAAACATGTAATGACTAGTGATAGTGACCACTACAAGGAAATGGGTGAAGCAATGTTGGAGAAATTTGACAAATATTAGGAAGAAAAGAACAATGTCGTGGTGATCGCAACCATCTTTGATCCATGGTACATATGCTTGTTGTTTTCACTCCAATGTTTTTTATTCATGTGCTTGCTATTTTTACTCCAATAGTTGTTGTTTTTACTCGTATGCTTGCTAATTCACTCGAATGCTATCATATTTGATCCTAGGTACAAGATGAATTACATAGAGTGGGCCTTTGGAGAACTATATGGAATAGGAAGTACGAGGTGTAGGACTGAGATCAAAATCGTGGAGAAAGAGTTGGCAACCTTGTATGACAAATGTGTTTCCCAAGATAAGCAAGCTGGAAATGGAGAAAGTGTATCTTCCTCTACAAACATTCCTAGTATCCCGGTTCAAGCTGGGTACGGGTCCTTCTTATCGTCCCGTTCAACAAGAATATCAAAGAGTGAGTTGAGGAACTACTTAGAGGATGAGGTTGAACCTCACAACAAGGATCTTGATCTTCTTGGTTGTTGGAAAGGCAATGCTCCTAGGTACCCAATTATGGCCAAGATAGCCAGGAGGTTCCTCACTATCCCGGCTACCTCTGTGTCTTCAGAATCTACCTTCAGCACGACCAGAATGATTTTAGGTATGTCAACTCGTACTATTGAACTTGGGATATAAACTTGTCAAGTTCTCATCCTCAAACTAGTTTGTCAACTTGTGTGTATTAGATGACTACAAGAGTTCGTTAAGACCGGTTATGGTGGAGACATTAGTTTGTGGTGCAAGTTATATCAAGGGTGCTCACGTTGACTTGAATCTGGTGGTATGTTTGCCATCTTTTCCTTACCTTTTTCTTTATTTCTTTTTTGGTATTGTTGTATGTGATGTGAGCATTTGTCTAACTTCCACACTTGTAGTCGAGGGATGAGAATGAAGAGGATGGTGTTGAAACCATCAAGTTACCCATCATGGAGGAGATCAACGATTGCTAACAATTCTTCCTACATGTTTCACTTGGCATACGATACCAAACATTATTTATGTGAATGTTGCTTATCTTACTTCTAGACGCTCATCATGTGGATGTTGATCTTGCTATTTTGGAGATGAATGTCAAAGTGATCTTTCTCATGGGAAGGCTACTTTTTCATTTGGATTATGTTGGAACTTGTCAAGTCATGAACTGTGAAATGTCACATCTAGCTTGGAGATGAACCTCTCATTTGTGTTATGTTCAACTTGTCAATTGACATGGACTTGGAATTGTCATTGCAAGTTTGTAATCGTGTCGTTCAATGATGATAAGACATTATGTTTGTGGATGTGGTATTTGTGCTGCTTACCCTATTTTTGCTATGTTTCCTGTCAAAATCAGTTGCTCTGATGTCCAAAAAACAAAGGAAATGTTGTCCGAATTTAGTTATTTTTACTGTCCAAATTTTGTCCAGTGCCTGCTGTCCAAATGAATTGTTTGTGGATGTGACATTTCTGTTGTTCCTGTCCAAACTTATCTTAAATATGTAGTGAGGAGTGATGACTTATCATATTACATCCATTCGTAAGCTTGTCACTATGTGATGCCTAAACAGTAGCTAAACTTATCTGCTTGTTGTTGCAATTTTGCTTTATTTACTCTCCAAAATCAACAGATGCCTAAACTGATGACTAATCTGTTGCATGTTCTAGCATACACTTTGTTCTTTCTCTGAATAATAGGACTGGCAGCGTGCATATGTCCACGTATAGTCAGTAGTTCAGTTAGCTAGTCTGTCAGTATCTTCAGTTAGATGGTTAGCTAGTTTCGCTCAAGACCATGTCATGGGATGGCTCGTGCGATCGGCAGCTATCTAGGACCTAAACACAGCAAAAAAACAGACTGCCAGGCAAGATGACTGGCCGGTCCATTCGGTCCTCTCGGGCTTGACCGAGCTGACCCCCAATCGGTCCGGTCCCAGAAAAGCAACTCGTTGGACAGCTCAGTCGGGTCCGGACCGGACCGCTGGCGGCCAGTCCAAATGACGGCCCGAACCTTGTCCACCCACGGGCACAGCACGGCCGAGTCCCGCGCAGTGCTTCGCAGAGGGGACTCCGGCAGGCTCGCGTCTGCCTCCATGTCGCAGTGCAGAGCCGAGAAGGACCTCGCCCGCCTCACCGCCTCTGTCTCCGCCGTCTCTACCAAGTGCTCGTGACTGAACCTTCTCGCTAGTGTCGAGGAGGCCGAGATGGCCGGCACGCTCGTGGAGGCGGCCGTTGTGAGCGTCGCGGCCTCTGCAGCCGTCTTCTCCTCCGCCGCGTCCATGTCGTCCTGTGCGGCTACTTGCAAAAAGATAGCTATGTTTATTGCTGCGTTCACCACAATGTTTAAAATAGCCGGCTATAACTCCGCTATAGCTCCGTTATATCCTTTTCAGCAGGGTGCCGCTAAATGGTCGCCTTCATAAATAGCCCGCTATATCCCGCTATAACCCGTTATAACTCCGCCATAGCTGTTTTTGGAGGCCCGCCGCTATTTTCTATAGCCCGCTATTTAAAACATTGGTTCACCACCAGGAAGGCCACCGCGCCGGAGACGGAGGAGGCGGACGCGGAGAGGCTGCACGTGCCACGTGCTGGAGCGGTGCTTCGATGAGTGCGAAGGCGTCTGCGACATGGTGTTCAGGAGCGTCGTGCAGACCAGGGTTTCACTTCTCAACATCATGACGCCCACCATCTAGTCATCTACCTAGTCATGCCATGTGTACACAGATGAAAAAGGAAGAAACTTGTTCCTTGACATGTACGTAGCTAGGCCACGATTTATTTTGCTGATTTGGCAATACACAATGTACGTATACACAGAGAAAAAAAATAGTAGTCAGAATAAGATTTTGCTACACTTGTTTAGACTTGTGCTTCTTGACATGAATAGCTGTACAACATAGAAAAGATGTCTTTAATTTCATCGTGTTATTTACAAGGCTGCCGGTGCAATGTGATGAGCTGATTTGTGCTAATCTGGAACTCATGCTTAACTATTCATTACTGAATGGTTTCGACAATTTCATACTCTGTTCAAGTTTGATACTCCTTCAGTCCGGAATTAGTTGACGGTCAGATAGATGCATTGTATACATCTGTTTGAGCATTGAGGGAGTCCTGGATTAGGGGGTGTACGGATGACCGGACTATGACCTTTGGCCGGACTCCTGGACTATGAAGATACAAGATTGAAGACTTCGTCTCGTGTCCGGATGGGACTTTCCTTGGCGTGGAAGGCAAGCTTGGCGATACGGATATGGAGATCTCCCATTGTAAACCGACTCTTTGTAACCCTAGCCCTCTCCGGTGTCTATATAAACCGGAGGGTTTTAGTCCGTAGGACAAAGAACAATCATACCATAGGCTAGCTTCTAGGGTTTAGCCTCTCTGATCTCGTGGTAGATCTACTCTTGTACTACCCATATCATCAATATTAATCAAGCAGGAGTAGGGTTTTACCTTCATCGAGAGGGCCCGAACCTGGGTAAAAATATCGTGTCCCTTGTCTCCTGTTACCATCCGCCTAGACGCACAGTTCGGGACCCCCTACCTGAGATCCGTCGGTTTTGACACCGACATTGGTGCTTTCATTGAGAGTTCCTCTGTGTCGTCACCTTTAGGCCCGATGGCTTCTCTGATCATCAACAACGATGCGGTCCAGGGTGACTTTTCTCCCCGGACAGATCTCGTATTCGGCGGCTTTGCACTGCGGGCCAATTCGCTTGGCCATCTGGAGCAGATCGAAAGCTACGCCCCTGGCCATCAGGTCAGGTTTGGAAGTTTGAACTACACGGCTGACATCCGCGGAGACTTGATCTTCGACGGGTTCGAGCCACAGCCGAGCGCGCCGCACTGTCACGATGGGCATGATCTAACTCTGCCGCCGAACAGTGCCCAGAAGGCCGCCCTAGTGTCCGCTCCGACCCTTAGCTCGGAGCCGGCTGCGCCGATCGAGGACGGGTGGCTGGACACCGCCTCGGGGGATGCAATATCTACGGCGATCGAGCCAAACACCAGTCTTGTCCTTCGTGAAGCTCGCGACTCCAAGGTGTCGGACTCCTTTCCGGACTCCGAACCTTCCGCACACCTGCCGATCGAACCCAATTGGGCGCCGATCATGGAGTTCACCGCCGCGGACATCTTTTAGCACTCGCCCTTCGGCGACATTCTAAACTCACTAAAGTCTCTCTCTTTATCGGGAGAGCGCTGGCCGGACTATGGTCAGCAGGGATGGGATGCGGATGACGAAGAAATTCAAAGCCCACCCACCACCCACTTCGTCGCCACTGTCGATGATTTAACCAGCGTGCTCGACTTCGACTCCCAAGACATCGACGGTATGGACGACGATGTAGGAGACAAACAGGAACCAGCGCCTATAGGGCACTGGACAACCACCTCACCACATGATGTGTACATGGTGGACACACCTAAAAGAAACGACGACAAGGAACAAAGGGGCGCAACGGGGGACGTTCCCTCGAAAAACAATCAAAGCAGCGGCGTAAGCGCCACGCCAAACCCTACCTCGACAGAGACCCAGCCATAGAGCAGGGCGAACCGGTGGACGACGAACATGCCATCGGGCAACCGTCCGAACAGGGCAACTTGGGTAAACAAACCGAACAACCCGTCCCCGGTGAAGATAATAGTTCGGACGACCTCACACCGGACAAGTTGCTGGAGCAGAAGAACCTCCACCAAAGGCTCGTCGCCACCGCGCGTAGCCTGAAAAAGCAGAAGCGGAAGCTCAAAACAGCGGAAGATGCACTCAGAATTAGATGGGGCAAAGTACTCAACACCGCAGACAAATACGGCGACAGTCGCCACACAAAGAGCTATCCGAAGCGAAAATTACTACCGGAATTTGATGAGGAGGCCTTAGAGCCCCCACAATCAAAGAATAAGGAAAACACCCAATCGGATAAACAACCCCACGGCCAACATAGAGCGGCAAAGGGCGCCGCACTCAAGCCGGCACGCGATCCGCACAAGGATTCGCATCAAAAGGACGGGCCAGCCAGATCTATCTACGGGCCAAGAAAGCAAGCTCTAGTAAACAATGCAACGCAACAAATATCCGGACATCGCGGCACACCCAAATACAGGGGCGCCGCACACCCCCTATGTTTCGCCGATGAGGTGCTGGACCATGAATTTCCAGCGGGATTCAAGCCCGTAAACATAGAGGCATACGACGGAACAACAGACCCTGGAGTATGGATTGAGGATTATATCCTCCACATACACATGGCTAGAGGAGATGACCTCCATGCCATAAAATACTTACCCCTCAAGCTCAAAGGGCCAGCCCGGCATTGGCTTAAAGGCCTTCTCGAAAACACCATCGGAAGTTGGGAAGAGCTCGAGGATGCTTTTCGGGCAAATTTTCAAGGGACCTATGTCCAACCTCCGGATGCAGACGATCTAACTCATATAACTCAACAAACCGGAGAGTCGGCCCGGAAACTCTGGAACAGATTTCTTACTAAAAAGAACCAGATAGTCGAATGTCCGAACGCCGAAGCCCTAGCAGCTTTCAAACACAGTGTTCGAGATGAATGGCTCGCCAGACACCTCAGCCAAGAAAAGCCAAGGACAATGGCTGCATTGACAAGCCTCATGACCCGCTTTTGCGTAGGAGAGGATAGCTGGTTGGCAAGAAGCAGCACCAGCGACCCAAGTACATCCGAAGTTAGGGATGGAAACGGGAAACCGCGCCGCAGCAAGGACCAACGCCGGATCAAGTGAAACAGCCCGAAGAGCACGGCAGTCAACGCCGGATTCAAAAGCTCTCGGCAAAAGCTGCCCCTAAAGGATAACAGGGATGAGCTATCCAACCTTAACAAAATCTTGGACAAAATATGCCAAATCCACAGTACTCCAGGGAAGCCTGCAAACCATACTCACAGAGATTGTTGGGTCTTCAAGCAATCCGGCAAACTTAACGCCGAACACAAGGGGCTCGACATACCAAGCGAGGACGACGACGGACCCCACAAGCAGAGCACCGGAGAACAAAAAAAGTTCCCGCAAGAAGTCAAAATAGTAAATTCACTTCATGTGACAAAAGGGAAAAACAGAGTGGCGCCTATGGAAACACGCGCCATACGGCCGGTCCCAGTGGAGTCCCGCCACTGGTTGTTACAACCAATCACCTTCGACCATCAGGATTACTCTAGAAGTATCCGAAACGCAGGCTGGACTGCCTTGGTATTAGATCCGATAATTGACGGACTCCACTTCACACAAGTCCTAATGGACGGCGGCAGTGATCTAAACCTGCTATACCAGGACACAATCCGCAAAATGGGGATAAACCCAACAATAATTCGCCATGGCAACACTTCCTTTCAAGGGGTAACGCCAGGCCCAGATACCCATTGTACGGGTTCCCTCTTGTTAGAAGTTATGTTCAGCTCCCCAGACAACTTCCGAAGCGAAAAGCTAACCTTCCACATCGCCCCATTCACAAGCGGCTATCAAGCACTACTGGGACGCGAAGCTTTCGCCCGCTTTAACGCAATACCGCATTATGCATCCCTTACACTTAAAATGCCTGGTGCGCGAGGCATCATCTCATTAAAGGGAAATATCGAGTGTTCCTCGAGCGCGGAAGATGGTACGGCTGCCTTGACAGCCACACACTAAATCAGCTTTACTAGTTAAAGCACCTAAACAGGTCGTTCAAGACTTCGGACATGGCTAGAGGAGTCCGGCGTAAACATACAAAGGCTTACTAGCCGCATACCCCTGTACAAGGGGCTCCGCGCGTTTACACCAAGAGACAATAAAGCTCAATTCTACCCATTTTTTAAATTATACTTTGTTTATTTAATATAACATAGATTTTTCGCACGATTGTTTTCAACTAAGTTCCTCTCTTTTACAGATGAACACCGTGCTACACCCGTCCAGGATACGGCACAACGGAGACACAGGCGCAGACGTGAAGTAGGGACCCATTCCAAGGATTCTTTTCAGATTAAGACCCTGCGTAAACCTGTTTTACTGTCTCTTGTTGATAACATCCCGCGGTTTCTTGTTATAACTGAGGAGGAGGCTGGCGTCTTGGCATGTGGCCACGTCAGAAATTTGCCCGTACCTCGACACCAGGGGCTTTTTACCAAGGGCATTGTTCAGCCTGTTTTCATAAAGACCGAATACCTTAGGGAGTGTTCGGCGTCGCGAGTTAGGCCTTATATGCATCAGCTCCGAATCATGTCTTTGGTTAAATATTGGGTTTGCCCGGCTCCTGTGTTTTGCTGCCTTACATTCCGCTCTATCGGCTAGGGCGGCACCAGGAGAACTACTGCGATTGTGCCCCGGTTCGGCTAGGCGAGCACCTTAGTAGAGAAAGCCGAAAACTAACTGTCATGATATAGCGTGAGACTGGTCAACCACTCGATGACCCGCCGGAATCTTTAGGATTCCTCCGCATTAACGAAGGGCCGTTTCCCGGCCAAGCACATACGCGCCCCGAATTCGGGTGAGCGCGGTGCCCCTAGGGGCTATATAGTAGCCCCACTGTCAAACTCCTATGGCTAAGTGAAAGTGATAAAGCATTATAATCCGGTTGCCTTGTTCGCTGTGCTACCACCTCCTTAATAGGACCAAGACGATCAAGTGTGAAAATGCGCCTTCTGCGAACACCCCCGCATTATATGCGTGGGGGCTGAAGCCAAAGACTGCCATCTTTCAGGTTATATACACATATACATTAACGGCCGCACAGGAGGTATTCTAAATTCTTGAAGGCACAAGTATAAAAAGCTTTTATATTCCATCGAGACATTGTTTTACAATGATACATGTTATTCGAACATAACATCCTTCGAGCACTGCGTCTCTATTAAACGAGCGCCCTGCAGAACTTCTTGAAAATAGTGCTCGGCAAGTACTCGGCTTCCGTCCGAATCTTGGGATGCAACAGCACTGGCCTTCATATCCGTCCAGTATGTCTTGACACGGGCAAGAGCCATCTGTGCACCCTCTATGCACGCCGACCTCTTCATAGCATTAATATGTGGCACCGCACCAAGGAACTGCTGCACCAAGCTAAAATAACTCTTCGGCTCGGGCCTTTTCGGCCACAGATGACTCACGACATGATTCATGGCGAGTCCGGATAACCTATGCAGCTCCGCCCATGCGGCCAAACGATCGGATACTGAAAGTGGGCGCTCTGGATTGTGGAACTGCGCCCAAAAAAGCTTATCCACTTCATGGTCATTTTGATCGCGGAAGTGTTCGGCCACGTCCACGGCACTCGCCGCCAAGTCCAAGTAAGTGTTCGCCGCACTCCACTTCCAGTCCAACGGAGCATATTTAGGATCCCTGAATTTCATCCGCAGCATACAGGGCTTTCCAGCCGTGATATCTCCGGCCTGACGTAGCTCCTCCTTCATAGCTCTCATCGCAGAGCGAGTATCCTTGGCCTCGGTAGTGACCTTCCCTAGGTCCTTCTGTGCCACCCAATCTTCTTTTTCAAGAAGCTTGCAGCGGTCGGCAGCATTCTTCAACTTTTCAGCCATCTCGGCCATTTCCTTCTTGCTTTGGCAGTGAGTAGCCTGTTCGGCTTTTAGCTCTTCAACCACCTTTAAGGCAGCCGCATCGCTTTTCCTGGCCTGCTCCTTGGCTCGGGCAAGTTCCGCCCGAAGGTTCTCCATGGCAGCGGCACCATCTGCATTAAGCACACATGTTATAAGGTACGGGTATCAAGCTCCTCTTACCAGATGTCTTCAGAGACATTACATACCTTGTGCCTCGTCCAGCCGCTCGTTGACAAGCGCGATGTCGGCATCTGCCACGTCAAGTTGCCGCTTTAGCTCGGCAAATTCATCAGTCCGGCTAGCCACCGAACACTTTGCCACCTACATAGGAAAGGCGACATATTATACCTGGGATTATGATCCTCTGTGCGCCGTCATTTTTAACAATGCACAGAGTCTGAGGGGCTACTATCTATACAGGGCGCATCTCATATATGCGGATCTGTCAAAAGGTACACCATTTCGCGTACCTCAAAATCTGTCAGTAAACTCCTGGCGGCCTCGTACAACCCACTTTCCGCGGATGAGAGCCTTCTAATCACCGTATTCATCAACACACGGTGTTCTTCTGAGATAGATGCTCGCCCGAGCAGATCCTTCAGCTCCTCCGACCGTGCACCGGACGGTGCCGAACTCGTTCGATGGCCTTTTTAGAAGGCCGGATTCGGAGAAACCCTCCGCGACGACACCTCGGGGTCACCCGCCTCGTAAGACGGTACAGTTGGGGGAGGCGTTCCGCTCTCCATCATCTCCGGACGTAGATCCCCTGAAGATGAGCTATGCTGAGAAGGGCTGAGATCCGAACTACAAGGTAAAATTTCGGTTATCTTCCTCAGAAATAGAATGGGGATGTCTCTCATTTTAAAACCCCTCTTTACTTACGGCTCGGTGGAGAGCTGATCCCCTTGGGGGCGCAATGCGACTGGGGCACCCCCCGGTGCCGGACCCTCTGACGAAGATTTCTTCCCCCGCTTTGAGACCATGGTCTCCGGGTCTTCAGAGGCGGTCCTCTTCTTCCCCTGGTTAGAGGAATTCTCGATTCCTCCTTTCCTGACAGCCTCCTTCGGGGAGGCGGTAGCTTCCTTGTTCCCCTCTTCGCCTTCTTCCAAAGGCACAGCCTCTAGCATCCTGGTCAACACGGGATCCGACGCAGTCTCAGGGAGGGGGGTCGGACACTTGATTAGCTTTGCTTTCGCTATCCACTCATGTTTAAGGGACAGCTCTTTTAAGGGCAATTTTATAATAAATATACGGATAACGTGCCCGGGTACAGGACTACTTACTTGAGTATCCGGGCGATTGCAGCTCAGACCTGCGTCCTCGGATGAGTCCGGACACATTGCTTGTGATCCGAAGAATAATTTGTACATCTCCATGGGCGTCACGCCCACAAAGTGCTGGAGGGCTCGCGGTCCTTCCGGATTAAACTCCCACAGGCGGAGGGGGCGACGTTTGCAGGGCATGATGCGGCGGATCAACATAACCTGCGTCACTACGGCCAGATTGATATCTCTTTCTAGGAGATCTCGAACGCGGCCCTGCAACAAGGGCACGTCCTTGGACGGCCCCCAGTTAAGCCCTTTATTGACCCATGACGCTAGCTGTGGTGGGGGACCCGAGCGAAAAGCAGGTGGCGCCACCCATGTGGTGCCCCTGGGAGCTGTGATGTAAAACCACTCTCGTTGCCATAAGCCGAACTCCTCTTGAAAAGAGCCCTCGGGCCATGGAGCATCGGCAATCTTGCTTATAATAGCACCTCCGCACTCAGCATGCTGCCCCTCGATCATCTTCAGTTCTACCTTGAAGGTCTTAAGCCACAATCCGAAGTGAGGAGTAATATGGAGGAAGGCCTCACACACGACAATGAACGATGAGATTTGGAGGATGGACTCCGGAGCTAAGTCGTGAAATTCCAGCCCGTAATAAAACATGAGCCCCCTCACGAAGGGATCAATTGGGAAGCCTAGCCCCCGAAGGAAGTGAGACGTGAACACCACACTCTCACCGGGCTTGGGAGTGGGAATAACCTGCCCTTGAGCAGGCACCCTATGCGAGATTTCGCCGGTTAGATACCTAGCATCTCTCAGCTTTCGCACGTCTTCTTCCGTAACGGAGGAAGGCATCCACCGGCCCTGAAGGTCGGAGACGGACATCGTCGAAGGTCCGAAGCGCCTGAATCTGGAGCTTTGGGTGTTGGAACTCAAGGCGAGAGGCGGATTTGATTGGGATTGAAAGAAAGGAGTCGAGCCTTGGTCTCTTTATAAAGAGGTTGAATACCAAGAGCCCTCCCCGTGACCGTTTGGGACTCACTTTCGATTAAAGAGACATACCAATGGTACGGTTGGGTTACCCACGCCCGTATTGATGAGAATCCCGGAATAAGAGGACACGATCTCTGCTTTGACAAGACGTACCAAGGAAACCGCTTCGCTAAACACGCTGAGGTGGGACAGTAAAACGATTCGAATAAAGGCTTGGCTGTGGCATGATGTCACGTTGTGGAATACGTCAGCAGATTAGATTTGTACAAATATTATTCTATCTATGGTGGTATGTGGAACTTGTTTTGCAGAGCTGGACACTATCCATGTGTTCAAACATCTTCTATGAAGTATTCGGAGGAGGAACCCGCCTTGCAATGGCGAAGACAATTTGCGCGCCGGACTCGTCGTCATTGAAGCCTGGTTCAGGGGCTACTGAGGGAGTCCCGGATTAGGGGGTGTCCGGATGACCGGACTATGACCTTTGGCCGGACTCCTGGACTATGAAGATACAAGATTGAAGACTTCGTCCCGTGTCCGGATGGGACTTTCCTTGGCGTGGAAGGCAAGCTTGGCGATACGGATATGTAGATCTCCTCCCATTGTAAACCGACTCTGTGTAACCCTAGCCCTCTCCGGTGTCTATATAAACCGGAGGGTTTTAGTCTGTAGGACGAAGAACAATCATACCATAGGCTAGCTTCTAGGGTTTAGCCTCTCTGATCTCGTGGTAGATCTACTCTTGTACTACCCATATCATCAATATTAATCAAGCGGGAGTAGGGTTTTACCTCCATCGAGAGGGCCCGAACCTGGGTAAAAACATCATGTCCCTTGTCTCCTGTTACCATCCGGCTAGACGCATAATTCGGGACCCCCTACCCGAGATCCGCCGGTTTTGACACACACAAGCATCAACTGATTAACATTGTTAAAGTAGATAGCGTTCAAGACTTGATTCAGAACCAACTTCGAGTTCCAACTCATTTAATAGAATGAAATATCTACTCATCTGAACTTACAAAGCAGAATGGCCAAACATGGCTAGCTATACTTAGATGAACATGAATACAAGCAGTTACCTGTTTCATTTCCAACCTATAACTCAGAGCAATATCTCCAGGCTCTTGTGAAGCACTTACCCATTTCATTTCCAACCTACAATTCAGAAGCAATACATCCAAATTTTTGTGAAGCATAATCTCCATATTCCGAGTGAATTGCAGAAAACCACCACATTACCGCGTAGGTTTGCAGAAAAGACACTTCTACGAAACTGTTGGAGAAAACACTGATTTTTGGCCTAATCTTTTGCAGAAAACACTGATCGATCGATTAGGCCATTTTAATCGTGATTAGGACATATGGGTACCACATTTGATGACATGGCGTAACGTTTCGCAGTAGATGGCGTTAGACGAGGAATTATCTGGATATACAAAACAGTCCCCATAATTTTACAGACACCCTTCGATCCAGAAACAAAAAGCAATCAACTCCCTCCATGAATTTGGGCTGCCCAAGGAGCAGAGCAGCAGCACGCCGGCCATGGCTGATGGGTCTCGTCACCGGGAATGGGAGCAGAGAGCACGGCCGCGGCGCAAGTGCATCCTCAAGGTGAAGGCGAGCCTGCTCTTAGGGCATCTCCAGCCGGCCCCCCAGGATGCCCCTCACTAGCATTTTTTGGCCGCCGGCGCTTAATTTTTCTCCCAGCCGGGACCCCAGGAGCTCAGTTTTCGCCGGATTTAGCGAAAATTAGCGCCGGCGCGCGCAGGCGAAACCCAAACTGCCCGGGGGCTCTTGGGGGCGGAGAGAGAAGATTTTGCATGCGCTTGGCCCACATTCAGCCTCCCACTCCCTCTCTCTCCTACCTTTTTCTCTGCGCGGGCCCGCCTCCCACCTGTCGCCTCCCCGCCTCGCTCGCCGCCTCCACGCCAGGAACCCGTCGTCCTCGTTCGTATCGCCGCAGCCGAAGGCCACACCGGGGAGCTCCATCTTGGCCAGCGTCAAGGACTCGGCGGCCAGGAAGTCGTGGTCCAGGAGGCCGGGAAGCCCTGCGTCGACGAGGCGTGCGGCCGTGGTCCAGGCGGCCGGCGACGCTGTGGGCGGGCGCGGGTGGCGAGGCCAGCCACGGGCGGCCCGGCACCGGGCGCACCGGCCACGGGCAGCCTCGGAACCCGCCGTCCTCGTTCGTGTCGCCCCGTCTTCGCCACGGGCGGCCCCGACCATGACGAGCCACGCACGGGCGGCACCGGTCCCTCGCACGGGCATGACTGGCGGCGGCCGGGCTCCACGGGCGCGCCGGCAAGCGGCGGATAGGGCGGGAGGCCGGGCG
>NC_041393.1:746201727-746224443 GCF_002162155.2 Triticum dicoccoides | reverse complement strand
GGGCAGCCTCCTCCGCTCCCCCGTCCGCGCTGCCGACGGGTTGGGGTCGAGCTCCAGCCGCTCGCGGCGGGCAGCCTCCTCCGCTCCAGCCCAGGAGCACGCCCCTGTCGCCGCTCGCCGAGTCCGGCATGGCCGGCGTGGCGGACGGGCCGGCCGCGCCCTGCTTCCTCCCCGCCTCATCGCGTGGCGGACGGCGCCGCGCCCTGCTTCCTGGACGTCGGGCGGACGCGCGTGCCCTGCTTCCTCCTCGTCGCTCGGCGTGGCGGACGCGCGAGCTGCGGGACGTCGCGGCGGAAGCGGCCGCGGAAGGCCGGCAAGACGCAGACGTCCACGTAGAGAGTAGCAGCCGTCGGCGGCGGCGTCATCGTCGTCGTCAGGAAACAGCCGCTGTCGCAGAGGAGGGGAGCTCGAGGAGAGGGGGGGTGCGTGGGGAGCGGAACGAGTGGATATTTTCTCGATCGCAGGCAAAAAAAATTGCCGGCAGCCCCCGAAAGAGGCGATAAAAATGCCTCCTGGGGGCCTCTACGGCTGGAGATGCCCTTACTGGCATGGACGCCGAGCAAGGGCGCCAGAAGTTGAGCCCGAGGCGCGGCATGCAACCCGCTCGGTGGCGGTGGACGCGAAGCCCCTGCCGAACTTGGCAGCGAGGAGGGCGCTTGCGTCTGCTCCGGCAGGTTGCTGCACCGGGTGGCCGCGTAGACGAGCTCCGTCGCCGCCTCCCGGCGCTCCAGGATGACTTGTTCGCCGCGGAGTAGCGCGCGGTCCGGGTGCCTAGCTGGAGCAGCTGCCCCGACCACCACTCCGCCTCTAGCGCGCCGACCAGACTACCTCCTATCGCTGCAACCACATGCCAGATCCGGCGGGATCCGATGTTCCCCGCCTCCACAACCCACGTCCAAGGCCGGCCGGCGCCAGGGCCCGGCGGGATCTGCTGTTCCCAGCCTCCGCAGCCCACGTATAAGGATGGCCGGTGCCAGGATCCGGCGGGCCCTCCTCCTCCCCATCAAGTCGGGTCGAGCTTGGCATGGAACATAAAAAATGCAATCAGCCAGTTCTTGGATTTTTTATTGGGAGTACCTGAACTCATTTAGATGAGATGTAATTTGGTCTCATTTATTTTAAAAATAAAAACAGATACAACTCACGTCAGCACACATGCATTTTATAGCATCACATTCAATGGCTATAAAAGATGGATGAGACCAAATTATATCTCATCTAGATGAGTTCTAGCAAAACTGTTTTTTTTATTTCTGATAGAAGGGTGTCTCTGCAAAAATACCAGGGAGTATTTGGTAGATTCGTATCACACCTTGTCTAGCGCCGTCTGGGACCAACAGTTATGCCGTGTCGCCAAAGCTGGGCCCCATTTGTCATAAACGAGGTTAAAATGCCCAAACAGACAGATGAGTGCTTTCTGCAAAAGATTCAGCCCAGAATCAGTGTTTTCTGCAACAATTTTGTAGAAGAGTCTTTTCTGCAAATCTACGCTGTAATGTGATGGTTTTCTACAATTCACTCCCATATTCACAAGCTAACTTTCAGTTTTAGATCTATTCAGTCCTTATCGATCCTAATTTACGCACACCATTATTCTCCAACAAATCAAATAGTTACAAAGTGCAACTTGATGAAACCCTAAAACTAAACAAACTAATTAATCCAAGAAGGGATAAATCGGTAAACGAGATACAGCGCCTATATGTTCCTGACTGCTCCGCAAATGTCGTTGATCAGTTTTGCTTAATTTGACTTTAGACCACGGCTAATCAACATTATCACAGGGACTCTGGGAATCTTAACGCCAAAGCAAGCCAGCCGCTCTAGTCTTGCTAGATTTGTTTTGCACAGAGGGAAATTTTTGTTTTGGACAATGCCACAGATATGTACATTTCCTGCTTACATGGTAGTGATCATATTATAACGTGTGATGAACATTGTGCTAATCATTGTCCATAACACACCTGAAATGGTGACAACGTTCTAAGGAGAGATTCCCTAGTTATTTTTAGAAAGGAGGCGATTGCCCGGCTTTAGGAAACTGAAGCTCTTAAGGTTTTAAATATACCATAGTTGGACTAGGATGAAAGACAAGGTACTTAAAGAAATGACAACACAATCGATACAAACCCAAAAGGGTCCTCGGCTCAACAGAAGATGCATGGGGATACGGTCATCCGCCAGATCCATGGATCTCCTCCCTGAGAGCTGAAGTATTTTTGTGGAGCTTTTGGCAGAGGGTATCAACGGTCGATTATTCCCGCGTCTTGATGAGCTACTTCCATAGCTGTAAGAAGATAGTCATTTCTTAGCTATTTCATCTGCATGATGCTTAATAAAAATGCCCTAGTTGATGAGTGAAGATCCTTGATGGTCGCTCCCAGTGGCCAAGATGAACAAAAATGTTTGCCCATCACATACTACCTGCATGAAGGGATATGACTTAAGTTGCATCGTCGTCTCCGGATTCAACCAGTGAGGACAATGCAAGACCATGTTTTCCAAATCCAGCAACATACATTTCTCGATAAAGACAAAATCATCCAATAAGGGTGAAGAAGACTAGCTCAATTGATTCATTGATTGTCCATACTTCGTTTATCATTTCACCCTAATATTTTGAGCCGGTCTAGGGTCGCTACAGCTAATCAACATTGTGAAGCTCAACACTAGGTGTCAATCTAAACAACAAAAAATGTATTGATCTAAGCTCGAGTCTTGCTAGCTAGTTAATTTTATCCGAGTGGTAAAGTTGGGGCATGAACTTGCCTAGCTCTCCGATCTAGGCTCTCAATGTTTTAGTGGTAGTACTAGCTAGCTAATTAAGCTAGTCAATGAACTCAAGTTGCTCAATTATTCGCAATTAGATCTAACTAAACATGTACTATGAATGTAGTTGTACTATCTACGGCAGCTAATAAATCCAAGTTGCTCTACTAATCAATGGCAACTAGATGAAGCTAAGCATGTACCTATGAATGTATCGATGGATGGTAGGGTTGTCACCGCTAGCTCGGGGACCTGTCATGTCTCATCGTCGTGGACATTATGGCCGGAAGCTTGTGTGATCTAGCCATGATCTGATCTACACGAGACAGGTTGTTCGGAGTGTGGGCCAGACAAACAAAATGCATTGAGTATGTAAACTACCTCCATGTCCATAGCTTGTAAACTTCATCTTCCCTCGGTCAATCCCTACGCATGCAAGTGTACCAATCCTTGAGAGATTTGTAATTGGAGAAATTCTCTCGTGGGCAGCATTATACTCCCTCGGTACTTTGTACTAAATCAGTGAAACTTATTTTAAGACGAAGAGAAAGTACTAAACATCATCGTCGTCCGGTGGACTGGTCACCGATAGTGTCGCGACATCCATACCTAGCATAGTGCCCACCTGCAATGCAAGTATCTCCTACGTCGTCTTCACCAAAGTCTCCCAGATGCCCCGACTTGGATCATATGTCAATTTTTATACTTACGAAACAATGCATGCACCATTGGTTTCCAATCGGATGGTGCCAATAAGTCCATGCGGAGTCGTCCTCTAAATCGGAGATGTAATGATGTGGGCCAACGTAATGAATGTCATCAACATTACCAAGGTCATCATTCCGCTAAAGGTTTGTACTCTTGTTTAGCATTTCCTATTTACGCAAATGGGCCAAACAGTTCGTTACTTGTAGCCCGCACACACAACGGATCTGTGCTTCCAACCGAACCCATGCAATGGAAGAGACTAAGTGGATATTTTCAATTTTGGGAACATTCTAGAATCTCGCTCCTCCCGGTATTGTTTTTCTTTTCCTGTTTTTAACCTGATGGTAAACCAAATTTTATTTTTTTGTTTAAATAAAAAAATTAAAAACTGTGAACTTTTCAAAATTGTGATTTTTTTTAATTCATGAATATTTTTTAAAATACATAAGCTTCTAAAAATCAAATTTGTAAACATTTTTTGAAACTTTAATCCGTTTTCAAAATTCTTCAACTTATTCAAATTCATGAAAAAGATTGAGTTCATGAACTTTTTTGAAATCCAAGAAGTTTTTTCAAAATCCAGTGATTTTTTCAAATTCAAGAGCTATTTTAAAAGAATTTGTGAATATTTTCAGAATGTTTTATCAATATGTGAATATTTTATGATTCACCAAGTTTGTAATTTAGTGAAAAACTGGTTGGTTAAACACCAGTCGAGAGGAGGCGATCGAGCAGGACGGGAACTGAGCGGCCAATTTACTGGGCTGGGCCCATGCAGGCGGCGCCCTGTGCGCCGTTGCACAACCTGGGCTGTTTGGCGCTGAAGAGGGGAATTCCCTATTCACCGCTCTCTGCGGCAAACAGACGCGGTTTCGCACAGGGCGATCAGGCGATCGTTCGATTTTGGGCCGGCCCCTCTGCAGGTTTTCAGCGTTCCGGTTTTGGGAACCTTCTGAAGGTTCCCAGCCGGTTTTTTACGGTTTTGGAACCTTCTAGAAAGTGACCTGAACCGGATTTCTTCCTTTTCTGTTTTTTTTCTATTTCCTTTTTCCTTTTTCTGTTTATCTTCTTTATTTATTTCTTTTTTGAATCTCTTTCTCCGATTTTTCATTTTCATTTTTCTTTCTCACTTTTCTTTTTTATTTTTCAAAAAATGTTCGCATTTTATAAAAGAAATCATTTTTACGAAAAATGTTCCTGTTTTCAAAATTTGTTCATAACTTGCAAAATTTGTTCGCTTTGTTTAAGAAAATGTTCATAATTTCATGAAATGTTCCATTTCCAAATATTTGTACAAAAATTCAAAAAATGTTCATGGTTTAAAATTTTGTTCAGAATTTTAGAATTTGTTCACAACTTCAAAGAAGTTTCATGTTTTTCAAAAACATTTTCTGCAGTTTCAAAAAAAAATTGTTCGCGTAGGCAAAAAAATGTTCTTGTCTATGAAATTGTTCAGAAAATTCAAAATATGTACGCACTTTTTCAAAAAATAGATCATTTTTCTGAATTTTGGAACAAATTTCAGGTTTGAGAACATTTTTTGGAATGTTTCAAAAGTTGTATACGTTTCAAAAATTATTTGCATTTTCAAAAAATGATCATTTTTTAAAATTTTGTTTGGTATGTTTTTCGTTAAAAAAATCACATCTTTAAAAAATTGTTCATCTTTCTAAAAAAAGGTTCCCGTTTTAGGACAAATCACAAATTAAAAAATGTTCCCGTTCTCAAAATTTGTTCCCAAATTAAAAAATGCTCCTCTTTTTGAAAAGTGTTCACAAATTCAAATAATATTTGCATTTTGTCAAAACTTGTTCATGATTGTGAAATTTTGTTCGGAATTTAACAAAATGTTCATATTTTTTCAGGATTTGTTCACAAATTCAAAATATGCTCCTGTTTTTAGTTTTTTTCAACAATTCAAAATATTGTTCACATTTTCAAGAAACTTGTCTGTTTTTATCAAAACTGATCGTAATTTTAAAAAATGTTCCTGTTTTTCAATATTTGTCCAAAACTTCAAAATTGTTCCTTTTCTAAAATTTGATTAGTGATCTAAAAAATGCGAAAAAAAATTGAAACTCATGTATGTTCGTAGAAAACGTTCTTACATTTAAAAAAATATCAAAAATTACAAGAAAAGGTCGAAAAAAGAAAAAATAACCGGATCAGGTGATGTGACTAGTTCTATAGTACTCGCATTGCCATATTACCACAACCATCAGTCAGGTGCAGTGGTTAGGTACATCGCTCTACAAGTGCGCGATCGTGAGATCGATTGCCCGCTGAAGCTTCGCGTTTTCTTTCGTTTTTACACCGCTCGTTGCCTGTGTGGGCCGGTCCAGTCGGGGGGTGCCCTGTGCGAAGCCTCGACAGGTTGCCGCAGTAAGCGGCACATAGGTGCTCCCCTGAAGAGGCACTCTGTTCTAAGTCGGCCACATTGGTAAATTTGTCCATAACTACTGAAGGGTGCAACCTTGTTTATCTAACGAACATTCAGTGCAGGGGCGGCCGCCCCGGGTAAATTTTTGATACCTAGCACACACCTACTGTTGTGGCCAGGCCAGTGGCCACCATGAGGCGAGAGAAGCTCTCCTGTACGTTCCGTCGGTGACGAGGTCAAGAGGAAGATGAATTGAGGAAAGAAAACGATTCGCTAAGGTCAATGGGCCAATCAGCCAGGCCCAGTAGAAGATGAGAAGAGCCCATTTATTTTCTGTACGCAGCCTTCGATCGCAATCCCGCTATCAATCGGGAGAACTTCTCTCCCATGCTCCCATACCCCGCCCCCCAATCTAAGGGAAAATTACTTCGAAAAAAAATCTAAGGGCAAATTTACAGAGAACCTTCCATGATTTTGTTAATTACAAGCTAATAAATATTCTTTTTTTTGCAAAATAGATAATAAATATTCCTGAAGTATCAAGTTAATAAGAAACTGATACAAACAATTTGCAAGCTTATGTGCCTCAAAGATTTAATCAAGCAGACAATGAACCTACCCCGGCCCTTGAAAAACAAATTGACGAGTATACTAAAAATACTTAACTTAATATTAATATGTCTTTTCACATGTTTTAGGTATCTATTGGACTTGAAGATTACAGATCTGGGGATAAATCAGAAGTCAGAGTTAGAGTTTATATAATATTTTTTGTTGTGTTATATATATTTCTCCCAGTTTAAATTAGTTCAAGCAGGCATACTACTTGGCCAGTTAATTTTGTTGATTGTATTCTTTGATTGCATCGTGGTTTGGATTTTTCGTTTCCTTTATAAGTCCGCCCCGGGTAACTTCAAATCCTGGATCCGCCACTGATTCAGTGGTTTTAGGCTTCTAAGCAATATTAATGACAACAAAATGTTTTCTTTAAAATGTTCTAAAAAAATTCTTTGAAAGGTTTTTAGCTTCAATATAATGTTTTGATGCGAACTATTTTAAATCAACAATTGGTTCGGTGGTTAGGAGGGTAGTTGTACCCTCAAGCCACCAGAGATCAAACTTCACATTTGACGACATCTATGTCTTGTTAAAAAGGATCGTTCTTTCAATACAAGCCAACATTCCCATCGTAGGTGGTGACCCTGATGAGTTTGTCAATGTTGAAGCTCTGCGAGTTTAGTCCTCAAAATATGATGTGTGTGTGTGGGGGGGGGGGTGCGTGTGTGAGCATATACGTTCTATTCAGTATTTCTATAGGAAAACGTTAATTAGTTTTACTATATACCTAAATGCTGGCAAGTCATATTTACTAAATTAATTATAACACTAACCTACATGCTATAATTTGAATGTCATTCTACATGATAATTCAAGCCATCTAAAAGTTGTCCTTGGACCACCATTTGAAATTGTTACTGGTACATACAATTGAATACTAAGTTAGCTCATGTTACTAACAATAGTCATGTAGCCACTCTCAAATCTTCAATTAAGATATTTAGTGACAAATTTAGAACATTTAAGTTTAATGAATATTATTCTGCCATGATCAAGTTCAAACATAATGTAGCCAACTGAAACTATAAAGCTTCCTTTTATATTTATAACATGCAAACAAATATATACTTGATCTTTAAACTTCCCTTACTTTTTTAATTAATGGTCTATTATAATAATTATATGACTTGGAGTAGAATCAAAATCATATCATATGTTACATATGAGATATGATTCATTAGAATGATTTGTTACTTTGTTGTGTTTTACATTTATTCTTAAAGATAGTTTGTGATGTCGGAGTGGTAAGTAGCGAGGCCTGCCTCAAGGTACCAGTGAGCTCTTCCAACCATGAGAATTTATGTGCTCATACCGTTCAGAGGAACGAATCCATACCCTCGAAGAATGACAAGATGTGTCCCTTTCATTTTGAAAATATTGATGTATAGTAAATTATCATAGCTTTCAAGTACTTGAGTAGCATGCCCACGGAGATATCACCGTGAAGTGTTAGTCCATTAGCTACTATTGGCGATGATTTAATCGACGCCCTCGACTCTTCCTAATAGGTCTGACTCTTCATAAAAGTATTCTCCAACGATGTTGAGTTCATCCGCATATCCTTTGAATATTTAGAGTTTATAGAGTAGAATAGAGAAAATGAGTACTGGAGTTACTCAACAAGTTCAAATATCATGTAGAAGCAAAATTTTAATTAAACTCGTAAAATCATCATACTTTGCAGGATGCTAGAATCTTTGATAGACTCCTACCACGTCCGCACATTTTTCCCAGATCAGGGAGGGACAACTCACAATTCATTACACTCTGTAGAGGTCTGCTACTTTACCCACGAGCGATTAACTTTGCCTTTCTGTCGCTTATGTAACCCAACACATCCATGACTTGTGGCCAGATCTAAGATCCGAATCTTTCGCACTCCCGTGTCCCATGACCCATGTCGCGCAAAAATCTTCTACGGGTAGGGATTAAGAGGCTCCATGACCAATGAGCTTACGCTACCATCGCAATACAGGTCGAACGGCCCTCTATTAATACAGGTTGAACTACCCTCACAATACCGAGCGCTTTGGCTAAATTAGGTAGGTTGTGGGCTGGGTTGCACACCGCGTTATGTTGTGCGCTAAGTGTTAGCTAGCTGGGCTGTGTTAGTTTTGGGCTGGGTAGGTTTTGTTTTTGACGTAAAAGAAATCATTGTCCTTTTGAATTTAAGTTTGATTTAAGAACTAATTTTAGTCAGTTCTTTTGGCAAAAAATCCAGAAGATCCATTAATATTTAGGGCTTAGAGAAAGCGATTTCAAGCCTAAATATTAAATATAAATTTTGTAACCCCTATTTTTGGATATTATTAAATATTCCCCAAAATGTTTAGGGTCCAAAATTCCCAAAATAATATTTAGGTTTTCAGCATTTCCTACTAAATCTCTAGGTCTTATGGAATTTACTTTCCATCACAATATTAAATAAAATTACACACATTTTGTAGGCTCGGTTTTGCAGTATAAATATCCCCTAAAAATAATTTCAGGGTTATAAATAATTCTAAATAAAATTGAGGCACAAATGACAATTGATTCAAATAAATTCTTAGTGTAAACTAGCTTGGCTCAACCAGTACAAGCAAATTTGCAACTAAAAATTGACCATAATTTATTGTTCACATTCCAACATTGAATATTTGGGGGGAGGGGGGGGGGGGTGTTACACATCTCATGCTGCATGCCCACACTGGAAACAGGGGGCTCACCTCGAGAGCCCCTCGCTTGCTCTGCTGCAGGGCTGGTTCCATTGGCTGGGGACGATGGAAAGGAGTGAAGGGGGAGGCTGGGAGGTGGCGGCGACGGACATGCACCACAATGGACTTAATAATGATATAATGTCTAACTTACCTAGTCTATAGGCACCTCTGGACTTAATATACTGTATATCATTATTAAACCTTAATAATGATATACAGTATATGATATAATGTCTAACTTACCTAGTCTCGTGCCCTGTCAAGTTGAACTACTATACTATGATCTTCAACCAAGGAGGCGGAAGTTAATTAGAATTTAGAAATTAGGAATAAGAATATAGGAGCGGAAGTTAATCAAGAGGACAAGCCAGTGGCAGCAGGCTGCCTGTTTTGGCGAGAGAAACAGGTCGATTAGACGAAGTTAATCGGAAGCGGCAGGCTCATTGCCCCGCGTATCGCCGTGTCGCCCATCGCCAATTCTGGATGCGATCAATTTTGATCTGGTCGAGATGCGCCATCTCACCTGCCTCTGAATGCGATTGATATCTGCTACCATCTCGATGCGCCTACATGGTTTCCAATCAGAAGCGCCCACACGGTAGCCATGTATATGAATCAATAGCATAGTAGATCACACAAATCAAAGATAATGAAAAATTGGATGTACAATTCGCTGTATATAAGATGAGGGTTGAGAGATTAATAAACAATACCCACTAGTGCTAAACCTTGACTAGTTGGCTTGACCATCTAAGCATTGGAGTGCAGTATGAAGAATTTCTGAACACAGAGCCGGTGTTGCCTCGTTTAATCGGACTAAATCTAATCAGGACTAGTGAGGCAAGAAGTAGCACCGGCGGCCGGCAGCCTCCAATAACGCGTTAATCACGCTGGGTGCTAACCTATTCTTTTAGGGTAACGTCTTGGCTAGCAGTTAACGCATCGAGCGGCCTGTGAGCCTGGGATGCTCGACTCAGCGGCCAGAGGACCCGTGGCCCAGCGCCTTGCACGGCCCAGCGCACAGGAATGGCTTATAAAATTTTTGGGGCCCCTAAAATTGATGGGCCCTATGCGGGCTGCACACTCTGCACCACTATGGGCCCGGCCCTGAAGCTTTGGTACTCCGCCTGCCATGTTCATGGCCGAGCAGCTGGCGAGCCAACCGAGGAGCCTACCCAGCTATTAAAGACCGACCGGCGACATTTTCCTCATTTCCATCTGTCCACATCACCATGGCCAGAGCCACCCATCCACATCCAAATTCTTGACAATCGCCGTCGCCATGGTGATCCGCTCCAAGATCACATGGTATAAGATGTTGATGCTAGAGCACCACACTAAAATCACGGCGGAGGTGCACGCCACGGATGCCAGTTGCCAGGCCCGCATTGTGGGGGACTAACCTCTGAGCTCTCTGGACCCGAGCTAGAAGGAGGAGTAGATGGAGGAGGAGGAGGCTACCCCATGGCGTTGGCGGTGGTCCAGGAGGAGGAGGTGATAGTCCTTCATGCCATGGCCAACGGGCCAGACGGCCAATTCTCCATGCCGGAGTCAGAGGAGCAAGTCTGCCTTGCTACTAGACGAGCACCGCATGGCCATGGCTCAACTGGAGGCGGAGCAAGTGGATGTCACTGCCAACGCATTGCTCCTCGCGGACCTTGAACTCATCGACGTGAATTAGGCGGTTTATCCATCCGTGGAGCGCTCGCACAGTGGACCATGGTCAGCTCCGCATCAACTACGCACGGCGCACTTGACTCTTCAAGAAGCTCGAGAACGAGGACAAGGACGAGAAGGATCAGCACGATGGCGATGCCAAAAAGACACACATCGGCGGTTCCTGTGGGTATGCACTAGCAGCCAACGTTTCACCTGGTTGTACTCGTTTGTCCACCCTGTTCCTTTTTCGCGGTCCTCGCCCCCACCTCCCTAGTTGTTATGTTGTTAGTCAATGATTAAGAACTTAATTATTTCCTCTTGGAACGTCCGGGGCCTAGGTAGGCACAAAAAATGCACCGACATTAAGGCAGGAATTGTCGCCACTATGTGCTCGATCGCCTGCTGCCAAGAAACCAAACTTATTGACATCGACCGCTTTAAGGCTATGACGTTCCTCCCACCAAATCTCAGAGACTTTGATTTCATCCCATCCATAGGCACCTCTGGAGGTATTCTAACTGCTTGGGACGGTAATCTCTGGACTTGCTCCTCGATATCTAAAAATCAGTTCTTCATCACTTGCTCCTTTGAATCCAAGGTGGATGACCTCTCATTTACTTTAACTAATGTGTACGGCCCTTGCGACCCGTCTGAAAAACGTGCTTTCTTAGACTTGCTCATAAGTCTCCCTTCCACAATTACAGGCCCTTGGGCTATCATTGGCGACTTCAACCTCATCCTCCGCCGCTCAGATAAATCTTCCCCAAACTTCAACTCGATTGAGGCCATGCTTTTCTCTGACGCTATCCAATCCATGAGACTGCAAGACCTCCCCCTCCTCGACCGGCGCTATACTCGGTCCAACCAACAAGACGCTCCCATCCTCGTACGTTTAGACCGGGCTCTAGTCAACGTGGCCTGGGCTCAGCACTTCCCAGATAGCGCTCTCACCTCCTCCACTCGATCCACGTCAGACCACGTCCCAATCCAACTGTCGGCGGCCACTCAAATCCCAAAACCCCAGATCTTCCGGCTTAATAATGCCCTTCTAGCCAATCCCTCTTTCCGGGTCAAGGTGGCCTCAAATTGGGCCAGCGTAGGGTCCCGACACCTGGAGAGGGGTTCGGTTGGGATGCTTGCCCTGCGCCTCAAGCGAACTCGAGATATGGCCAAGAAGTGGTCAGCTAATTTTCGTCTACCCACTACTCAGGCAAAGAACTGCCACACCACGATCAACCTCTTAGATAAGATGGAAGAATCCCGCATGCTCTCGCCCATTGAGCTTCATCTTCGGACTGTAGTCAAATTATCCTTACACCGCTACAATGCTGATCTGGCTGCCTACTGGCGGCAACGTGCTAAAATCAGAGACTGCGTTCTTGGTGACGAAAATTCGGCCTACCTGCACGTTTGTGCCTCCGTGCGCTACAGGAAGAACCAAATCAAATCTCTTGAGGTGGACGGCGTCTCCTACACCTCTCAAGTGGACAAGGAGCGCATCCTTCTAGATTTCTTCAAAAACCTTGTCGGCACCGTGGTTCGGGCTTCCTTTTCCTTCGATCTTCCGTCTCTGTTGGCTGGCTCCTCCCTATCCACCTCTCAAGCTAGGGATATCGTGGGTCCTTTCACGATCGAGGAAATTAAGCTTGCTCTATGGGGCATGAATGACAACGCAAGCCCCAGTCCCGATGGTTTTGGACCAGCCTTCTGCAAAGCAAATTGGAATCTAGTAAAAAACGACTTGCTCAATCTCCTAAACGACTTTCATAGCGGTAAGGCCGACTTAAGACGCATCAACAAGGCCTATATAGTGCTTCTTCCAAAGAAGCTGGGGGCTATGCAACCCGAGAATTTTAGGCCCGTATCGCTTCAAAACTGCACGGTCAAAATAGCCTCGAAGTGCTTGGCAAATAGGGCCCAATACCTTTACTCGACGGAACACGCATGCGAACACGATAGATTTTGATGATCAAGCGTGTGTTGTCCATGGAAACCGGCTCCCCTACCAGGCCCTCCTGTGTAAGGCCGGCGAAGATAGTTTCAGCCTCGCCGCCAAGGATGGAATCACGGGAAGGTCTGCTTCATCCCAACCAACCGCGAGGACCACGCTCAGGTACACACATACATTGATACATATAGTAGCGCGGGCTAAAATAAAGCGCTACTACTAGCAGTAGCGCGTGTACGAACAAAGCGCTACTGATACCAGAATAGCAGTAGCGCTGTGAGGAAGAAACGCGCCCGACGCCGGCGTGCCGTCCAGGCAAATTAAGATCGATGTGATCCAAATCGTTGTTATAATAAAACATAAACAAAAGTTGGTGCATGCGTGCACAAAACAGCTGATGAGGCTTAGGTAGCTGCTACCAGACGGCAGGTACGTACTTGGATAAGAATTACATATATTGGAAGACGACGACAACCCATTCGTGTGCAGCATGCATTATGATCGGTAGTTTCAAATCAATCAATACAATCATGTGGATAGACCATGGAAGAAGTTATACAACGCAATGTCGAATCATGCAGCTTACTCGCTAACATGTGCACGTCCTGTGTGTAAACGACGAGGAAGTATGGAATCTCTCATGTCTCCCAACTTGCAACTCAAAGAGGGACAAAATCAAACGCACGCCCGGATGCGATTGTTGAGGGGGTGTCATCGAATCATCCATCGATCTCAGTGGTCTGGTCTCACCAGCCGCGTGTCCGGTTAATAGTAGCTACTACACCAAGATAATCGTGCCCGCATGTGCAATCCGCGCTCTCCTGGCGGATCCATCTGGAAGGCGAAACAAGCCACAGCACGATTGGCACATAGTTGACGATCACCTGGTCAGTCGTCCATCCAACGGTAGATCGCTGTTGTCCGTCCGTGCTCTGCTGTGTGTACTGCATAATGTGCAGTGGGTTAGCCTATATGCCTGTATGTCTGGACCGCACGGTTTTAGGGCTCCAACACGAACCTTTAATTTAGGCTCGTCCGGTCTGGACGTCTGAAAATCCTTTGGCTGGTCGCAAATCGAGGGGCGATTTTGGGAAGTTCGGGCATCCACCATTTTGGTCTCTGACGACACGATCCCACCCAAAATAGGCTAGCTCTAGAACCCTCGTTGCATCCTGTCTCACCGGCTACTTCCCACATTGAAGCTTTGGTACTCTGCCTGCCATGTTCATGGCCGAGCAGCCGGCGAGCAAACCGAGGAGCCTACCCGGCTATTAAAGGCCGACCGGCGACATTTTCCACATTTCCATGTGTCCACGTCACCATGGCCAGAGCCACCCATCCACATCCAAATTCTTGACAATCGCCGTCGCCATGGTCCGCTCCAAGATCACATGGTATAAGATGTTGATGCCAGAGCGCCACGCTAAAATCACGGCGGAGGTCCACGCCACGGATGCCAGTTGTCAGGCCCGCATTGTGGTGGACTAACCTCTGAGCTCTCTGGACCCGAGCTAGAAGGAGGAGTAGATGGGGGAGGAGGAGGCGACCCCATGGTGCTGGCGGTGGTCCAGGAGGAGGAGCTGATAGTCCTTCATGCCATGGCCAGCGGGCCAGACGGCCAATTCTCCATGCCGGAGTCAGAGGAGCAAGTCTGCCTTGCGCTACTAGACGAGCGCCGCACGGCCATGGCTCAATTGGAGGCGGAGCAAGCGGATGTCACTGCCAATGCATTGCTCCTCGCGGACCTTGAACTCATTGACGTGAATCAGGCGGTTTATCCATCCGTGGAGCGCCCGCATGCTGGACCGTGGTCAGCTCCGCATCAACTACGCACGGCGCACTTGACTCTTCGAGAAGCTCGAGAACGAGGACAAGGACGAGAAGGATCAGCACGATGGCGATGCCAAAAAGACACACATCGGCGGTTCCTGTGGGTATGCACTAGCAGCCAACGACGATGAGGCCGGCGGCTCCGTTGCGGGTTTCATCGACCTCACCTCTGATTGGGAGGAGTAGGTTTTGGAGTAGTTTTTAGTTGTTTTAGAGAAATTTTACATTGTACTAGGAACGTGTCTGTGCGTTGCCGTGGTTGTCAAATATTTTTTATTTCAATAATTTGGTAGCCCGGGTCATGCATGATAAGTAAATTAATATGAATGAGTGGCGTATTGCGGTGAAATGTGATGTGCAATCAAATGATGTAATCCCACGTTATTAGAAAAAGCAAGTTAATTAAGATAGAGTTTATGTAGTGCTGCAAAATGTAAGTAAACTATTTTGATTGAGCGACGTGTTTGGAAGGTGCGGTCAAATATGACATGATGGAAAACACCAGCAGGATGAAAACTTAGATGGAGAACAAGGCCGGTGAGGAAAAACCGGTTTACAAAGAGTTGTGGGATACACTATTTATTTTTAAGTAGTAGAAAGAAAATCTAGTACTCCCTTCGTGAAGTATTATAAGAGTGTTTCGATGCCCAGGCTCATCTGCACCCGGTAGGAAAAAAAATCATAAAAAATTCAATAAAAATTCTAAAAAAATTGCATGGTAGAAAAATTAGTGCGTGAGGTCCGCTCCAATTTTCAAATCATTTGGACATCTAGGAAGCTCTCGACAAAAAAGACAAATCGGGTTAGAAAGTGCATGAACAGTAAACTTTTTTAGACTTCGGATTTGTCTTTTTTGCCGAGAGCTACTCAAATGTCCAAATGATTTGAAAATAGGAGTGGACCTCACGCATCAAATTATCTACCTTGCAAAAAATAATTGGATTTTTTTAAATTTTTCTAGTATTTATTTTGATGTTTTTTCGTCAGCGCAGGAGCAGATGAGACTGGGCTCAGAAGCGAATTTCAGTTTAGATCACTACTTTACAGAGATAACTAGTACACTACTTTACAGAGATAACTAGTACACTACTTTACAGAGATTAGATCACTACTTTACAGAATTAACATTGCATAGCTTAACATCGCATAGCTTAGGCCAACTCCACCACACGACCTCATCCTGTCCGGCCCCATCCGTTTGGGATAAACGGGACAAATCGGGCGACCCAGCGCACGGGAGCAAACGGACTTTTGTCCGTTTTGTGTCCGTTTTTGACCCATTCCCGGCCCAAGTTTGCGCCAGTTTTGGGTTGAAACGGACAGCGCGCGGACGGGCGGGACGCGCGCGCTTGTCCGCCCCTGGCCCGCCTGTCGGTGGGAGAAACCAAAACCCCCCACGCCCCATTTGGCGCCATTTCCCCAAACCCTCCGACGTCCCTCCCGCCGCCCCCTCTCTCCCCCGTCCATGGCCGATGCCCAGCCGAATTCCGGTCGCCTGGCCGTCGACCCGCCCGGAAAGGTGAAGAAGAAGGAGGCCAAGGCGTCAAGGAAGCCGCGGTCGGAGTGCACGCCGGAGGAGATCGCCAAGTTGGACGCAGAAGCGGCGAAGAAGAGGAGCCGGAGAGCAGTCGTCAAGGTCGATGCCGCCGCGGCCAAGTTCGTCACCGAGCGCGATGCGATGGAGGCCGCGCGGCGCAAGGCCGCGGCCGACGAGAAGGAGACATCGTCAACAAAGTGCACGCCCTCCTCATGCTTGGACGTGTAGGCCGCTGGCTTTGTTGCCGGCGTGATGAACTGGGGCCGTGAACTAGGGCCTGACATTTAAAACGTTGCTCTTTTTTTAAATAGACGCGAACAGGATGGGGCAAACGGATGCGGCCGCGCGCTGTGCGCGCGGCCGCCGCATCCCAGGACACGCCCAGACACTGCCCCATTGCTCTATCCAAACGGACAGAGCTCGGATAAAACGGACGTTCGTTTGGGGTCGCGCGGTGGAGTTGGCCTTACTCCGCCTTACTCCGCCTTGTTCAAAGGGTAGAATCTAATCATATGTCCGTCGGTGGAGGCGCCAGCAGTGATGCATCTTGACCGGGCGTGCGTGCGTGCATCGCTCCCCAACATGACAGCTAAGGCACACAACATACCATCCATCGCCGCCGTTGCCTTGAGTTTTGACTAACGCGGCGAGCCTCCTCCTCCTGTCATCCTATGTGATGCGCACCCACACGTGCAACCACCGGTTTCCAAGCTGCCCTGCCTGGCTGCCTCCTACCCTCTGCATATATACAACATCCATCGTCTCCTCCACACCACCACATCTCGTCTCATCTCACACGTCTTGCAGCAGCAACAACAACAAGCTCAAGAAGAAGCAACAACAAGAGCTACAATGGCTCTCAACTTCGGTCGCTCCATCTCTTTCCCTCTCACGCCGGCGAGGTCCTTCTCCAAGCCCCGCCATACCCGCTCCATCAGCCTTCCGGGCAACGCCTCCTCCCACCCGCTCCTCGCCAACCTCCACGCCCACATCGCCGCCGTCCGTTCCTGGATCCAGCAGGGCCCTTCCTCCTCACTCCCGGCCGGCCTGGCCGCCATCCAGGCGCTCCACTCCTCCCTGGCCGACCTCCTCCTCCTCCCGGAGTCCGGGACCGTGCTTCGGAGCCCTACCAGCAATGCCGCCGACTACCTCCTCGATGCATTCCTCCTCCTCGCCGACGCGCACCAGGGCTTCCATGAGTGCCTTATGTCGCTCAGGCACGCCGCCACCGAGTCCTGCGCGGCCTTGCGTAGGGGCGACGCCGGGAGGCTCGCGTCCGCTGCCAGGTCCCAGCGTCAGGCCGAGAAGGAGCTCGCCCGTCTCGCCGCGTCCGTCTCTGCCGTCTTCTCCAAGAGCGCGCGCCTGAACCTCGCCGCCGTTAGCGGTGAGGAGGCCGAAATGGCCTACGCGCTCGTCGAGGCGGCCGCTGCAAGCGCCGTGGCCTCCGCGGCCGTGTTCTCGGCCGCCGCGTCCATGTCGACCGCGGCGTCATCTTCCAAGAAGACGGCCACGTTTATTCCCGCGTTCACCAGGAGGGCCGCCACCACGCCGGAGACGGCGGAGGCCACAGTGGAGAGGCTGCACGCTTTGGAAAGGTGCTTGAGCGAGTGCGACGGCGTCTGCGACATGGTGTTCAGGAGTGTGGTGCAGACCAGAGTTTCACTGCTCAACATCATGACGCCTACCATCTAGCTAGGAACTCATGTGTACAAGAAAAGAAGCTTAATTAGTTAGGCCATGTGTATTTTACTGAACGTTACAACAAGATGTCGGTGTACATAATATACAGACAAAAAATCAATACAGAGAAGAGGATTTTGCTACAGCTCATATGTTCATAGTTCTGTTTGACAACATAGTACAAGGTTTTCTTCAATTTCTCACTCTGTTATTTACAGATGCAGCTACCTAGTGCAAAGCAATGGAATAATTTGTCCTAATATGAAACTGATGCAATCACTGATCAGCATTGTTTGAGTGCTTTGCTGTTTCGTAGAGCTTACCTTGTGCTAACCATAAGGGTGACCATAATGATGAGCACTCTGTTCAAATTTGCTTCACTTCGATGGAACATTTCTTCGTTATAAATTTCCAGTTCCAACTCATCTAAGACACCCGAAGTCTATCAAAGCCCAGTGACCATACAAGGTCAGCTATACTTTGATGAGCATATATGCATACACTTATCTATTTCATTTTTACAATTGTGAGCAAAAAAATCTCCAAGCTATTGTGAAGCTAATTCACCAAATTAACAAGCCGACCTACAAACATGTTTAATCCCTAATTAATTCCAATTTAATCACACCTCTGTTCTTGTGGTCTCCCGTAAATCGTACAGTTGTAATATGCAACTTTATCACACATTCACACCCTCAAACCAGACATACTAATTATTCCAAGAAGGGGTAAAATCGATACAACCACTATATGTTTTTGACCGCGCCGTCGGTCGATCTGTTTCACTAATTGACTTTGAAATCACAGCTAATCAACAATGTCGGAGGGGACACTAGGAATCTTGACACCAAAGCTGGCCAGTCTAGCAGCTCTAGTCATGCTAGGTTGATCTAGAATCTACCTAGCCTTCCTTGATCTAGGCGCGAGCATGTAGTACAAACATGACTACTGAAACACAGTTTTCTGACACTGATATTAATAAAATGTATCAACTGTGATGTTAAACCGCAATTGGATCACAATATGTGCCACTTGAGCTGTCACAGCCAGAAGGATACATACTTATCACTTACCAATGTCGTTTTTACAGATAAACTGGGAACAAAAAGAGAGGAAATGCCCGGTTTTGCGCATGTCTATAGCATTGCTTGATTAATCATTTAAACAAATTTCCTGAATCTATTTTCAGTTAATTATATACGCATGTTTTACAGAGTATATAATAGAATGATTAGGTTGTTTCCTTTCTTAGACTTGCTTGATCTTATCTTGTACTTCTTGCCAATATGGTACTGATCATATATATGCACTGTCTGATGAACCTTGTGCTGAATAATTTGGGCCGATATTCATTGTATTTAGTACTAATTAATCGATATCAGCCAGTAGGGGCGAAGCCAACATGTAGTGATTGGTTAAGAGAGAACCCAGTGAACTTTGTTAAATCCCTTTATAATTTGTATTTATGTACTGATTATAACGAATTTAAACTTTTTATACCACATAGTGAACCCCAAAGATGAAATTTTCTAGCCACGCCCTTGTCACACAGACAACCACTATTATTCTTCGCTGGCAAATTTAGTTTGGACTGAAGTTAAAATGGTTAAACGTGCAACTTAGACCCTTCTCAAACTAAACAAAACACAAGAGGTCTTCACGGTCCATCTTTTGACATGGCCGCTGTTTGGATTAACATGCCACCACGTTCTTATGCAGCTACTAATCAGCATAGTCAAATGCGACACTTGGAATCTAAACATCAAAGCTACACACTGGTCTAAGGTATAGCCTTACCACTAGTTGTTGGTTTACTTGATCCAAGTGAGATAGTCAAAGTCTAGCAGTTTGTACTCTTTGCTAGTTTGATCTACGGTCTACCTAGCTTACCCCGGCCAGATCTAGGCGGTTTTCTGTCACTAATAAACTGCATCAAAATATGTAGTACATATGTCTTGTTTATTGGTTCCCTTTGTATTTTCTGCCAAATTTTAACCATAGATTTAACTAATAGAATGTTAATGCTTCTCACAAAAAATTATATCGTTGAATTTGTATTTGAATATAGTTTCCGAGGAAGGGTTAAGTATCTTTGAACTCGGTGTGAGATATCGCATTATTCGAGCTGGATGCAGTCGCAGTAAAGAATCATCAACAAGGACGTTCTAGTGCGTTGTAGATTCTTATCCAAGACTTGTATCATTTGATGATGCCATGTGAATCAAGCAACAGGAGAAGGACCCAATAACGAAAGTTTCGTAAAGGGACTAGAGCAGACTACCATGAGACAAAAGATCTTCTTTCTAAAGAGATTCGATTCGGAACTTATATTTATTAACTAAAATCATGGTCAAAATATGACCCTAAATACGAGGAGACTAATAAACCAGAGCGGGGTAGTATGTACCAGTTGAGCTGTGACAACCACAAGTCCACAAAGAAATGGACTTATTATTGCACGCAAATATCAACTCTACATGTAAAAAGAGAGGGCAGCCAATTTTGTTTTGAATGTATTTGTAGTTTTAATTGACCAAATGGCATAAGTATAGTTATTTTGGGGTAGTGTTAACTCAGGATTGTCCAATCGTGCATACGGTTCATCAATGTTTGGCTAGCTTGGACATGGACAAGACAATAATGTGTACATTTCTTGGTAAGATGGTGTTGTATGTGTGATGGACATTGTATTTAATTTTTTTATTTTTATTTTTATTTTTGACACCCTCTCCTAGCAATGAACGATAGATCGCATATCCATCAGGTGATGCCTCCATTTAGGGATTCAGATTTGCATTGTCCTTGGCGGCGGTTTCAATGGGTGAGGACTGAGGACCAAGTCCAATGGTTTTCACCCCCCGACAGCATATGTTCTCAATTTAGAAAAATTCATCCCAGAAAGGTGAAAGACTTTCTAAATCGATCTATTGACTGGCCGTGCGCCGTTTTACCCTAATAGTGTCGGTCGGTCTAGGGTCTTACAACTAATCAACACCGTCAAGCTCTAAACTTGGAACTAATCTAGAACAGCATCTAAGCTCTAGCCTGATTAGATGGGTAGTTGCTATAGTTAATTGTGTCCAAGTGATCAAGTTGGGGCATGCACTTGCCTAGCTCTCTGATCTAGGGTCTCAAGCGTTTTAGTTGTAGTACTAGCTAGCTAATTGAGCTAGTTAATGAATACAACTAAATATGCTAATTAACCACCACTGGATCAAACTAAGCATGTGGTACTATGAATGTGGTAGTACTAGCTAAGTTACCCAATAAACCCAGTTGCTCAGCTAATCATTCACCTCGCAAGTGGATCAATGGAGATCGGTTGGGTTGTCACGGCCATGAGATTTGCACTTGCACACGCATGGCTAGCTTGGGGACCTGTCATGTCTCATCGCCGTGGACATTGTGAGGCCGGAAGGTCAAGCGATGTAGCCATGAACTGATCCACAGGAGACAGGCTGTTCGAGTGTGGATGAGACAAAACAAAATGCAGCGAGTAGGTCAGCTACCTCCATGTCCATAGCTTGTAAAGTTGTAAGCTTCCCTTGGCCAATCCCTAGTCACAAGAGAGAGAGAGAGAGAGAGAGAGAGATTCTCACGTGCTCACAATTATACTAACCGTCGTCATCGTCCAGCAGCCGGTTGGATCATGTCTGTCCTCTGTAGAAATAATGCAATGGTAGTTTCCAATCGGATGGTGCCTAGAAGTCCACGTGGAACCCATTGTCCCTTTCAACGGTCATGCTCAATGCCGGGGATGTAACCATGTGGGCCGACGTAAAAAAGTTCATCGTCCCTGTTAACGGTCATATTCTGAGTCGGTACTTCCCTTTTTTTAGGAGGAGCGGTATTTTCCAATTTGGCGCATATGCTGCTTCTGGCCGGCCCATGTAACGGAAAGACACCAGGTGGTTATGTTTGGTTTTGGGAATACTA
Source organism: Triticum dicoccoides (assembly GCF_002162155.2). Lineage (NCBI taxonomy): Eukaryota > Viridiplantae > Streptophyta > Magnoliopsida > Poales > Poaceae > Triticum > Triticum dicoccoides. The sequence goes on along the minus strand of NC_041393.1, from coordinate 746,202,679 downwards.
CGGAATATTCCTTTGCCCTTTTTTTATTTTCCTGTTTTTAATCTAGTTCATCATATTTTGTTATTTTCTTCTAAATTATCAAATAAGAATAGTTAATATTGTTTTCAAATTTGTGAAGATTCTTAAATTCATACATTTTTAAACATGCATTCACTTTTTTCGAAAGTCATGATTTTTTTCCAAATTTGCCAAACTTTTTCAAATTTCAAGAACATTATAAACAAATCCATAGACATGTTTTAAACCTGTTACCCTTTGTTTTTCAATTCTATGATCTTTTTTCAAATCCATGTAGAAATTATTTTAAAATTAATGAACTTTTTTATTCCATGAACATTTTCTCAAATTTGCAAATCCTTTTTATATCCGTGAGCATTCTATGATTTCACCAAGTTTTTTAAAATTAATAGAAAAACGACATTTTTTCTAAGAGTGGCGAGCGGGAGAAATAAAAACACAAATCGAGCGGCGGCGAGCGAGCATGCGGTGAGCGAGCAGGAGTCGAGGCAGCAGGACTTGAGTGACCAATTTACAGGGTTGGGACAATGCGGAGACGCCCTCAGCATTGTTGCGCAACCTGGTGCATTTAGCGCTAAAGAGGTAGTCCCCTCTGAGTCAGGCACATTTGTAAATTTGTCCGTGACTAATTAAGGAAGCAATCTTGTCTACGTGATGAACATTCAAGTGTTCTAGTCATCTAAACATTATTAATGACAACAAAATGTTTTTTTGGAAAGTTTTTTCAGGTTGAACAAAATGTGTTGATGCCAACTATATTAAGTTAGCAATTGGTTCGAGGGTAGTTGTACCCTCGGGCCACTAGAGATTAAACTCCAGATTCGACGACATGTGTTTGTCTTGCGAACGCATACCTTTCTTTCAATACAAGGCAACTTTTTCGTTGCACATGGAGACCATGATGACCTTGCCCATTTTGATGATCAGCGAGTTC